>NC_091072.1:91016212-91319242 GCF_032405125.1 Capricornis sumatraensis
CCTTGGATCTCCCTCCAAGGCAGGACTTGTGGCTCCTGCAGCTGGAAGTGCTACGAGTTGAGAGCCTTCAGCTGTCAGCTCCTTCAGGAATTGCCCAGCGGCGGCGAACTACTTTACTCAAGGTCACAACCTTTGTGAGACAGTCTACCTCGAAGGGTGGATAAAGGCAGGAGTACAGTGATCTGGTCCTTTTGTCTCAATGCAGGACCCCTTTGACCAGCCATTTTAAATCCAGAGTTTCCCCGCAGCACAAGGCAAGGCTGTCAGGTTACAAAGAAGCTTGTCTTCACTTTTGAGTCAAATCCCACCTCTCTCCCTCCTTGTCACAAGTATGGAACCCAAAAGGAGACACCTAATAAACATCCTGCACACAGTGTCAGTTTCAATATCCAACCTGCAACAATGATAAAACAGAAAATACAGAGGAGTGAGAGGCAGATGATACTGTCTCTGAACATTCCTGATGAGAGTTTCTTGGACAGGGAAAGAGAGGAAAGCATGATGCATGCTTGGGTGTGTTGGAGTGGGAGGAATAATGGACTTAAACAACCTCAGAGGAGGTAAAATTACAAAGACTCTGAGCTAGATGACCAGATGGGAAAGAGAGATTAAGTTCTGCTATCAATCGAGCATGTGTAGGGTGGAAGTGGGGGTCTCCCACACGACACCAAGCAATTTTCACACACCAACTGAATGTCTCAGAACTCATTTCAGTTCTAACATCATCTACTGTGAGAGAGCATAACGGATTCCACAGGTCAAGTGTTCAGTCTTACAAGACTGGCCCTCACCCCCCCCCCATCACATGCCAGTTGTTACCTGTGCTTCTGACCTATCCTTCACAGCATTTGCTACCAAATAAATATTTGATAAGTCCTCAGAGAAGTCTAGTCACTTTATGAAATATACCTGCAGTCTTCTTTTAGCAGCCTGCTGGCTGTTTCCATTCCACTCAACAAGCAATTATTTGTATCTGTGATGTAAAGGTGCTATGAACAGAAAAAAAGACTTGGGAGATTTGATCCTCTGCCAAGAGACCTGCAGTCAGCTGTAAAAAGAAAAGGCATAAACACATGGGATGGGCAGTGAATGATCCAAGAAGGCTGTCATTAAATGGTACAGGGCTCTAGGACTTCTGATAAAGGAGAGACCAATAAAAATTGGATCCAGGAGGGAAGACTGAGGTGAAGAGACTCGATCAGTGCCAGAGACAGATAAGGGAGAACAGGTACCTGAATACTCCAGAAGATAAAACATTGATGAGACCTGTGTGGTTTGAGCACAGAATTTGCCCTTTCTGCCAAGATGAAAAATCTTTATTGGGAATTCTAACTCTTCACTACACAGGACATCAGATAACTTAAAACAACAATTGATGTATTAATTATTGATCTTTCAAAACTATATAGTACACAGTGCCCCCCCCAATTTAAGAAAAAATATATAAATCCAGATTAACTTTTTGTGTTAGAATAATTCACTGATATTCGAATTAGTGAAGATATTGAAATAAAATTGTTAAAAGTTGTTTTTTTTTTTTTTCTGGGATTTTATAAGGGGTTGAAAAGGTCTAGAATCATAGGTACTTAGTAGCTCCCTTCTTTGGGCCTCCACAACATTTTGTACTTAAATCTTTTTCACACTATGTATTATAAAATAGAAGCTTAAAAAAAACAACTGACTTACATTTAACCAGGTTAAATGGTACATGATGCTCTCTATTCTGTCTGTGAAACATGCTGACTGATGCTTATGACACTTACTGCTTACAAGATTCTACTCTTCAATTTGCCTTCACAATATTCACATCAGTTGAGCTATTTGCTTACCAAAAATCAGTTGGGTTAATTCCCAAAGCCCCTTAATCTGTGAAAATTAATAAAAGGAAACTTCACTAAAATGGAGTTGGGAGGCTAGAAGGGGGATCACTCAACATTAATACAGATCCCAACAGGAGGAGACATACTTTGCACGTTCTGGAGGACCAAGCTGGAGGAAGAAAAAAAATTTCTCCTCACCTGGCAACAGCTCAGCCAATGAGACACTACCGCAACTCAGCCAATGAAAAGCCATTATACTTCAAACTTCCAGTTTCCTGCAATGGACGTTTTGTTTATCATAGCCCCTCGCAACTTATTCTTCTCCTTTATAAAAAATTTTCCTCTCTTTAGTAGTTTTGCCTAGACTTGCTTGTGGTTCACCATAGTTGCAAGTCTCTAGTTACAATTCTAAAACCACTGTTTTTTAATAAACCTGTTTCGCTGGTAAAAAATAACTTGCTGGTTTTTTTGCTTGTTTGTTTGTTTTAGGCTAGCAAGTCACACTGTACTTGTTATCTCAATAATATATTTTAACTATAGGGTAACCATTACTTCTTGGGAAATAGATGGGGAAACAGTGGAAACAGTGTCAGACTTTATTTTGGGGGGCTTCCAAATCACTGCAGATGGTGATTGCAGCCATGAAATTAAAAGACACTTACTCCTTGGAAGGAAAGTTATGACCAACCTAGATAGTATATTCAAAAGCAGAGACATTACTTTGCTAACAAAGGTCCATCTAGTCAAGGCTATAGTTTTTCCAGTAGTCATGTATGGATGTGAGAGTTGGACTGTGAAGAACGCTGAGTGCCAAAGAATTGATGCTTTTGAACTGTGGTGTTGGAGAAGACTCTTGAGAGTCCCTTGGACTGCAAGGAGATCCAACCAGTCCATCCTAAAGGAGATCAGTCCTGGGTGTTCATTGGAAGGACTGATGCTAAAGCTGAAACTCCAGTACTTTGGCCACCTCATGCGAAGAGTTGACTCATTGGAAAAGACTCTGATGCTGGGAGGGATTGGGGGCAGGAGGAGAAGGGGACGACCGAGGATGAGATGGCTGGATGGCATCAACGACTCGATGGACGTGAGTTTGAGTGAACTCTGGTAGTTGGTGATGGACAGGGAGGCCTGGCTTGCTGCAATTCATGACGTTGCAAAGAGTCAGATATGACTAAGCAACTGAACTGAACTGATGTTAATAAAATATAGGCACAAAAGGGTCATTTCTAAGGGGGAAAAATGGATGATTTAGAAACTATTAGTAAAGCCAAGCCACTAAAAAGACTCTGTTGAAATAGACATGACATCATTATTTTTTAAAAACTGGGTAAGGGAATCAGACATTATTTTGCACTCAGCTTAATGGAAAATACCTTTAAATTCCTGCTCCACTTTAAAGAATTTGAAACTGGATATATTTATACACTAAGTGATGGGACCATACTTTTGAGGACTCCATATCAAAATATTGGTGATATGGACGGAGAGGATGAGATGGCTGGATGACAACACCGACTTGATGGATGTGAGTTTGAGTGAACTCTGGGAGTTGCTGATGGACAGGGAGACCTGGCATGCTGCAATTCATGGGGTCGCAAAGAGCTGGACATGACTGAGTGACTGAACTGAACTGAACTGAACAGATTATCATACTAAATGAAGTCAGCAGAGAAAGACAAATATCATATAACTTATATGTGGAATCCAAAATATAATACACTATATATAAAATAGATAACCAACAATGAGCTACTATATAGCACAGAGAACCAGAGAACTTCGCTCAACGTTTTGTAATAACTAAAGGGGAAAAGAACATGGAAAAGAATATATATATATACACATACACACACACATATATGTTGAGATATATGTTATATATATGTTAAGATATATTTTATGTATGGATATATGTTAACATATATATGTTATATATACTAAGATGCCATGATCTTAGTTTTCTGAATGTTGAGCTTTAAGCCAACTTTTTCACTCTCCTCTTTCACTTTCATCAAGAGGCTCTTTAGTTCTTGCTGTACACCTGAAACTAACACAACATTGTGAATCAACTGTACTTCAGGTTTAAAAAAGAAAAAAATGACACAAGAAAACTCATTACAAAACAGAAATAGATTCACAGATATAAAAATAAAATATGGTTGCCAAAGGGAAAAGAGGGAAGAGAGGGAATTAGGAGCATAGGATTAATATATACACACTATCATATTTAGAATAGATAAATAACAAGATTCTACTGTACAGCACAGGAAACTGTTTTCAATATCTTGTTCAATTCAATTCAGTCTCCCTGTCGTGTCTGACTCTTTGGGACCCCATGAACCACAGCATGCCAGGCCTCTCTGTCCATCACCATCTGCCAGAGTTTACCCAAACCCATGTCCACTGAGTTGATGATGCCATCCAACCGTCTCATCCTCTGTTGTCCCCTTCTCCTCCTGCCCTCAATCTTTCCCAGCATCAGGGTCTTTTCAAATGAGTCAGCTCTTCACATCAGGTGGCCAAAGTATTGGATTTCAGCTTCAACATCACTCCTTCCAATGAACACCCAAGACTGATCTTTAGGATGAACTGGTTGGATCTCATGCTAGTAAAGTAATGCTCAAAATTCTCCAAGCCAGGCTTCAGCAATACACGAACCGTGAACTTCCAGATGTTCAAGCTGGTTTTAGAAAAGGCAAAGGAACCAGAGATCAAATTGCCAACATCCTCTGGATCATGGAAAAAGCAAGAGAGTTCCAGAAAAACATCGATTTCTGCTTTATTGACTATGCCAAAGCCTTTGACTGTGTGGATCACAATAAACTGTGGAAAATTCTGAAAGAGATGGGAATACCAGACCACCTGACCTGCCTCTTGAGAAACCTATATGCAGATCAGGAAGCAACAGTTAGAACTGGACATGGAACAACAGACTGGTTCCAAATAGGAAAAGGAGTACGTCAAGACTGTGTATTGTCACCCTGCTTACTTAACTTCTATGCAGAGTACATCATGAGAAAGGCTGGACTGGAAGAAGCACAAGCTGGAATCAAGATTGCCGGGAGAAATATCAATAACTTCAGATATGCAGATGACACCACCCTTATGGCAGGCAGTGAAGAGGAACTAAAAAGCCTCTTGATGAAAGTGAAAGAGGAGAGCGAAAAAGTTGGCTTAAAGTTCAACATTCAGAAAACGAAGATCATGGCATCCGGTCCCATCACTTAAAGGGAAATAGATGGGGAAACAGTGGAAACAGTGTCAGACTTAATTTTTTTGGGCTCCAAAATCACTGCAGATGCTGACTACAGCCATGAAATTAAAAGACACTTACTCCTTGGAAGAAAAGTTATGACCAACCTAGATAGTGTATTCAAAAGCAGAGACATTACTTTGCCAACTAAAGTCCGTCTAGTCAAGGCTATGGTTTTTCCAGTGGTCACGTATGGATGTCAGAGTTGGACTGTGAAGAAGGCAGAGCGCCAAAGAATGCTTTTGAACTGTGGTGTTGGAGAAGACTCTTGAGAGTCCCTTGGACTGCAAGGAGATCCAACCAGTCCATTCTGAAGGAGATCCGTCCTGGGATTTCTTTGGAAGGAATGATGCTGAAGCTGAAACTCCAGTACTTTGGCCACATCATGCGAAGAGTTAACTCATTGGAAAATGATGGGAGGGATTGGGGGCAGGAGGAAAAGGGGATGACAGAGGATGAGATGGCTGGATGACATCACTGACTCGATGGACGTGAGTCTGAGTGAACTCTGGGAGTTGGTGATGGACAGGGAGGCCTGGCGTGCTGCGATTCATGGGGTTGCAAAGAGTCGGACACGACTGAGTGACTGAACTGAACTGAACTGGTTGGATCTCCTTGCAGTCCAAGGGACTCTCAAGAGTCTTCTGCAACAACACAGTTCAAAAGTATAAATTCTTCTTGCTCAGCTTTCTTTATAGTCCAACTCTCACATCCATACATGACTACTGGAAAAACCATAGCCTTGACTAGATGGACATTTGTTGGCAAAGTAACGTCTCTGCTTTTCAATATGCTATCTAGGTTGGTCATAACTTTCCTTCCAAGGAGTAAGTGTCTTTTAATTTCATAGCTGAAGTCACCATCTGCAGTGATTTTGGAGTCCCCTAAAATTAAGTCAGCCACTGTTTCCCCATCTATTTGCCATGGGACCAAATGCCATGATCTTAGTTTTCTGAATGTTGAACTTTAAGCCAACTTCTTCACTCTCCTCTTTCACTTTCATCAGGAGTCTCTTTAGTTGTTCTTCACTTTCTGCCATAAGGGTGGTGTCATCTGCATATCTGAGGTTATTGATATTTCTCCCAGCAATCTTGATTCCAGCTTGTGCTTCTTCCAGTCCAGCCTTTCTCATGATGTACTCTGCATAGAAGTTAAGTAAGCAGGGTGACAATACACAGTCTTGACGTACTCCTTTTCCTATTTGGAACCAGTCTGTTGTTCCATGTCCAGTTCTAACTGTTGCTTCCTGATCTGCATATAGGTTTCTCAAGAGGCAGATCAGGTGGTCTGGTATTCCCATCTCTTTCAAAATTTTCCACAGTTTATTGTGATCCACACAGTCAAAGGCTTTGGCATAGTCAATAAAGCAGAAATCGATGTTTTTCTGGAACTCTCTTGCTTTTTCAATGATCCAACGGATGTTGGCAGTTTGATCTCTGGTTCCTCGGCCTTTTCTGAAACCAGCTTGAACATCTGGAAGCTCACGGTTCATGTATTGCTGAAGTGTGGCTTGGAGAATTTTGAACATTACTTTACTAGCATGTAAAGATTCATATATTCAGGGAAAAGTATATATAGATATATAGATATATAACTGAATCTTTTTGCTATACACCAGAAACTAACACAACATTGCAAACTAGCTATGCTTCAGTTAAAAACAAGAAAAAAATCTCAAATACTGGTGAATTAACATACATTATTTGTATTAAGTGAGAAAAAAATCACTATGTGTGTATCATACTTTAAGTAACCTGTTTTAATTTATTTGTTTCTATTAACTGACCAACTACCTGTCTCAGTTACAAGGGAATCCACTATCTTGTAATCACTGGTTTACAAGCTCCTGTGTGGTTGAGGCAGCCACCTAAGGTCAAAAGTTCTGAACTGAGTGAGTGGTCCCAGGGTCAGAACACTGGAGACAGAGGATCAGAGATTACAGTGGGCTGCAGAGGACCAAGACAAGCAGGGGTTCATTATTTTGAAACATCCTGAACTGGTACAATTTTATAGTAACATTTTGTTAAGTAAAGCATTAAATAAGCCAATCATGTGTTACCACCAATATTTTATAAGAACAAGTTTAATCTTACAAAAAAGTAATAACATCAATTAGACATTTGTTTAAGTGGAATATTATTCTATCGTTGTTCAATCACTCAGTCATGTCTGGCTCATTGCAACCTCATGGACTGCAGCATGCCAGGCTTCCCTGTCCTTCACTTTCTCCTGGAGTTTGCTCAAACTCAGGTCCATTGAGTTGATGATGCCATCCAACCATCTCATCCCCTGCCATCCCACCATCTCATCCCCTGCCATCCCCTTCTCCTCCTGTCCTCATTCTTTCTCAGCATCAGGGTCTTTTCCACTAAGTCAGCTTCAGCATCAGTCCTTCCAATGAATATTCTTACTACTGTCCTTATTCTGCCCATTTTTCCTCAACTATATTAAAACCTTCATTCATAGTCTGTGCTGATTCAAAGACTGGAATTCCTGAGGTCCTAAGTGTGTTGGTTGTTTAATGCAGTTTACTAAACTTGAATAATGTGTATTCTCAATTTAAATGGAAAGGCATGCCTGCAGATACACCCCTCCCCATGCTGCCTTACACTATTTTATCATAATGTAAAAAATATGCACATATTTTATGTGAATATAAAAGAAATACATGCTTATACCTTTTATCCAACTAAAAACAAAAGCAAGTTTGCAAATTACATACTAACAAAACTGTAAAATCATTAAAATTCAAATTAACAGCACTAATTTAATATGATATATGAGATTGTGTTTCAGCAACTACAATGCTAATGTAGGCTTTAATATTCAAGGTTGCAGCCTCAGGTCAGGTTTTATATATAATTGACTTTCATATTTTGACTTCAAACATACTAATGCAAGGTAAAATACACTTTCCTCTAAGTACGATTTTGTTTCCTAATTCAGAATAAACAATCTTCCTGTAGAATCAAAACTCTTCCAGTGAACAATGGTCTTAGAACAATTGTCATGAGTGTCAGTTCTGTAAATTGTTCAAGATAATTTTAACATTGTGGCATTAAACATGGATCTCTGCATGGGTACTTAATCCAGTTATTGAAATAATGAACACTTCATGACATATTTATTGTTAATGAATTTTCCGGATTAGTAACCAAACAATACATCCACTTATAAAATAAACATGATACCAGATGCTACAGTACAGGTTATTTTCTTCTTTTGATTTTCTATATCCACACTCATATTTCACATGACCCAGTGCTCTCACCACTTTCTTCTACTGTTATAACATTGAAACCTTCAGTCAGGCAGCACTCCATGATGCCATGTGATGGAAACACAATCATAAATACAAATACAAGCTCAGGCACTTGGTTTACAAGGAACTGGTCAGTTAGAATGTCATCATTTTGATGTCAGAATATGCTTTCATTAATTTTTAAATTTATCAGTGGAATAAAAACAAACAACGTTTGCCAAAAACTGAGATTCCACAAACCATATCCGTGGCTCTCTCAGGGTTCCAAAGACTAGTTTTTCTGAAATAAAAAAGATTGGGGGTTTTCACAAACTTTCTAGGAGAAAGTGTCAATTGTCAATCACTTTTAAATTTAAAAACAAAGGAATAAGGTTGGGGCGATACAAGAATGGGAAATGAACTTAGAGTGAAAGATTCTGAGGACAAAGACCATAAACAAAGAGGAAGTCAAGAACTAAAAACAAAGGGTATATTTCAAAGTAAAGACCCAACTGATGGGAGAATTTGACAGGTAAGCCCAGCAGGACCTAAGCACAGCAGAGCCAGCAGGGCCTAGGTGCTTAGGAGTTCACCCTGAAAGCTGTCAGACAGGCAGGAATCACCATGGCTCTTAACTCTATGCATCTTTCCAGTTCAGTGTTCCTACCCCCAGGTATTAAGAAAAGGCACGGATACCATGTCAGTTTTCCTCTTTAGATTGTAAACATCTCAAGAGCCAGAGCATTGTCTTGTTAATCTCTGTCTCTCCACCACCTCACACAGTCTCAGGTACAGGGTACAGCTCCAGCAAAACATGTGGAGTGAAAGCATTCCTGAATTGGAAGGGAACTTCAGTTCAGTTCAGTTGCTCAGTCATGTCCGACTCTTTGCAACCCCATGAATTGCAGCACGCCAGGCCTCCCTGTCCATCACCAACTCCCAGACTTCACCCAAACTCATGTCCATAGAGTTGGTGATGCCATCCAGCCATCTAATCCTCTGTCATCCCCTTCTCCTCCTGCCCCCAATCCCTCCCAGCATCAGAGTCTTTTCCAATAAGTCAACTCTTCGCATCAGGTGGCCAAAGTACTGGAGTTTCAGCTTTAGCATCATTCCTTCCAAAGAAATCCCAGGGCTGATCTCCTTCAGAATGGGAAGGGAACTTAAAGACCTCTAAACCAGGATTTCACAAATTCCAAGCTACTGATTAGGAGGTAAATTTTAACCTCTAGCAAGAGCTACTGTTTCATGAAGGCAAGATATTTTAATAACATATATTGAGCATTTACTCTTCAAAACCATGTCCTTCTGATTCTAGAGACTGAATTGTTAACCAATTTGTTATAAAACCTCCAAACGCATTTGAAGTCATTAGTCAAGTTACTAACGTTTTTAAAAATTTATTTTTAATTGAAGGATAATTGCTTTGCAATATTGTGTTGGCTTCTGCCATACATCAACATGAATCAGCCATAGGTATACATATGTCCTCTCTCTTTTGGACTTCTTCCCAAGTTACTAAAAGTTTAATTTTAGAATAATCCACAGGATGGGCATTAGGGTGGGATTGACCAGCTCTCCACCAACATTCTTACTCACCTTTGTATAACAGAGTTGTTAGAAAGTGGCTGTCCAGCCACAGACTCAGTTCAGTTCAGTTCAGTGCAGTCGCTCAGTCGTGTCTGACTCTTCGTGACCCCATGAATTGCAGCACGTCAGGCCTCCCTGTCCATCACCAACACTGGGAGTTCACTCAAACTCACGTCCATCGAGTCAGTGATGCCATCCAGTCATCTCATCCTCTGTCGTCCCCTTTTCTTCCTGCCCCCAATCCCTCCCAGCATCAGAGTCTTTTCCAATGAGTCAACTCTTTGCATGAAGTGGCCAAAATATTGGAGTTTCAGCTTCAATATCAGTCCTTCCAATGAACACCCAGGACTGATCTTCAGAATGGAATAGTTGGATCTCCTTGCAGTCCAAGGGACTCTCAAGAGTCTTCTCCAATACCACAATTCAAAAGCATCAATTCGGCGCTCAGCTTTCTTCATAGTCCAACTCTCACATCCATACATGACCACAGGAAAAACCATAGCCTTGACTAGACAGACCTTTGTTGGCAAAGTAATATCTCTGCTTTTCAATATGCTATCTAGGTTGGTCATAACTTTTCTTCCAAGGAGTAAGCGTCTTTTAATTTCATGGCTGCAATCACCATCTGCAGTGATTTTGGAGCCCCCCAAAATAAAGTCTGACACTGTTTCCACTGTTTCCCCATCTATTTTTCATGAAGGGACCAGATGCCATGATCTTCATTTTCTGAATGTTGAGCTTTAAGCCTACTTTTTCATTCTCCTCTTTCACTTTCATCAAGAGGCTTTTTAGTTCCTCTTCACTTTCTGCCATAAGGGTGGTGTCATCTGCATATCTGAGGTTGTTGATATTTCTCCCGGCAATCTTGATTCCAGCTTGTGCTTCTTCCAGCCCAGCGTTTCTCATGATGTACTCTGCATAGAAGTTAAATAAGCAGGGTGACAATACACAGCCTTGACATACTCCTTTTCCTTTTTGAAACCAGTCTGTTGTTCCATGTCCAGTTCTAACTGTTGCTTCCTGACCTGCATACAGGTTTCTCAAGAGGCAGGTCAGGTGATCTGGTATTCCCATCTATTTCAGAATTTTCCACAGTTTATTGTGATCCACACAGTCAAAGGCTTTGGCATAGTCAATAAAGCAGAAATAGATGTTTTTCTGGAACTCTCTTGCTTTTTCAATGATGCAGTGGATGTTGGCAATTTGATCTCTGGTTCCTCTGCCTTTTCTAAAACCAGCTTGAACATCTGGAAGTTCATGGTTCATGTATTGTTGAAGCCTGGCTTGGAGAATTTTGAGCATTACTTTACTAGCGTGTGAGATGAGTGCAATTGTGTGGTAGTTTGAGCATTCTTTGGCATTGCCTTTCTTTGAACTAAAATGGACTGGAATGGGTGAATTTAACTCAGATGACCATTACATCTACTACAGTGGGCAGGAATCTCTTAGAAGAAATGGAGTAGCCATCATGGTCAACAAAAGAGTCTGAAATGGAGTACTTGGATGCAGTCTCAAAAATGACAGAATGATCTCTGTTCATTTCCAAGGAAATCATTCAATATCACAGTCATCCAAGTCTATGCCACAACCAATAAAGCGGAAGAAGCTGAAGTTGAACGGTTCTATGAAGACCTACAAGACCTTTTAGAATTAACACCCAAAAAAGATGTCCTTTTCCTTATAAGGGACTGGAATGCAAAAGTAGGAAGTCAAAAACACCTGGAGTAACAGGTAAATTTGGCCTTGGAATATGGAATGAAGCAGGGCGAAGGCTAATACAGTTTTGCCAAGAGAATGCACTGGCCATAGCAAACACCCTCTTCCAACAACACAAGAGAAGACTCTACACATGGACATCACCAGATTGTCACACCAAAATCAGATTGATTATATTCTTTACAGCCAAAGATGGAGACGCTCTATGCAGCCAGCAAAAACAAGACTGGGAACTGGCTGTGGCTCAGATCATGAACTCCTTATTACCAAATTCAGACTTAAATTGAAGAAAGTAGGGAAAACCACTAGACCATTCAGATATGTCCTAAATCAAATCCCTTATGATTATACAGTAGAAGTGAGAATTAAATTTAAGGGACTATATCTGATAGATAGCGTGCCTGATGAACTATGGAATGAGGTTCATGACATTGTACAGGAGACAGGGATCAAGTCCAACCCCATGGAAAAGAAATGTCAAAAAGCAAAATGGCTGTCTGGGGAGGCCTTACAAATAGCTGTGAAAAGAAGAGAAGCAAAAAGCAAAGGAGAAAAGGAAAGATATAAGCATCTGAATGCAGAGTTCCAAAGAATAGCAAGAAGAGAAAAAAAGCTTTCTTCAGCAATCAATGCAAAGTAACAGAGGAAAAGAACAGAATGGGAAAGACTAGAGATCTCTGCAAGAAAGTTAGAGATACCAAGAGAACATTTCATGCAAAGATGGGCTCGATAAAGGACAGCAATGGTCTGGACCTAACAGAAGCAGAAGATATTAAGAAGAGGTGGCAAGAATACACAGAACTGTACAAAAAAGATCTTCATGACCCAGATAATCACGATGGTGTGATCACTCACCTAGAGCCAGACATCCTGGAATGTGAAGTCAAGCGGGCCTTAGAAAACATCACTACAAACAAAGCTAGTGGAGGTGATGGAATTCCGGTTGAGCTATTTCAAATCCTGAAAGATGATGCTGTGAAAGTGCTGCACTCAATATGCCAGCAAATTTGGAAAACTCAGCAGTGGCCACAGGACTGGAAAAGGTCAGTTTTCATTCCAATCCCAAAGCCACAGACTACATTTCTCTATTCCACACTCATCTAGATGAGGCCATGTGAGGATGGAATGTGAATGCAATTTCGGCGTGGTGTTTCTAGAGCAAGGCTCTAGGAAGTACTGTACCTTCTCCACACTCACTTTCATCTTCTTCCAGTGTGACTCAGGTGACAACTGTTAGATCCTAGGGCAGCGGTCAGCAAACATTTTCTGTACAAATACAGAGAGCAAATAATTTAGGCTTTTCAGGGCATAATATCTCTGTTACAGCCATTCAGCTCTACCATTATAATGTTGCCACAGACAATACGTAAATGACTGGGCATGGCTATGTTTCCATAATATTTTATTTACAAAAGCAGGCAGTAGTTCAGATTTGGCCCACTGGCTATAGTTTGCTTATTCCTGCTCTAGAGAATGGTGGAACAGCCGTACTGAAAGCTGCGTATTTTCCATTCTTTTTTATCCAAATGAGAGCTTCGTTGGCATATATCTCACCCCTGCTCTGCCACTGCACATTTTCCTTTTCAGTTTGTAGACTGCCTGACCTAAAGAAGACCATGAGACCTGGTGAAGAGAAACATGCGTCACCAAGAGATCGTGGAGTTGAGGTGACTGTAGAAAGTGGATGGTACACAGGCTTAACTTTTCTGGGGAGCAGTAAGCATGTCCTACGGGTTAAAAGAAGGGTGAGCACAGATATTTGGCACTAGAGGAGCAGATTATGCTGAGAGCTAGATGAACATAAGTTTGAGTACTGTGTTCAGAGCATGGAGTTTTCCCCAGGAAGGGACAAATTTCTTTGCTGCTCTTACATCCTAGTGTGGGTAGGTGACTAATTCTCACCAAAGGAATGTTTGTAAAAATGACATGCAGCATTTCTGGGCCAAGGCTTATAAGAAGTGGATTATTTCCTTATTTTCCCATCCTCGCCCCTTCTGTTGGCTAGGTGCAGATAATAACAGTGAGGACTGACAGAATGATGGAATGACAAGACAGAAGAGCTGCCTGCTGATCAGGAATCCTGTGTATTGATATATGAGCGAGAAATTAACTTCTATGGTATTTAAATCACTTTCAAGTTTTAAGTCTGTTTCTTATGGTACCTAGTGTTACTCCAACTAATACAGAAATTAGAATAATTACTGGATTTGTTTTGGCCTCACCACAAGGCTTGTAGGATTTTATTTCCTCAAGCAGGGATTGAACCTGGGCCTCAGGAGTGAAAGTGCTGAGTCCTAACCACTGGACTACCAGGGAATTCCTGGATTCTTTATTGTTGGGAGCATTAAGTGAGGTAAAGCACTTAATACAGTCCTGGAATATTTTGATGATTAATTTTATGTGTCAACTTGACTGGGTCACTGGGTGCCTAGATATTAGGTCAAATATTTTTCTGGGTGTGTCTCTGAGGTTGTTTTTGATGTGATTAACATTTGAATCAATAGGCTGAGTAAAACAGATTGTCTTCCCTACAGTGGATGGGCCTCATCAAATCAGTTGAAGGCTTAAGTAGGATAAAAAGACTGACCCTCCCAGGAGCATGAGGGAACTCCTGCCGCCTGACTGCATAAGCTGGGGCATTGATCTCTTCCTGCCTTTGGACTTAAACATCAGCTCTTCTCAGATCTCTATCCTGTCAGCCTTCGGACTGGAATTTACACCATCAACTCTCCTGGTGCAGGCTCTCAGGCTTGGGCTGCAATTGTGCCAGTGGCTGTCCTAGATGTCTAATTTGCTGACTGCAGATATTGGGACTTCCCAGTCTGCCTAGTCATGTAAGCCAATTTCTTGTAATAAATTTCTTTCTATACACATACATCCTGTTGGTTCTGTTTCTCTGGAGAACCTTGAGTAATACACATATATTAATTGTGCAATAAATATATCGATGCATTCATTCTATTTCTTAGTAAGCAATTAAATCCTATTTTCTCGTCTGCTACTTCACATCTGCTTGCTTTTATTTCTCATTTATGTGGCAGAGGATATTTGCTTCACTCTGGCCTCTTTAAAGGGATCTTTCTTGCCCAAAGTAAGAATGCACTAAAAGCTTATAAAAGGTAGCCTTGGACATTAGCTATGGTCTCTGGAAATCATCCAGAACATATCTCGGTGTATTTTATTCCCATGCATAAATCTTTGTCATCTTCCATCATATAACAACCTTCACTGGGCAGTCTACTGCCTCGATCCAGATTTTTACTTCAGAATCTGATCTTGCATACTGAAGAATATGCATCCCCCATCTTGTGCTCCTGCCCCACGCACCCACTACTGGGCCCTGTCCACCATCCCCGTCCCACTTCCCATATCTCTTCAGAGTCCAGAATCTCTTCAGAAAATAAGATTTTTGCGCTCAGTCATTTTAAAAGTGGCTCCCTACTACATTTAGTAGAAGCTGGATATGTCCAACAGAATCAAGGACATCGTGTAGCTTCATGGATCATGCTCTTATCCAGGAACCTTTGAAACTTGACCAAATGACTTTACTATGTAAACAAATCATTGTTACCTACCCCATGTTGGAAGCTGCAGGTTGGAAAACCTATCAAGATGTCAAAAAACAAATGGGGTCCCTTGTGTGCTGTGTGCTCAGTCCCTTCACCCGTTTCCAGCTCCGTGCAACCCCATGGACTGTAGCCTCCCAGGCTCCTCTGTCCATGGGGTTATCCAGGCAAGAATACTGAAGTGGGTTGCCATGCCCTCCTCCAGGGGATCTTCCCCCTGGGGATCAAATCTGTATCTCCTGTGTCTCCTACACTGCAGGTGGATTCTTTCCCTACTGAGTCACTGAGGAAGCCCCTTGGAGTCCTTTATCCATTAAGAAAATTCCCCTTTATTTCCACCCTCTCCAGTTTAAAGATGTTAGCAACTTGAAGGCAGGAATCTTGGCTTTTTTTGCTGATGTTTTCTCAATCCCAGAAAAGCTTTTAGCACATAAACATTTGTTAAATTAGTAACTACAGATCCTTGCACCTCATATCCTTTTCTTCACCTGGAAATTTGGCCACCAGCACTACTTATACCTTCATTAGGTCTCCATTTCACTTTGCCTCATTCACTAAAAGTTATCTAAAGTGAAAAAAAGTGAAAGTGAAGTCGCTCAGTCGTGTCTGACTCTTAGCGACCCCGTGGACTGTAGCCTACCAAGGTCCTCTGTCCATAGGATTTTCCAGGCAATAGTACGGAATGGATTGCTACTTCCTTCTCCAAGGGATCTTCTCGACCCAGGGACTGAACCCCGTCTCCCGCATTGTAGACAGACGCTTTACCGTCTGAAGTTGGCAACAAATGAAGAAGCAGGGGAACTACCCTTGTGTGAAACTGTTAGTCACTCAGTCATGTCTGACTCTACGACCCTGTGGGCCATAGCCCACCAGGCTCCTTTATCCACAGGATTCTCCAGGCAAGAATACTGGAGTGGGTAGCCATTCCCTTCTCCAGAGTATCTTCCCAACCCAGGGATTGAACCCAGGTCTCTTGCATTGCTGGCAGATCCTTTACTGTCTGAGCCAGCGGATCATTACCTTTGCGTAGTTAGTTCCAATGTGTGACTAAACAATGGATCTAGCACCTGGTTCCAGCAAAGCAGACATATTTACTTTCATTGCTCAAAGCTAAGGATTTCTGCAAGTTCAAAGACACTAATTGTGGTGTCTCAGACCAACTCCCACTAGTGCAGTGGGGTCCTGTTAGGATTAGTAATGCTTAGGATGACAATATCATCTGAGACAATTACTCTCATTAATACTAATCTAGAGAGCTGGTTATAGACCACCTCTATAATATTTTGATGAGCATGAAGAAGTAAGACTTTCATGCAATCTACAGCTTTGGGCAAAGCAGAAAGAATAAGTGATGACAGCTTTGCAGAAACACCTCAACCAACTCACGTATTTGGTGACAACTATTCAGCTGGTCCAGCATCCCTGCCTTCCAATGAGTCATAAAGGGGATACTCTATGGCTTTCTGGAATGGAAGGTTCCTTTATGCACATGAATTTTAATGAATACTCGGCTCAGTGTTACAGCTGGGTCATCCTATTCTGTCTAAAATAGATGAGTCAATGATTTCTGAAAAAGTGACTGCTATTTTAACATGTTCTACAGAATCAAGAATACCAGTTTGTTCCAAGATTTTTGTGGCTATAAGATTTCTAGGGTTTTCTGGTGATCTACCTCTCATGTCTCCAGGCCAATGGTTCTCCAAGTGTATTTTCCACACTAGCACCATTATTTCAGAACCTATTACAAATTTGCAATTTCAGGCTTTATCTCAGACCTACTTAATCAGAAACTCTGGTGGGCAAGTTCAACAATGTGTGTTTAATAAGCCCTTCAGATAAATCTGATACTTGCTTAAATTTGAGAACCACTAGCTGAGATTCATGGGGTCGCAAAAAGTCAGACACGACTGAGAGACTGAACTGAATTGAACTGACCTGAACTGAACTTGACTATACTTTGGAATTCTTTACACGGAACAAAGGGTTTTATTGGCACCTAGACATGACTGTGACCTCACAGTCATTGAAAATCTCATCCTTTCAGTTCTAAACCTTACCTACTCTGGTTCTTCATTAGCTTTGATGATACGTTATTGGAGGAAAGAACATTCTTTCAGAAGCAGATCTAAGCTCCGGTGGCCTCTGCCCTGTGATTCTTCTAGAAGTTGATCTCAGCCTAGGCCAATTACTCTACGTGGGAACAAGCAGTATTAGGGGTTACGGCTACCTTTAAAATGTGTGGGCACGTCCCTAAGGGCCCCTAAATGATGTCTGAGACAACCATGTATAATGGAGGCAAATGTACACTGTTTATGCTGATTGAAATAGACCCATTCAAGCTGACACCTGAATCAAATGCTCAGCAAACAGATCTGCCTGACTTTAGTATGAAAAACAGAATGTCCGCGGGCAGAAGACTCAACCCCAGGAAATCCTCTGGCACCTGAAGATAATGTGCCCAGGCAGCAGTGCTGGGCAGAAATCCAGTTCTACATTCTGGTGGCCCTTCAGCCATGAAGTATGGTAAACCTTTGCATCCAGACCAAGTATGTCTAATGCACAGAAACCCTTTCAAATTTATAATGCAGTCCATCACGATTTTTGATGGTATCTAACTTGATCTGAAACCCTCTTTCTAATCCTTCCCTGTCATATCTATAATGAGTCAAGGGACCGCTGGACATGCTCACAAACCCTAATGTCCCCGCAATATCATCACCTTCACTTCTCCAACCTCCCCTTTTCCCCGTAGCCACACCTTCATCTATAGATGGGCACCTTCTCCATGAACACGACACATTTCCTTTTCTATATGCATCCCCCACCCTAATAGGCCTGTCTCTGCACAACACTCCCGCTATTTTGTCCATTTTTTCTGTCTTTTGTGGCTTAGTTGTCTGGCTTATATTTGTCATCCTTTGTCTGTCTTTTCAGCGCTAATTTATTGCAAATATTGCCTGAACACCTAGTATACATCCGGGGCTTCCCCAGGGGCTCAGTGGGTAAAGAATCTGCCTGCAATGCAACAGACAAAAGAGACACGGGTTCAATCCCTGGGTTGAAAAGATCCCCTGGAGAAGGCAATGGCAACTGACTCCAGTATTCTTGCCTGGAAAATCCCATGGATGGAGGAGTCTGGCGGGCTACTGTCCATGGGGTTGCAAAGAGTCGGACGTGACAGAGTACGACGCACAACAGCTATACATCCAGCATTAAGAACATAGAAATAAATAAGGTTATTTCTTCCTGCCCCACTCTATTTTTGAACCCCTTTATTGAGTACTTGCTATGCACCAGGCCCTAGGATGATAGATTTGTATACACGAACAACATTGAACATGTTGGCCTTAGACCAGAATTTTTCTCAATTGTAAATACTACAGTACTCCACAATCCATGGTTGGTTGACTCTGTGGATGCCAAATGATGGCTAGGAGGAAACAAACAGGATATGAACATCTGATTCTAAGTTATACATGGATTTTCAAGCGTGCAGAGGATCAGTGCCCCAACACCTGCATTATTCAAGGATCAACTGCATATGATTTTTTCCTTTAACATATGAGGCATGTAAAATTAATGTTTTATTTTAGAGATAAGTCATTTAAGGCTCAGATAAGTAATTTTGTCAAGGTTATATAGCTGGTCATTGGAAGGCTTTGGATGACATCAAGGCTCATAAGTATCATGAAATACATATTAGCTGCTCTAACATAGCCATTCCACTTCTTAGTGACAATTTGTTCAGCTTCTCTCCAAAATAGTGACTCCATCCTATCATGAGCCCTTCAGATAAGTTCAAGTTAGCTGGGTAAACAAGTTTGAGAAGAGCAAGAAGAGCCCATTAGCTTACATGGATGGAACTAACGGGCTTGGTTTTATGTCATCTACTGGGATCAACAACTCAACTAATTTTGTTCTCCAGCTTCTGTTTCACTTCATATCATCTAACAACACTTTTGAATAATCTAACTTGGATAGACTAGCATTTTCCCTCAGATCTTGGCATGTGTCCTCAGGCGCTTTGCATCTTGCCAGTGGCCAAGTTACATTTCCAGGCTGTTAGTACTACAGGAATGACTAGTTTTTGATCAACCTTCCCCCCAGTGAAAGAACTGGTTAGATAGAAAATTATATAACTTAAAAAATATTCAAATTTTAAAAACATTTTTTTAAAAACGTAATTCTTCTGGAAAACTGTGGAGAAGTTTGACTTTGCTTGAATTTAACAAGATTACAATCCTGCTAAGTCATTCCTGCAAGACAAACTTTTACACAGCCAGTGTGGAGTTGTGGACCATTCCATCTCTGGACAACTCTTAATTATACTGATTCTACTAAATCTGAACTGTGTTTTGCTTTGTGTTGTTTAATCCTTTGTGGTCATGTAAATGAAAACTATCTCTTTTTGCATAGTACTGTCAAATATTTTAATCATCTGTCATGTTCCTTGCTGTGGCCAGGAAACCCTCTCACCCCCGGGTCTTCTCTGTTTGGCTAAACTTCCCCTAGTTCATTCAACTTTTCTTATACCAGTCTCATCCTTATATCAGGGTCACCTTCTAAATGTTCTCATCAGTCTAAATCTCTGCTAAGTATAGCATCCAGATTACTACATGATCTTTTGGAACCATCTTTCTTTTAAATGTGATTATGAAATATTCCAAACAACACACATAAAGAATAGTATAAATAACACCTATTTACGTACTGCTGCTGCTGCTGCTAAGTCGCTTCAGTCGTGTCCGACTCTGTGCTACCCCAGAGACGGCAGCCCACCAGGCTCCGCTGTCCCTGGGATTCTCCAGGCAAGAACACTGGAGTGGGTTGCCATTTCCTTCTCCAGAGCATGAAAGTGAAAAGTGAAAGTGAAGCTGTTCAGTCGTGTCCAACTCTTAGCGACCCCATGAACTGGAGGCTACCAGGCCCCTCTGTCCATGGGATTTTCCAGGCAAGAGTACTTGAGTGGGGTGCCATTGCCTTCTCCGACTAGCCAAGTTTAAATAGAGTATTATCAAATGATGACGCCTCCTAAGTATTCTCCCTTTCAGCCTCCCCTTCTTATCCTCTAGAGGTAATCACTGGAGGTTATCATAACAAACAGAATGATAATCACTGTTTTCCATTCCAGTGTATTTTCTTATGCCACCAAAAATCATTTTATGTTGTCTATGCCATCTCAAGCTGATAACTATCAATCTTTTTTTAATTAATTAATTTTAATTGGAAGCTAATTACTTTACAATATTGTGGTGATTTTTGCCATGCATTTCAATCTTGTTTTTATAAACCTTCCAGAAGAGAGTTAGTGATATAGCTCTTAATCTCTGTTTACAGTTTTTCATTATCATTCCTCTCAATGATTTTTTAAAAATGTTTAACTTAAATTCTTACTATATTAATTAAGACGATTAAATCTAGAATGGGCAACAATGGAGATGAGGACACTTGTTCCCCACCTTCTGATGTAATACTTTCATATAACTTGAAGGCATGTTTTAAATGTTTTATGTAAATATCTCTTCACCAGTCTAGATAGGTACTAAATATGATCACTTTGTGTTTTCTTTTCAGGAAGTTTGAGACTTGAAAACTATAATCTTTTCCCATTATCAGAAGTAATATTAGTTTGGTAGTCTAAGCCTCTCTTGGAAGATCAAAATTTCCCCCATTCCTCTGTGGTCCTGGAAGTCTATTAATAGGTTAATCTTCAAGTTGGATCGAGCAGATATCCACATAAGCTTTCCTGAAGAGCCTTAAACTTGGACATATAACATATTGTCTGTTTTAAAGTGGGAATTGACTAAATTTTCCCGTATTTAGGGACTGTTGATTCTGCTGAAATCTCGAATTTTTCAAAGGACTTGATTAATAAAATAGAATATGTAGGGAGATGATAGGCAGCTTAGATCTATTTTTTAACACTGTAGCTTCAAGAATATTATGAATACAAATTTTAGAATATTTTCAATTTTCTGTTATTTTAAATAGACCCTTCAGGGAATTGGTGTTTGATTTAGATGCTGTTGCAATTGAAATAAAACTAATTTTGAAAGTGTTGTTTTTCCATATTAAAGAAAAATGGTTTTAATGTCTATTACTATATGGATTCTGTCATTAGTCAGAAGGCAACAGACAAATCTCTTCTGGCAGATTATACATAGAGAAAGAAGTTAAATATAGTTTATACCCTCTAGAAAGATTATATTTGAACATTTAATGTTAAATAATCTGAAAATGTACATATCTCTGTAGTCATCAGAGCAGAATGCTAATCAAATGAATTCTATAGTTTTAGTATTCGTAATGAAGTTGTACCCTTAATTTGTCCAAAAGAGAAGCCTATGAAACAGAATAAACAATTTCTAGAAAAAATTTTAAATTAGTCACAAATGCAAATAATAGAATTAAATAACCATGATTTCTCCCCCTTTAAAAAATTATTAAAATATAGAAATTAATTAACCAATTCCTACATATTCTTAAACAACAAAAATTAACAAGTGCTGTTAAACATTTTAGCTTCGGTTTTTAAATTTAATAAAGGAAATAAAATATTTCAAATGAAGCTAAAATTACCGTTGTCTCCCCGACTCAGTTCCAGTCGCCTCTTTTCCTTCTCAGAGGCGATTTCTACTTCACTATCATTCATGTGACGTGTATCCTTTAGTTCACGTTTTATACTGTTCACTGACAAAAAACACCCAACTTACAATTGAGAATTATTTAGTGGACATCTTAAGGACTTAAGCTTGGGAGGCAGTCTCTCAGAATAGCCCTGAGGGACTGCTCTGGAGAGGTAAGGGGGGACCTGGGATATGAAGGAGTTTTGAAACAAAAACTGGTCAAAAGATTACTGTTAATTAAAGAAAACCAGATATCTCAACTTAATGAATTTAACACTTTTCTATATGTAGGAAGATGCAAGAATCTGGGCTCATTGAAATCATTCCTTTGGTAGGCACCTCAGCTCTCTAAGGCCAGTACCCTGCTTGGGTTTGTTTGTTTGTTGTTTTTGATGTTGTTGTTGTTGTTTATCCTAAGCCCCTCAGGATCTGGTGGGGGAGAGTATGCCTCAGTGGCTGATGGCTCAAGGGCCACAACATACTTTGTTTACTGTTACGGCAGGTGACATTCTTTGTCTACAATACTCACTACATTTATGTGCTCCTTCCATTTAGTTTTCATTTACATAAATGTTTTCATATAGTATTTATCATTTCTGAAACTTTTTTTTTTACCATCCTGTTATGTAGAACTATTAATGTTAATTAGTATAGATCTAGGTCATTCATTGGAATTGCTGTGTATATTTCATATCATAACACAGTTTATTTTTTCATTAATGGAAAGTTTGGTCGATTCTAATAGTTTGCTGTTTTAAACATGCTGCTGTTGACATCTTTTACATTTTGCCTTGTGTCTTGTGCTGGAGTTTCCCCAGAAATACATGCTGTTGCATGGGTGCAATTACCAAAACACTCTCCGCATCAGTTGTACCATCTACAGCTCCACCCAGTGTTCTTGTTTCTCTTCATCTTCTCCGGGATATGGAGTGTCAGGGCAGTGAACACCTGTCATTCATTTTGGCTACCCAGCACCCTAAAGATCCTGTTATACTTGGAGAATCGCCAGTTATGAGTCTCTACCTCCCACTATAGCCATCAAGAAGAAGACTCTCCTTCCCACCCTCCCTAGATTGTTGGTCAGACTCACTCACACCAGATCATGAATGGAAAACCAGTGATTTTACAGGAAACACGTGCTCCTTGGAATTCACTCCCACGGGCAGCAGTGACATTGGTATTCTGTGTCCTGGTATTGGTGACACGAACAGTTGTTGATATTTAGGATTTCTGAATGGCTGTGGAGTTTTCAGTGACCTGGATTGGTGTGTTTTCTATTAGATAAATGAATTCACCTCTCACCAGGGTTGACCCGAGAAACACGCTGCTATGTTGAAACCATTGTTTCTTGACAGACTAGCTGTGTTCAGTTCAGTTTAGTTGCTCAGTCTTGTCCGATTCTTTGAGACTGCATGAACTGCAGCAAGCCAGGCCTCTCCGTCCATCACCAACTCCTGGAGTTTACTCAAATACATGTCCATTGAGTCGGTGCTGCCATCCAACCATCTCACCCTCTGTCGTCCCCTTCTCCTCCTGCCCTCAATCTTTCCCAGTGTCAGGGTCTTTTCAGATGAGTCAGTTCTTTGCATCAGGTGGCCAAAATATTGGAGCTTCAGCTTCAGCATCAGTCCTTCCAATGAATATTCAGGACTGATTTCCTTTAGGATGGACTGGCTGGATCTCCTTGCAGTCCAAGGGACTCTCAAGAGTCTTCTCCAACACCACAGTTCAAAAGCATCAATTCTTCAGCATATAGCTTTCTTCACAGTCCAACTCTCACATCCATACATGACCACTGGAAAAACCATAGCCTTGACTAGACAGACCTTTGTTGACAAAGTAATGTCTCTGCTTTTCAGTATGCTGTCTAGGTTGGTCATAACTTTTCTTCCAAGGAGTAAGCGTCTTTTAATTTCATGGCTGCAATCACCATCTGCAGTGATTTTGGAGCCCCCCAAAATAAAGTCTGACACTGTTTCCACTGTTTCCCCATCTATTTGCCATGAAGTGATGGGACCAGATGCCATGGTCTTAGTTTTCTGAATGTTGAGTTTTAAGCCAACTTTTTCACTCTCCTCTTTCACTTTCATCAAGAGGCTCCTTAGTTCTTCTCTTTCTGTGTAACCTCAGGCAAACTAAGCCATCAGTCTCCACTTCCCATTCTACAATGCGTAGGAAATAATGACACCTATTTTATAGGGTTGTTGTGAAGATTAAATGAGCAAATACATATAAAGCACTTAGAACTGTACCTACACACAAAACAGTGGGTGAATGTTAGCTATAATGGTTTAATACATTCTTTTTCTGTTTAAACTGTGGTTGGTTTCTATAGTTTGCAACTGCAGCACCATGTCTGATCTATTCAGATGCTTTTATTTTTTCTAACTTGATGGATGTGAAATCATATCTTATGAATTTTATTGCATATTCCTTAATGCTAGTGAGTCTAAGTTTGGTTTTTTCTTCTTGTTTATTGGTCATTTGAACTCCATCTGTGAATCTCTTGTTCGTAGCCTTTGTGCATTTTCTACGGGGTTATCTTTCTTTTTCTTATTGAATTGCTGCTGTCTATATATTCTGGGTACTAAACCTTTGCTTTATGTGCTGCAAATAGCTACTCCCAGTCTGTCCCTTGCCTTTAACTTTGTTTATAGTGTCTTTTATCATGCTGAAGCTTTAAATTTTGATGTGATCCAATTTATTACACTTTTCTTTTTATCAGTTAGGTTTTTTGTGCCTCATTGAAATTCTTTCCTATCCTGAGGCCATAAATATATTATCCTGTTTTTCCTTCTAGGAGATTGAAAGCATTCTTTTTTTTTTTTTTTTAACTTTTCAGTGTTTACACTATATAGACCATGATTATTTTAAATAAATAATAGATTATAGCAATAATAACTTTCCATTATTTCTCAGCTGCTAGCTTACTAGCAAGGAATGTAACAGAATTGTCTGTTCAGAAATTTTAGAGCCATTTTACTAAAACACAGGAAGCAAAGAGGTTGACTCTCAGGAAAGACTTATAATACAAGCTGACGGGAGTCTAGTTTTTTAGGACCTTACTTAGTATCGAGTGAGTATACTATTTTGCCTTTTTAAAGCTCTTCCAATTGCATGCAGACACCCCTCACACATGTTTTAAATATATCTCACAAAACATAGATCAGCACTTAGGAGGTAGTGCTTATGTCAGACTAAGATGAGTTTTCATTTTCCCTAAGGCAGGTGTCCCCACCCTCCAGGATCTTATGCCTGCTGATCTGAAGTGGAGATGATATAATAATAACAGAAGTGGGATTTCCCAGTGGTTCAATGGTTGATGATTCAGCTGCCAATGTAGGGGACGTGGGTTTGATCCGTGGTCTGGGAGGATTCTACATGCTGTGGAGCAACTAAAGCTAATACACCACAGCTACTGAGCTTGCGCTCTAGACTCCAAGAGTTGCAGTCTCTGAGCCTGCTCCGCTAGAGGCCGTGAACCACAACAAAGAGTAACCCTCGCTCATCACAACTAGAGAAAGTCCTCACAAAACAATGATGACCTAGTGCAGCCAAAGATAATTTTTTTAAAAAATTGAAATACAGTGCACAATAAATATAATGCACTCGAATCTTCCCGAAACCACCCCCCTCCTCCAGTCTGTGGAATAATTATCTTTCACAAAACCAGTCCCTGGTGCCAAAAAGGTTGGGGACCACTGCCCAAAGGGAATTCTAGGCTGAAAGGGTTAAGAACTGAATGAAACAGCAGCATAGGGGAAGCTTCTGGAGCTTAAAGCTGTCAACAGCCTTGCTCTAGCCCTGCTCATGATCGGCACAATGTCCTCGAGCCTCTGCATCAGTGCTCTCGGCTGAGGCTTGAAATGGATTGTGTCATTTTAAATTAATCAATTCCAAACTTCTTTCCATATCTATTTTGGCCCAGAATAGATGTCTGGTGTTTCAAATTCTATCCACCACTCGAGTAAAAATGACTGTCTTCATTTGCTGCCATATCTCTCACCCAGGAGTCCATATGAAGCTGAATTTTGGGCACATAAAATATAAATATTCATTTACTTAAAACTAGGTTAGTTTTGCTTAAAGCTGAAATCAGCTGGGGCACCACAGTGTAGTGGGAAGGACCAAGCCAAGACCTCTGCAGCTACGTAGTGCCAGTCTGCCCTGGGCTTAAAGTCCTACAAGTAGATATTGAGTTGGCCAAAAAGTTTGTTTGGGTTTTTCTACAAAAAACCCAAGAGATTGAGTATTGTTACCCAATACTTGAGACTTATACTAATGGGTGAAGGCATTTATTTTCAAAGGCTAGGATCCATTAGAAACAGCTGGAGAGTTTCTGAAAGTAAAGACTGTGGTTTGGTAGGTCCAGAATGAGGGCCAGGCATCTGCATTTTTACATGCATGCCTAATAAAGAGAGTCCATGAATCTCTTTGAGGAAATAGAGGTTATGTTAGTTCATCTCTCGGAATCTTCTGTTGAATTCTAAACACCCCAGAACAGGGTAATACGTTATATGTTAATGTGAACCAATGATCAGTTTTGCTAGTCATTTAAGAACGTTGACAGAGAGGGATCTGGAAAGGAGGTTTTGGTGGGTCAGAAGGATGAAAGTACCAGGAAAGGCACAAGAAACTTGTGGACTCTGCACAGAGATGGGTTAGTGGTCATGTCTCACTGGCTGATTCAGCCTTTTCAGCTGTGCCTATCAGTGCGCCTTTGTTCTGCACCCTCTTCTCAAGCTACATTCTCTCCTAAGCTGATCTCACATTAATGGGCCAATTTTATCATATGTAAATTGTTTCTCAGTAAAGTTGCTTGGTTTTGTTAAAAGCTTATTGTATTCTGCAAAAGACAAAGTTAGGGAACTCAAAAAGATGGGGTAAATAGAACATAACCAAAATGAAGCCCCCACACCCAAAAACATCCCCCCCACAAAAAAATACACACACATACCCCCCCAAAAAAAAAACAACAACAAAAATGCACAAAGAACTTTAAAAAAGAAAAAAAAAGGGATAACAGAGTATAAGACATGTGGACTAGGCCAGAAGATCTAACCACATGTGATTGGAATCCCACAAGGAGAAAAGAGAACAGGGCAGTAGCAATATTTGAATAAATAATTGTGCAGTTTCTGAAACTGGTTTAAAAAAAAAATCCACAGACTTAGGAATCTCAGTGAATCCAAAGCAATATAAATAACAAAGCAAACTACATCTTGGTATATCATAATCAAACTGCTGAACACCAAAGATGTTTTTAAAAAACTTAAAAACACTGCAATCTCTCTTACCTGCATTTTGAACAGTGGTTCTGGAAGGAATGGATGGGAGAGGAGAAAGTGTTGAGAGAATCTGGACCAAGTGATGACCTTCTCATGACTGCTGATCGACCTGCTGCTGCTGCTGCTGCTGCTGCTAAGTCGCTTCAGTCGTGTCCGACTCTGTGCGACCCCAGAGACGGCAGCCCCTCAGGCTCCCCCGTCCCTGGGATTCTCCAGGCAAGAACACTGGAGTGGGTTGCCATTTCCTTCTCCAATGCATGAAAGTGAAAAGTGAAAGGGAAGCCACTGAGTCGTGTCCAACTCTACGTGATCCTATGGACTGCAGCCCACCAGGCTCCTCTGTCCATGGGATTTCCAGGCAAGAGTACTAGAGTGGGGTGCCATCGCCTTCTCCAGGTGACAGACCCAGTATAAAAGAAAAGCCTTCAGTTTTCCACCTCCTGTGTAGGAAAAAAGGCAGTTCTTCCTACTGTTTCTTCATCCTTTATCCTACTGTTTCATCTTGTGCATCTCTTTTACTGCTCACATAGGACACTTCACTTCTGACACTCTAGTCTCCAAAAGTGAGAGGGTTTTCCCCACAGCAACAAGTCTCTGACACCAGCTGGGTGTCCTGCAATCTAACTCCATCTGACACCATCTACCCAGAGCTGCCATCAGACCCCTGGGAAGGACTCAGTCCCACAAGACTCATCCCTGCCCCCACTTCAGATGCCAGTCAAAACTTAGGTTATCACCTGTGCTTCTGAGTGGCTACAGATCAAATGTTTCAGTGACCCCTCCTCAGGTTCAATTACTTTGCTACAGCGGTGCACAGAACTCAGGGAAACACATTTGCCAGGTTATTAAAGGATGTGATAAAGGATGAAGTGATACATAGGGTGAAGTCTAGGAAGGTCCTGAGCACAGAAGCTTCTTTTTATCCCCGGGGAGTTGGGGTGTGTGATCATCCCGGCGTGGATATGTTCACCCAATGGGAATCTGTCTGAACTCTGTACTTCTAGGGGTTTTATGGAGGTTTCCCTGTATAGGCATGATAGATCATTAACTCCATTTTCAGTCCTTCTCACGTCTCAAGAGAATGGGGGAGGGGTGAGGCTGAAGTAACCAGTGTTCATCCAAGAACCCACCCAGAGTCACCTTATTAGGCAACAAAAGACATCCCTATCGCTCCTATCACAGTGCCAGGTGCTGGGATCGAAGACCAAATACTAGAGCAAAAGATGCTCATAGGGCTCTGATCACTCAGGAAATTAGAAGGTTTCAGGAGTTCTGTGCTAAGCAGTGGGGGCAGAGAACAATCCATCTGTTTTCTATTATGTCACACCTGGTTGGTATCCACCATGGTTAAATAGGGGTCATAGAAATGGAGCTGAAAAGAAGAGCACTCTCAAAGCCAGGTTGGCACATGTCTTCTGGCTAGCCATGTCCAGCCTCAAGGATCTGGTGAATGTAAGTTTGCTTGGAGTGCACTTTGGTAACAATGCTGAAATTTATACTCATTGATTTAAGCCAATCACAGAGGCTACTAGTAATAAAATGATGAATCACACAGTCAAGTTGGGGGTAGGGGAGGATTAACTCCACAGGGACCTCACCTGATGCACATTAATAAAATAGCTTCCCGAACAGAGGAAAGCAAGATGCCTTAGAACAACATACAGCTGGGTTTGAATTCTAGCTCTAGCACTGACTGATCATATGACTCTGAGACTTTGCCAGGTTTGATGTCTTCATCTGGCAAATGGAGATAGTATTTATCTTGGAAAGATCCTTGAGAAGGTTAGATGAGAATATCAATTTTGATATAAATAGAGGGGGCTTCCCAGGGCACAGTAGTAGAGGATCCACCCGCCTATGCAGAAGATGCAGGTTCTATCCCTGAGTCAGGAAGATCCCTTGGAGAAGGAATGGGAATCCACTTTAGTACTCTTTCCTGGAGAATCCCGTGGACAGAGGAGCCTGCAGGCTACAGTCCTGGGGATTGCAAAGAAATGGACACTTCTGAGCACACACACACATAAATGTATAAAATAGATGAGAATTTACATAATCCTGGCATATTGGGTTGTCTACAACATTCGTTTATCTTCGACTAGAAAATAAGAGGGTTCAAATCCCCAGAATCCATTTTTTGATACCACATCATGGTGGCATAGCTCTTGGTACACTCTGGCAGAGCTAATAAAAATGACCTTTGTCTTAAACGAGAGATTTGTACCTGGTTACTTTATATTTGTTTTATTTCCCAGAGATATGACTTTTTTTCAGTTAATTCAAAACTGTTTGCTCTTATCAGTATGTTAAGGAAGATTCTGGCATATCCAACAGAACAGAATGAACACATTTTTGAAAAATTATCTCCAAGGGCCTTTTTGCATAAAAGGAAGTAAAATGCTAAAAAGATATCTAGACTAGATTGGCTACTTGAGTTTTAAAATAAATATAATAGAACTCAATCACCACTCATGCCACCCCTCCAATTTGTTACATGGATAAACAGTTAACCTGTGGCTTTTGCTTATAAAATTAAATTTAAGAAATAAAAATTTCCCTATTCAGCATACATTCAAACTCAGCTCTGCAGAGTTGAGATTTACCCATTATAAATAATTTCAGGTGTTTCTTTCAGAGTTCTGAATATTTTGTCATACATTTCCTACTTCCTTGCAAAAGAATTAAAATCTGAATGCATTTTTCTTTAGCCTTATTATAAAGATGACTCAAAGACAGCCTCAGGTGGAGTTATCCCTGTAACATTTTCTGTGTTAGATACAGTCACTGTCTTAAAAATATATTGCTATATTTGGGGAATTTACTTCCAATGACATCAATTTCACTATATGTGTTTCTGTTAATAAGGTTCCCAAAGATTAGAAGTTCATTAGGAGTAAAAAAAAAAAAATCTCCAAGTTAGAGGAGTTTTGTGTTTTCTCACTTTAGGGAAGTATTGAGTCCTTAAGTTCACTCATAATTATTTTCTTAAATGTCCTTGGTATAATTTCATTTAAAACTTCTCACTCTATTGTGTATTATTATAGTTGGTTGTATTATTTAATCTATGACAGTGTTCTCTACAGAGAATAAAACATTTTAAAATTCAGTTTTTATCTAGTTGGGTGATTTTATATGTTCCTTCTTTTGAAGGAGTAATTACTTTTTTCTTTGTGGTCAAGGGTGACAGTTTCATTATTATCTGTAATTTAGCAAACACATTAACTATAATGTCGTTTGAGAGTTACTCTATACACCCCTCCTAGGAAAGTTTTCAACATGCTATAGAGTTAAGAGAAGTGATAAACAAATCTCAAAGATCACAGTGTTCGCTCTTGAAATACTATCTTCCCTAGGGAGAAATTGCCACTGCTTAATAGTGTAGAGTGATGTTTCATGCTGCTTAGAGGAAGTAAGCAAGAAAGAATAGGCCAAGTCACATTTCCAGGCAATAGGAATTTCTTATATTTTAGCAATGTATTAAAAAATCTCTGGAGTACCATGAACTATGACTCAGGTCTTGGTCCTTTGTATCCAGTTGAAATGGCAAGGATGCCTGAACTGACAGAATGTCAAACCTATATATAAGCTAGTCTTTATCTAGGACATGAAAGCTGAAGTCTGTACTTTGAGCCCATACCCATACTGGCAAAGCAAGATGGAGAATTTAATTCACAAGATGGAGAGAAAAAATAAGATATTTCAGGACAAAATTTTCAAGTAAATAGAAAGTTCTTATTAGTTCTGAGAGAACATAGTCTTCCAATGTAAACTGAAATTACAGTGAAATACTATGATCTCTATCTCCTGGCATTTACACCTTTGTGAAACACCTTGACTGCAAACAAGATGTGTACTCCTGCTGCTGCCAAGTTGCTATAGTCGTGTCTGACTCTGTGCGACCCCATAGACTGCAGCCCACCAGGCTCCGCCATCCCTGGGATTCTCCAGGCAAGAACACTGGAGTGGGTTGCCATTTCCTTCTCCAATTCAGGAAAGTGAAAAGCAAAATTGAAGTCACTCAGTCGTGTGCGACTCTTCACGACCCCATGGACTGTAGCCTACCAGGATCCTCCATCCATGGGATTCTCCAGGCAAGAGTACTGGAGTAGGGTGCCATTGCCTTCTCCAACAAGATGTGTGATATGCTTCTAATTAATAAAATATGGCAAAGATGGTGGGGTGTCACTCATGCTATATAAGACTATTAACATACTGGAGATAATGTTGTGACTGTGGTTCAGTAAGTAGTCAAATAAGAGAAACCTGTGTAGCAAGAACTGAAGGTAGCATCTAGGAACTACGGACAACTTTTAGGACCAGAAAACTTTCACCCAACAGCCAGCAAAAACCCAGGGCTGTCAGTCAGACAGTGGGATGAAAACATATATTGCCAACAATCTTTGGGAGTTTGGAAGCAGATTCTGGCCCAATCAAATCTACAGATGAGAATGCAACCCAGCTGACATCTTAACTGCAACCTTATAAAACTCTGAACAGGTGACTCAGTTAAATTGTACTCCTAATGCACAGAAACAGTATTATCATAAATTTGTATTGTTTTAAGATACTAAAATTTGTGATTTGTTGTATAGCTAGAAAACTAATACACTCATCAAAATGGCAAAAATGTAACACAGAGAATACCAAGTGTTGGCAGGGATGTTGGCAATAACTGGAATTGTCATGTACTATTGGAGAGAATAGTGAATTAGTTTAGCTACTTCGGAAAACTATTTGGCAGAATCTCTTAAAACTGAATATATGTGCATCCTATGATTCAGCAATTTCATTTCTAGATACATGAATAAATTAAATGTACATGTGTACCAAAAGACATGTCTGATAATATTCTTAATCACATTATTTATAATAGTCCCGAAGTGAAAACATCATTAGTGTACTTGAAAGAATAAATTGTGGCTTATTTATAAATGGAATGCTGTACAGCAGTTAAAATAAATGAACTACAGATATATACACCATGGAACTTACAAACATAATGTGATAAAGAAATTGGTAGTTCAAGAACAGGCAACACTAAACTGTGCTATTACAAGTCAGAATGGTGATTACGCTGGTGGGTATAGTGAGAGGGGCTGGTAGGGGCTGGTAACGTTCCATTTCTTGACATGGATGTTGTGATACATGGATATTTTCACTTTGTGATAATTCATTGAGTTATACACTTATTATGTGTGTACTTTTCTGGAAGAATGTTATACTTTAACTAAAAGGTTGATCTAAAGATAATCATATTTCTTTATATAGCCTCTCTAAACCTTTTATGCCTCCAATTTACCTGTCCCTTTGTACTTTGAGTGCAAAAGGAAAAAGAGAAAGAGGAAAAATTAAAACAGTTAATAAGTGGTAAAACCAGGAAGCAAAATCATGTCCTATGTTTGTCTAATAAAAGGCTTCAGGCTCTTTTATATAGCATGTGTGCATGCAGCCAAAGCCGTGTCTGACTCTTCACAGCCCTGTGGACTGTAGCCCACCAGGCTCCTCAGTCCATGGGATTCTCCAGGTAAGAATACTGGAGTGGGTTACCATGTGATCCTCCAGGGAATCTTCCCAACCCAGGGAGAGAACCCGCGTCTCTTACGTTTCCTGCATCGGCAGGCGGATTCTTTACCACGAGTGCCAGTGGGAAGCCCTTTACATAGTATACATTTCTGAATTATCAGAGTGTAGGTTGTATATACTATGCCCTTTTATCCTTCAATATTCCAGTGTGTTTTCTTCCAAGAAAATATATTCTTAACCACAACTTAGTTACCAATTTTTGGAAATTTAGCATGAATATGATAATTTTCCATTATCCAATACTGAAGCTTCAATACTTTGGCCACCTGATTTGAAGAGCAAACTCATTCGAAAAGGCCCTGATGCTGGGAAAGACTGAAGGCAGGGGGGGAAGGGGACGACAGAGGATGAGATGGTTGGATGGCATCACGGACTCAATGAACATGAGTTTGAGCAAGCTCCAGGAGATGGTGAAGGCCAGGGAAGCCTGGCGCACTGCAGCACATGGGGTCGCAAAGAGTCGGACACAACTGAGTGACTGAACAAGAGCAACAATGATAATTTTATTTAGTCCCAGTCCATATTCTAATTTTATCACTTTTCTCAGTAATGAGATTTCTAGCATTTTTCCTTTCTTCTCTCCTATTTGTCTATTATCAGTATGAATTCATGGGTTTTCAATGTTTAATATAACTCATTATTACTCTTAATTATTTTGATGCTTAACTTCCCCAGAAACTGAGGTCCCTATGGAGGTCCCTTCAGACTGTCTCTGTACCCTTTTGCTGCATTCCATAATTTTTGAGCACTTCCTTACCTTCTCATAGAAGATATACTAGGTTCACATTTTATTTTTCCTACTCCAGCCCTGAAGTCAGCCTTTCTCCAAGGTACTCGGTTTGCTTTTAGCGGAAAATGATATTTTTTCATACAGTGAAAATGTATCAGTTTATATTTAATATTATAATAAAATGACCCAATATTTGGGCCAGGGTGGTGATTGTTACTGGGGTGACTTACTTCTAGCTCTCTTGAAAGACAGAGATGAAGATAGGTTGATACCTATAAACCCACAGACACCTGGAGATGAGATAGCATCGTTATTATGTTGTGATTTCTTTTGGGTTATGATTCCTACTTATCTTGTATGAAACATATAGGATTTAAGCTATGTTAAGTAGTTCAAAATAGAGTCACAGAAACCCAGGTGAACTTCTATGTTAGTTGTTTTGATATGTCTGTGGTAGGACTGTGACTGTCTTAGAATCTGAGTTACTTTAGAAATTTGTTTGACAACTGGAACGGAAGAAACAACTGATAAAGACAAGGCTTCCAGGGCATAACTATTACACTCTACTGACAGACTCCTTAAAGTGATACCCAGCAACTTGAATGAAGGCTCTTTGCTAGGGGACCTGACTCTTCACTGATAAGAGCTGATCCAGAGGATGCTGCCAGAGGCCCTGTTGGAGCAGAGGGCGACTCCCCACTCACCTTTGTTGTGAGACCTTCTGCAGGACTGGAGCCTCTACTTATGCTGAAATGCCCCCTTCCCAGACTTCCCCTTGGAGTCGTTCCTTACCACCTTGTTCCCTACTTAAAGTATCCCATGCTGTGTGCCAGTTGTGTTCAAGAAACCAAGAGATTCATGAATTGAATGTTGCTACATTTCATGCAATATCATAAAACATATCTAATCCCCTGATTCTTACCTTGCCTTGCCACTGGGCCCTGCCACCAACAATATGAAACTGATGGGGCTTCCTGTCAGTTCTATTGCCTCTTTGCTTCTGAATTCCTAACCTTTCCTCTAGTATCACCCAGCCCAGTCTTCCCACCTCCATAAATGCAATAGCATAGTAATTTGTAGTTTGTGAGACACTTTTATGGACACTCTTTCCTTTGATCCTCAAAACAATCTTCTGATAGAGCCTGGGCAACATATTCTTATCGATTTCCAGACGAGGAAACTGAAACTCCTAAAACCCAAGTGACGAGTTCAGGGTCACATTATAATTAAGGGCCTAAATCCCAAGTCTGGTGTTGTTACATCTCACCTTCCACATGGGAAAGTGCACTGGCCTTCAAACATGGCTGGACACTCCCAGTCCAAGTAATGTAAAGGGAAGTCAGAAGTTCTCTCCGCATCTATGTGACTACCCTATCCCCAGCTTAGCGCACACCTACACACGTGATGGGTGAGAGAACTGAGCTGCTTCATATCCAGCCTTATGTTGAACAATATAGTTTCTCCTCCTTAGTTTCTGTCCAAAATATTGTGGCAAACAAGTAACACACTGAAGTTTATCATTTTGAAAACAGTCAGAGCCCTCAATGGCTAATGAAAATATGACATAAACGGAAATACAAACAGTCTGCATCTTTACAAAATCGTATCAAAAAGATTCCATGTCTTATCATTTTTGAGCTTAAAGAGTCTCTGCCAATAATACAAGTCATGAGAACATTACTTTTGAGAAGAGCTCCAGTTACTTGGAAATAATTTTACAGCATCGTGTTATTATACATAGTATATGTATCTATCTTATCTAATACCATTCTCTCCACAGAAGTCATATTGAGTGAATTCAGTTCTATATCCATGTTTATCTCTAGCTTTATAACCCTGACATTTATACAAAAGATAGAATTTTATGTGACAGTTGTGAAAGATCATGACTTCTTACATTTGCATTACATTTCTCCTAAGAGAAGCTCCTTCTTGAGCATAGAAAATTGATTTGATTTATCTAAGTAATGGGGCAACCACAAAACTCCTCAGAGCTTCTTTTCTTTGCTTTGAGTTGCTTTGCTTATAAGAGGATTAATCCTCTCCTTTGGGAGGTAAAATATCTCATACCCTTTAGAGGTGAAATAGCTGTGCTGTGTTAGGCTTTCCTACTTTATGGGCTTTATCCTTTTTTTTATCCTGCTTTAAACAGGGCTTCCTGATTTTATGGGCTGTTGCTGTTCCCCTCATTTAAGACTACAGGTAGTGTATATCACCACTTCATGATTCTGTGCGAGACACTGTTTTTTTAACTTTCTCCAACCATCCACCATCCTTTCCAAACACCTTTCTCCTCTATTGTTCATTCATATTTATTCTCACAGCTTATAGAGGGATCATAGTTCAGGAGGAAAAGTATGGTAATGGTAACGGAAGTCAGTAAGCCTGGATTGTGTCTCTGCTTTATTCAGAAATATCTGTGTCACTTCAAGCTATCACTTTATTTCTCTTGGTTTCAGTTATCCACCACCATGAACATCATCCTTGAAGTTCTTCAAGCTCTGAAATTCTGGATTCTATTTCAAGTACAATGGTACATGCTAGTTTAATGGTAACTAGTTTAATAAGAGGAATTCCTCCACTCTGCTTGATTCTGATATGTGCCTGTATGCACATAAATATGAGGCCCAAATAAAACTGAGTATTGTGATTCTCACTTAGGAAGTTGGACAGGGAGCCTAAGTAAGAGCTTTATTCATTCATCTCTCAAGCATTTTTGATTTCCATGAGCCAGCTACTCTTTTAGATATCACATAATTAGCAGAAAACGATTGCTCAAGGACCCTGTTGTGATGAAGTTTCCATGTTTAGAATATGTGGAGGACAAAGAATAAATATATGAAGATATTTTTTAAAAACACAATTTCAAATAGTGATAAATATTATAAAAAATAAAACAGGAAAATGAGATTAAAAAGAGCCAGAGAGGTGAGCAGATAATTCAGAATGGATCATCAGGGAAGGCTTCTCTAGGATGGTCACAGGGAAACTGAGTCCTCTGGTCAGTTATACAAAAATTTGGTCATAGAACTCTGAGGCAAATTGAGCAGCACATCCAAAGAAAGCTTTTCCAAGATGGCTTTGTGTGCTGGAGGAAGAGAATAAAGCCAGTCACTGCAGCGTAATGAACGATGGCAGAGTGATGGGACCTGAGGCCAGGGTGGTGAGCAGAGCAGATGAGGAGTCCATGCAGACAGGAGAACCCCTTCTCTGCATGTGCCAGGAATGATGCTTCCAGGGCAGGGTTCTTTCTCCTTGGGAAGAACCAAGTGTGTCATAGGTATGAGATCAAGTGACATCAACTGTCAGACCAGCAGGGCTCATCATTGATTTAGATCTCATCTACAGAAAACCTAAATGCAATTGGAAATCTGAAGATGGAAATCCAAGTTTCAGTCTAAGACATTTATCATAATTTTCCTCTGGAAAGGCACAGTGTGTTAACAGAAGAAACTTCAGCCTTTCCCTGAAAGGTGGATTATGAAAGATGGTAATTGAGAGAGAGAGAAAGAGAGAGAGGGAGGGAAAGAGAGAGGGACAGAGAGAGACAGAGACAGAGAGAGAGACCCATAACAGACGATGCACCATTAAATCATGCAGCTAATTTGTTGGGAGCCTGGGAAAGACACGTTACCTCTCTTGATGTCTGTTTTGACAACTATAAAATGAAGGCTTAGACAAGGTAATCTTGAAGTTCTTTTCCCATTCTATAGTGAAATTGCTTATTTGTAACTCTAAAATAGCTTTTTAAAAGAGGTTTTCTTGCTATTTAAATAATCTCTGCCACATTAAACTTAAAATTGAATAAGAAGCATACATTTTTCTAAGACAGATTGTAGTTTACACTTCTAGCCTCAATCCTATACATAAGTAATTCATATTATTCAGATTATTTCCATTAGCACATGTGTTCTCATTAAAGTTCATTATTTTAGCTTGTCATCCATATTTTTAGCAGGATAAATTGAGAACTGAGTTGTGTTATACTCTACCAGAGACCATGATTTAAGGTCACTCATCTAATCATATGGAAATCTCTATATTTTCTTTATCCCCATTATATCATGGAAACTTGGGGTCACTCATTTAATCAGGTGAGAATCTACATTATCTCCTTCATCACTAGTATATCATACAAATTCTACCTTGTTTTTTTTTTTTTAAAAAAAACCTTTTGTAAAACTCAAGGCAACATTTCCCAGTTTCTAGATATCCAGAAACTCTCCTATTCTGCAAACTTCCTTAAAAAGCAGTCAACTAGAACTAGTACTTGACATTTATTCAATTCATTTAACCTCCTGGAAGGTTAAACTCACTCGAAAGTAAATTCTCTCTGATAACTCTAAACATAGGTAGGATTTTAATTCTTTTCCCCCAGTGTCTAATCTACATTTCTGGTATGGCCATCAATCTCCATCACAGAGAATATAGAGTAAAATCAATATATTCTTATTTTTCTCTTCAAGCTAGACCCAATAAGAATGCCCTTTGTTATTTTTTTAATAAGTTTTCATTCTTTCTGGCCATTTATCTTTCTGATAACATTATAGTTTGGTCCATGTCATTCTTCAAAGAGTTTTAAATTGTGTGTTCTTTTCATATTTTTGTTCGTTTGCATTAAAATACCATTTTATGAGGCAAAGATATTAAATAGGAAAGTTCATAAAGGAGGAAACGTAAATGTGGACAAAACATGGGCATACGTGGTTTACCTCACTAGTAACCAAAGTAGCACAAATTAAAGCAATGAAAAGGCACATTTACCTGTGATACTGGAGAAGTTTAATGGATAGTATCGTAAGGGAGTGGGGAGACAGAACCTGTCCTAGTCTGATGGTTGGAAAATAAACGTATCATCTTGTCATAAGGCACCATCTGATACGCACTTTTGAGCTGGCTCTTCCCTTGCAAATAATTTTTCTTAAGGAAATAATCAGTTATGGACAAAAAGTTATGTCTAGAAAGATACTTACCATAGGCCCATTAGTAATTCAAAGCAATATGAACGTCTAACAGCAGGGATTATGACTTAGAGTAAGTGGATTATGGTACATCCTTTCTATGGAATTCTATAAATCTATTAAATTTATATATTTTTTTATTTAAAAAATATTTGGCCACACCATGTGGCATGAGGGATCTTATTTCCCTGACCAGGATTCAAACCCACACTCTCTGCATTGAAAGTGTAGAGTGTTAGCCACTGGACTACCAAGGAAGTCCCACATCTACTAAATTTAAACTGTTGCTATAGAGAAGAACTTAATGATGTTTCTCCATAAATGTTCAGGCAGACAATGCAGTTTGCCTACCTAACAACCATTTTCCTCTTCTCATTATGATAGACTTTCAGTTTAGTTCAGCTGTCCATTCCTCATTCCTCTCAACTTGATTCTGGAGTAAATCCTAATTTTAAGCCAATCATGGCAGTTCTCTTCTTGCACTTCTGGTCCATGTGACTTTAAAGTCTGTGGGTATGTATGGAGGTCGCTTCTGGGAAAGGCATTCTGCCTTTAAAGAATCACATTGAAAAAGATGAAAAAAAAGTTAAGAACAGTTACTTTGGCTTGATTTTATCTTTTCCAAATATGATGCAAGGAACTGTTCCAGCCTTGCGTGTCCATGAGAATAATTAACTATTACCAGCACTCTTTATTCTTCTGAGTAAATCCATGTTTCTGTCCATTTTATTTTCTGCCTAAAGTGTTTCTTTACCATTTTTTTTTGTACTGTGAGTCTACTGGAGATGAAATCTTCCAGCTTTTGCATGATTGAAAAAGTCTGTATCTCATCTTCATTATTGAAACATATTTGTTGGATGTAGAATTCAATGTTGAAAGTTTTCTGTCTACTTGAAGATTTTTCTCCACTGTGTTTTCACATACATTGTCTCCAACAAGAAATCTGCTGCCATCTTTATCTTTGTGTTCTTACATAAGTACTTCTGCTGCTGCTAAGTCACTTCAGTCGTGTCTGACTCATAGACAGCAGCCCACCAGGTTCCCCCATCCCTGGGATTCTCCAGGCAAGAATACTGGAGTGCGTTGCCATTTCCTTCTCCAATATGTGACACATATATAAATGTGTCTTTACCTCAGGTTGCTTTTAAGATTTTCTCTTTGCCACAGATTTGGAGCACATTAATCATAATGCATCAGGGTCTGCGGTTATCTTTGTGTTTCTTGTGCTTAGGGTTGATTTGTTTTCTTGGATTTGTGGATTAATAGTTTTCATCAAAGTGGAAAATTTTTGACTATTATTTTTTTCAATTTTTTTCTGTTTCTGCATCTCTGTTCTTTCCTACATAGACGCTAATGACGTGTATGTTAGGCTGTTTGAAGTTACCTCACAACTCATTGATGCTATGTTCATTTAAAGATCTTTTTTGTCTCTGTGTTTCATTTTAGATACTTTCTATTGCTTTATGTTTTATAAGTCACTACAATTTTCTTCTATGGTGTCTGATCTACCCAAGTATCCATCCAGTATATTTTTCATCTCAGCCATTGCAGTTTTCACATCTAGAAATTTTATTTGGATATTTTTTATACCTATCCTGTCTTCATTTAATTTTCTGAACTCATGGAATATAATTATAATAACTTTTTAAATGTTTTGTTTGGTAATTATAGTATCTGCATCAGTACTGAGTCAGTTTCAATCTATTGATTTTTCTCCCCATCATTGTTCATAGATTTTTGCTTTTTCATTGCTAGTAATTATTTATTAGATGCCAGATATTGTGAATTTTTCTTTGTGGGTGCTGGATATTTTTGTATCCCTGTAAATATTCCTGAGTCTTGTTTTAGAATACAAAGACTTCCCTGGTGGCTCAGACAGTAAAGCGTCTTGCTTACGATGAGGGAGACCTGGGTTTGATCCCTGGGTTGGGAAGATCCTCTGGAGAAGGAAATGGCAACCCACTCCAGTACTCTTGCCTGGAAAATCCCATGGACAGAGGAGCATGGTGGGCTACAGTCCACTGGGTCGCAAAGTGTCGGACACGACTGAGCAACTTCACTTAAGTTATTGGAAAGAGTTCAGTCCTTTGGGCCTTGTTTTTAAGATTTGTTAGGCAGCATCAGATCAACAGCAACATCAAATCAACAGCATTTAGACCAGGACTAATTATTTCTCACTATGGAAGCAAATTCTGCTGAGTAGTCTACCAAGGCTCTATGAAGGATGAAGCTTTCTGGTATGGCTAATGGTGACAGGCACCATTCCCAGCCCTGTGTCACTACTGGGCACAATTACCTCTCATCCTTATGAGTGGTTCTTTCCTCAGCCTCGGGTAGTTTCCTTATTTATGAGCAGTGGTCAGTACTCTGCTAGATACTGTGGGGCAACTCTCTGCTTACCTCCAGAGTTCAATCTCTGAGATTTCTTTGCTCTGTTCCTCTGTCATATGAATTATAGCCTCCTGAAATCTCTAAGACTCTCACCTCTGTCTCCTCATTTCAGACTTGACCTGGGTCCCGCTTTCCTGAACGACTGTCTGGAAATGATCTCAAGGCAGCAATCTGGGGGCTTTGTAGGAGTTTGGCTTATATTTTACTCATCTTTCAGGGATCACTGTTCTTAGTCACCTAATGTCCTATTCCTTGAAAACAACCTTTTCATTTGTTTTGTCCATTTGTTTTGTTATTTCAGGTGAGAGAATAATCCTAGTCCTTGTTACTCCAGTATTTTTTCATATTTTAAAATCTCTATAGTCACACTGATCTTTCTAAATGCTTCCCATTTGTCTTCCTCATTTACAGTGAAATATTTCTTCAAATACTCATTCTAACAATCTAATATCATTACAATCTCTGTATACTATCCTGAGACTATCTTACATTTAGATTCATGGATATTTTGGTGCATTAACTGTCCTCTGAATTTCCATTTGCTTTATCACATATCCTTGAAGTTAGGCTGGGCCATGAGACTAATTCTGATGAATAGCCTAAGAGTAGAAGTGACATGTGCTGTTTAAGGTCAAAGATTTAAAAAGAAAGAGTGAGTTCTCCATCACTCTTCACTGTTACAGGGAAGGCTGAAACCCCAGTTTGAGATGGCAGCACCAGGAGATGGTGGACATTCCATCAGTTTGAGTCTTGGTTCCCTACTAACCTGCCATTCAACATGTAGTGTGGCCAGAATAAACAACTGTAGTTTAAAACCACTGGGATCTGGAGTTAATTTCTTAATGTAGTAAACATGGTCTAATTTGATTGACATTCTAAAATAATATATATCTTTTCTACAAACAAACTTGTTTTCTTAATATCAAAATTATAGTAACAGAATTTCAAACAAATCTCAGCTTCTTGGAGATAGCAATAATAAATAAAATAATTTTGGAACAAAAATGTTATTATAAGTGATTTAAGAAATAATGACATGAGGACACTTTATAAAAATAAATGGAACGCTGCAAAAGCTATTTGTAAAGAATTATTAGTAACTGATTGAATTTAATACTGGAAAATGCATATGATCAAATAAGCTTTTTCCAAGCATGATTTAATGTTAGAAAATTTACTAATATAAAACATCTACGCCAAAAGGTTAAAGAAGAAAAATAATCTCCAAAGATGTTGCACAGAAATCTTTCATTTTAATTTAAAAAAAAAGAAAGAGAAACCCTTAGCCAATGAGGATAAGGAAAGTGATTCTTTAAAATTATAACGGAAAATCGATCTCTAAACAATATTAATACCAGTATCATGCTTAATGACTAAACATTGAGATTCCTATTTAGAAGGAATAGGGAGACAAAGACTTCCTTTATCAGCACTCTTATTTATCATTTCCCCACAAATTTTGGCCAATGTAAGACAATAAAAAGCAAGAAAATTTATCTCTCATTATTTGAAGAATTGGTTACCTAGAAAATGCAAGAGAATCAACTGAAAATATTTTAGAAGCAGTAAAAAGTATAGCAATGCAGCTATAAATAAATAAATAAATTAGAATTTTATATACCAGCAAAAAGGAGAGTGAAAAAGTTGGCTTAAAACTCAACATTCAGAAAACTAAGATTATGGCATCCGGTCCCATCACTTCATGGCAAATAGATAGGGAAAAAAATGGAAACAGTGACAGACTTTATTTTCTTGTGCTCCAAAATCACTGCAGATGGTGACTACAGCCATGAAATTAAAAGATACTTGCTCCTTGGAAGAAAAGCTATGACCAACCTAGACAGTATATTAAAAAGCAGAGACATTACTTTGCCAACAAAGGTCCATCTAGTCAAAGCAATGGTTTTGCCAGTAGTCATGTATGGATGTGAGAGTTGGACTATAAAGAAAGTTGAGTGCCAAAGAATTGATGCTTTTGAACTGTGGTGTTGGAGAAGACTCTTGAGAGTCCCTTGGACTGCAAGGAGATCCAACCAGTCCATGCTAAAAGAGATCAGTCCTGGGTGTTCTTTGGAAGGAATGATGCTGAAGCTGAAGCTCCAATACTTTGGCCACCTGAGGGAAAGAGCTGACTCATTGGAAAAGATCCTGATGATGGGAAAGATTGAAGGCAGGAGAAGAAGGGGATGACAGAGGGTGAGATGGTTGTATGGCATCACCAACTTGATGGGCATGAGTTTGAGTAAGCTCCCAGAGTTGGGGATGGACAGGGAAGCCTGGTGAGCTGCAGTCCATGGGGTCTCAAAGAGTCAGAAACAACTGAGCAACTGAACTGAACTGATACCAGGGAAATCCAGTTTGGGGCAAATGAAGGCAAATTGCCAGAGGGCACACAAGCAGGCCTCTGTAACATTTATTGAGGAAACATTATAGAGACTGAAGCAGTAGCATGGCCTGTGAATTTAATATTGCCCTTCACATTCCAAAAAAGCACATAGAGGTCTAATAGGACCAGGTGTCAGATGCCAGGAGAGGGCTCCTGGCTCAGGGATACAGGACTTATAAATGCTTAACTGGAGAAACACCAGTCTCTCACCAAACATGATCAAGAGAACAACAGAAGCTTATTCTCCATCATTGCATGGCCACCTCAGCGTTCACAGTTTGGGAAGCACCAATCCTTTAGATATTATTTGGGGACAATGGAAGATTCTATCACCCAAAAATGGCCACAGCAATATTTCTGATCCCACATGCTCTAGTAGAACCTTGCCACACTCCACCAAGAGTAGGGTCTATCTATCCTTTCCTTGTGGCTCAGGCAGTAAAGCGTCTGCCTGCAATGTGGGAGACCTGGGTTCAATCCCGAGGTCGGGAAGATCTCCAGAAGAAGGAAATGGCAACCCACTCCAGTATTCTTGCCTGGAAAATCCCATGAATGGAGGAGCCTGGTGGGCTGCAGTCCATGGGGTAGCAAAGAGTCGGACACGACTGAGCATGGAGACACACATCCTCTCCTTGAACCGGAGTGTGCATGTGACTGCTCTGACCAATAGGATACAGAGGAAGGAATATTATATGACTTTCAAGGCTAGTGAGACAAAAGGACACAACTTCAACTGGTGCTTTCTGTTTGAGAGGCTGGCATTGGGGAAATTAGCCACGATGCCATGAGGAAGCCCAAATTAGCCTATCTGGAGAGACTACATGGAGAGACCTACATGGAAAAGAACTGAGGCTCCCCCAACCAACAGCAAACATCAGTGGCGGCATGTGAGTTAACAAGGCTTCAGATGACTTCAGTCTCCAATCTAAAATCTTCCAGTGAGCCCCAGACGTTCAGGGGACAGAGAGGAGCTATATACACTCTGTCCTGCCCAGATTCTTAATCTGTAAATGTAAGAAATGGTTGTCTTATGCCACTAAATGTTGGATAAATTGTTATGCAACTACAGTAACTAGAACAATGACAAGTGTTTAAGTTTTGCATTTGGAGCTTATATGATTTGTGATGGATCCATCACCTCATATTATGCCGAAATTGATTACTTTAACATTTGGCTTTATCTAAGTTCCACAAAGTTCTGCAGAAGGCCAGTTCTGTGAGAGCCAAATTTCAGGAGATCAATCAGGTTAATCATTACCTCTGAGCCAAATAGAAAATATAAGCGGAAATGATCACATTCATAATAACAGTCAACAAAACATCTAGAAGTTAACAAAAAATCTGGAGGGCCTAAATAAAGAAAATAATTTCTTTTTCTGAACAACAGAGGAAAACTGGTTTCTCTAGAAGAAAACCAATATTCAATATTAAAAATATGGTAACTTTTGGGAATTCCCTGGTGATCCAGTGGTTAAGATTCTATGCTTTCATTGCCAAGAGCATAGGTTCGATCCCTGGTAGGGGAACTAAGATCCCACAACCTGGGCAGTGCAGCCAATATATATATTATATATATATACATATATATGTAAAATATATACACACACACACATATATATATGCACACACATATATAAACTTTCACAAATTAATGTATAAGATTAATGTAATTATAATGGAAAATCTAAGAAGATTTTTCTTGAATTTTACATGTCCTAAAATTCATCTGGAAAAATAAAAAGATAATTTATGAGGTTTTGGAAAAAGAATGGTATTGCTGAGGGTCCAATCAGGAGACAGAAAGAAAACAATAATTCAAACAGGGAAAATTCAATAATAAGAATTATTAACTTTAAGAAGGGGCTTAGTTGAAGTAATGCGGGCTTAGCCAGTGAGAAGTAAAGAGAGTTGAGAATATAAAATTAGCATCTATACTAAGCAGTCATGGATTTTAGGGCTATTAGAAGGAAGAATCTCTTAAGAGCTGAGACCTAGACCTTGCTGAAGGCACAGCTGGGGCTCACTGAATGGCAAAGAAGTCATTGTGGTACTTCACCTGTGGAACTTGCTTGAAATTTGCATTCTAGATGTTGGGGAAAGCTGTTCACTGTAAGATAGCTCATTAAAATCTATTTATCACAAAACTGCCCAAAAGGAGCGCTGGCAGAGCGGAGGTGGGTTGGGGGGTGGGGTGGATCTGTTGGCTGCTAGATACCTCACACTGCTGTGCCCTGCAAGAGCTGGGCATTAGAGAAGCCCTGCCTGCTGCCTGTCAAGGAAGCAAGCACTCCAGGACTGAGGGCAGGCACCTTCTTTTGCCACGTCTCTTTACTGCCCTCTACTGACAAAGACTGCTATCATGCCAGCGGCCCAAGAGAAATATTTAAAAGAGCCAGCTCCATTTTCCCAGAGCATTCGATGAAGGGTGAATCTGGAGCTGAGAGGCAATGCATTGATTACTGGCACAAAAGACAGTTTGGAGTGCCACTATCTGATGTTAAAATATGCCTTAACACTGTAATGATGAAAACAATATGAGAGTGACACGAGACTAAAGAAACTGACTAATGGAAAAGAATACGGGAAGGAAAACCTCAGAAACAGACACGTGTATATATGTATGTGTACATATATCTGTGTGTACATAAACATATAAATTTAATGTACAAAAGAAGTAGCATTTTGAATCATTGTGAAAATAAATCGTTACTTGTTAAAAAATAGCATAAGAGTAGATTTCCATTTCACACTATACCGCAGAGTAAATTTCAGATGTATTAAAAAATTAAATTCCAGAAAGTTTGATCCTTTATTTATTACTACATCAGTTCAGCCTGGTCCCATCAAGGCAGCGCAGCTTCCAACACAACCCCACTTGCTGGCATCCATGACAAGCAGGACTCTGATAGGGCCAATAGTCCTCTTTCAATTTACTTGAAGGAACTTAATCTGGAAATCAAGGGCTCTACTGGAAGAGTTTCCATAAGACACATCCTCCAGAGTGATGGGAAGAAAATAAAGGTACAAATAGAGGATGCTGTAGGATAACAGCGATGCTGAGCTGTCATGTGCCATACCATAGAGAAATAGGTAACATCACTTACAAAAAGGCCAAGTATGTCACCTATGCAAATGTTGAATGGTAGGTGAAAGGCTGAAAAGATTACACCAACAGAAACATCGTAATGTGAGGAGCAGGAATTATTTACTTCCTCTTAAGGCAGTCCCAATAGATGAAGCACAGGATTTTACTAGAGAGAATGGTCTGTCATCTACTGAGACACCTACTCTGAACCACACAAAATTAGAGTTGCTTTGTAGGCAATGCTTGTTTCTCAAAGACAAATGAATGATGTGAATATGATCTGTCTCTAAACAACAATATTACCTAATTATGCTTCACCAGCCACTAACAAACAGTAAAATGTACAAGGAAGTCATAACATGTAAATCAATTCTCTTCTACCCTAGAGTGCTGTGTATAATTTAATTTACAGGTCACATATTTAAAAATTTGTAAGATTGACATAGCTAAAAACTAGATTCAATTTTTAAAAGAAAGTCTTTATATTTGCTCAAAAATAGGATTAAATGTTTGTCTGAACTCAGAGAATGCAAAGCCTTTCTCATCACAATACAAACAGAAAACAGTTGTGGAAAATACTGATATATTACTAAAGCTTAAAGTCGCAAACATAAAAAGATACTATAAATAAAATTTTAAGGCTAATTTTTAGAGGAAAAGCTTGAAAATTTTATGAAAAAATTGACTATTATTAATATGTAAAGAGTTTTTGTAAATCAATAATAAAACTGTAAAAGTCAGTAGAAATTATGCCAAAAACATTACCATGTATTTTTAAAGTAATCTAAAGCCTCACAAGTAATCTAAGAAATATAAATTTAAACAAAAGTACATTTTTTATCAAATTGGCAAATGTATTTTCAACTATATCAAGCATCTTTAGATCATTCATATTCTTTCATCCAGCAATTTTATTTCTTAATAGCTTTATCTTAAGGCAATAAGAATGGATATTTACAAAACTATATGACCAAAGTTGTTAAAGACAGTATTATTTGTAATTGCCTGAAACTGGAAATCCTTTAGAAGTTAAACAACAGGAGATTGGAGTAAGTCAATCTTGATAAATTTCTATAATAGGAGAAATACCATAATGTAGCTGTTAAAAGCACAGTGCTCAGTCATGTCTGACTCTGTGACCCTATGGACAGTAGCCCAGCAGGATCTTCTGTCCATGGAATTTTCCAGGTAAGAATACTGGAGTGGGTTGCCTTTCCCTTCTCCAGGGGATCTTCCCAACCCAGGGATCAAACCCAGGTCTCCTGCATTGCAGGCAGATTCTTTACCATTTGAGCCACCAGGGAAGCCCAGTTTTAAAGGAGCTAGACTCAAATTTGAATCTTAAAATTCTTACCTTCAGAGCTTTGGGCAAGTTATTTATTTTCCCTAAATCTTAATATAAATAGAGATCCTAAAAGTGTTAACATGATGACTGACATGAGCGTTAACTGAAAGACTCCAGTAATGCCTTCATTATGAACTGTCTAGTACGTAGGGCTGAAGAAAATTAACTCAGTATTTTCTTTTAATAGTGTATCATGTAGACATTAAAATAATGCCTCAGTAGAACATGTAATAAAATGGGAAACTGTTTATGATGGATTGTTAATAGATGAAAGCAGGGTAAAAATTTTATGTAAAGTATAACACAAATTGCATAACAAGAGAAACGTAATGCAGGTATTAAAAAGTCAGGAGTGTACATCAAACTGTTAACAGTGTTTTCTCTAGATTACTACTCTATTTATTCCTTTATAATTGTCTACATTTTTTAAATTTATCTGCTCTGAACACTTATTTCATAATAAAAATAATGATTATCATGGAATAAAATGTAATCTGATACCTGTCTAGTTTTCTTCTCCCTGACTATCACAAAATATTATACAACATCATTTTATTTTCCCAAGGTTCTAGCACTTAATCGACAAATTCTTTCATGGAGGTTATGATTAGATCCAAAGTAGCAATTTTTCCCCCTTCACTGCTTTCCTTGCCTTTTGGCAGATAGAATTATCAGGGAGGTATGTCAAGAATGTATTTTCCTGGTAATAGCTGATTTAATGGCAGTGTCACTTTGAAAGTGGTAGCTTAATTTTTTTTTTCCTTTGGACCCTGATATGATTTAGGGTACAGATATAACAGCCCACTGTTGATTTTCCGATATTCAGAAGAAATTTTTTTCCATTGTTAGAAATAAAGCCAACACAGTCTCTATTTGCACCTTTTTTATATTATCTATTTTAAGTTGCCTAAACAAGTATGAAATAGTGCTAATAATGTTAATGATGATAGTGATAAAATGATAGTATTTTAAGTGCCAAGCACATAATATGTGATCAACAAATATTTGTTTAATAAATTGGACTGAAACTGTTATCAGGCACTGTTAAAATATTTATATTAAAATTATTAAATTGTTAATAAATTTCAGAGATGTGTATTTCATTACTTTTGGACAATAGACATCTATAAATATTTGCCCAGGGGACACATATTTAGCTTTGGGGACCTGTTTAACATTTAACTTGGGGACTCATACTTTGTCAGTGGGCTGTGTTATTCAGGGCATCTTTAACAATAGCAATTAGTGACACTTTTTTCACCCTTTCTAAATAAATATCTTGGCATTTCTGCCCATCCTACAGAAACCCCTGTCTCCACTTTTCTTCTCCTAGAGTCTCCATTCTAAACCTTTTGCTCAGCAGAGAATTCCATATTTATTATTAGGTATTGTTATGCTTTCTGGTATTATTGTTTGGGCACAAAACATCATCTTCTTAACTCACATTTATCAGCACGTGATGAATGCTCAGGAATTAGCAGTTTCACTCATGTTACTCTCTTCAAGATTTAACCTAATAAAAAAACAATAAGCTCATTCTTTTTAAAGTCTCTCTTTCTTTTCATTCACAATATAATTATCTTTACACAATCCTTAATATATCAATCTAGAGATAATCCCTTCCTTAATTACAATATCTCCTCCTTAAATTCATCCTAAATAACTATACAAGATGGATCTTTCTAAAGAGCTGCAGAACGAGCAGGAAGAATAGGAATTTGGGAACTTGGGATCCAGTTTCAGCTTTGCTCCTTCAAACGGTGTAACCTCATGAAAACCACAAACTCCTTTAAGATTCGATTTCTTCCTCTGTGAGGGAGAGGGGTTGTCGAGGAGGGATGAATTGGGAGTTGAAGATTAGCAGATGCAAAAATATATATCCATCATATATAGGATGAATAAACAGCAAGGTCCTACTGTATTGCACAGGGGACTGTAGTCAATATCCTGTGATAAACCATAATAGAAAAGAATATGGAAAAGATATATGTATATTGGCATAACTGAATCACTTTGCTGTACAGCAGAAATTGTCACAATGTTGTAAATCAATTATATATCAATAAAATTTAAAAAGTTTCCTCCTCTGCAGTTTTAAGACCGAAGTAGGAACACAATAAAATTCTCCAATGATGGGAGGGCTAGAAGCAGTATGCCTTACAGCTTTCTCTACTCAAGATACCACAGTCTCCAAAGTGATACCATAATAATCAGTGGTTTAAATCCAAGTGAGATTATAGCACAGCCACTGATAAATGGGTAAGGAATGCCCCAGTCTCATTGCCCAGGTATCCTACAATTTCACTGCTCCACGACTCTCCTAAATCACACGCCTCCCTAATGCAGAGGCCACTGATGGCTTCCCATTGCCCATTCATTCATTAACTTAACAAATATGCATTGAGCACTCAAATGTTCCAGTCTTTCCTGGGTGCTTAGTGAGAGGATGGTGTCCTCAGACCATTTGAGTTTAACGGGAAAATCACAATTTAAGAAGCAGTAGCAATAAAATGTGACATATGTTTGGTAAAAAAAAGATGTGTAGGCACTTAATTGGTGTGTTTAACCTCATCTGGAAAGATCAGAGGAAGGAAATAAAGCCGAATCTGCTTTTCTTCCAAACTTTCCATCTTCTAATCCTAACGACACACACACACATATATACATAGAATTAGAAGATGGGAAACACATATTTAGCTTTGAGGACATATATAGATATAGATATAGATATACCCTGGAGTGTGAAGTCAAGTGGGCCTTAGGAAGCATCACTACGAACAAAACTAGTGGAGGTAATGGAATTCCAGCTGAGCTGTTTCAAATCCTAAAAGACGATGCTGTGAAAGTGCTGTACTCAATATGCCAGCAAATTTGGAAAACTCAGCAGTGGCCACAGGACTGGAAAAGGTCAGTTTTCATTTCAATCCCAAAGAAAGGCAATGCCAAAATATGTTCAAACTACCATTCAATTGCACTCATCTCACATGCTTGCAAAGCAGTGCTCAAAATTCTCCAAGCTAGGCTTCAACAGTACGTGAATTAAGATGTTCAACCTGGATTTAGAAAAGGCAGAGGAACCAGAGATCAATTTGCCAATATCTGTTGGATCATAGAAAAAGCTAAAGAACTCCAGAAAAACATCTACTTCTGCTTCATTGACTATGCTAAAGCCTTTGACTCTGTGGATCACAACAAACTGTGGAAAATTCAGAAAGAGATGGGAATACCAGACCACCTAACCTGCCTCCTGAGAAACCTGTATGCAGGTCAAGAAGCAACAATGAGAACCAGATATGGAACAACAAACTGGTTCAAAATTGGGAAAGAGGTACGTTAATTGGGAAAGGAGTATATTGACATCCTGCTTATTTAACTTCTATGCAGGGTACATCATGCAAAATGCCAGGCTGGATGAAGCACAAGCTGGAATCAGGATTGCGGGGAGAAATATCAACAACCTCAGAAATGCAGATGACACCACCCTTATGGCAGAAAGCAAAGAGCCTCCTGATGAAAGTGAAAGAGGAGAATGAAAAAGTTGGCTTAAAACTCAACATTCAAAAAACTAAGATCATGGCTTAGTCCCATCACTTCATGGCAAATAGATGGGGAAACAATGGAAACAGTGAGAGACTTTATTTTCTTGGGCTCCAAAATCACTGCAGATGATAACTGCAGCCATGGAATTAAAAGACACTTGTTCCTTGTAAGAAAAGCTATGACAAACATAGACAGCATATTAAAAAGCAGAGACATTGCTTTGCCAACAAGGTCTGTATAGTTTTCCAGTATGTATGGATGTGAGAGTTGGGCCATAAAGAAGGCTGAGTATCAAAGAAATTATGCTTTTGAACTGTGGTGTTGGGAAAAGACTCTTGAGAGTCCCTTGGACTACAAGAAAGGAGATCCAACCAGTCAATCCTAAAGGAAATCAATCCTGAATATTCATTGGAAGGACTGATGCTGAAGCTGAAGCTCCAATACTTTGGCCACCTGATGCAAAGAACTGACTCATTGGAAAAGACCCTGATGCTGGGAAAGATTGAAGGCAGGAGGAGAAGGGGACGACAGAGGATGAGATGGTTGAATGGCATCATCGACTCAATGGACATGAGTGTGAGCAAGCTCCGGGAGATGGTGAAGGACAGGGAAGTCTGGTGTGCTGCAGTCCATGGGGTCGCAAAGAATCGGATATGACTGAGTGTCTGAACAACAAATCTTCAAGATTTAAGGTAATATCAAAACAATAGGCTCTTTCTTTTGAAAATCTTTCAGAGCCATTACTTTCTAATGGTAATGGTAAAATATAATACTATATATATGTGTATATATGTATGTTTGATGTGTGTTTGTTACTTTTCCTTGCATATCCTGCTTTCCAATCAAATAAAGAATCTATTCTATGCTGAATGTACTCTGCACTCTGTAAGACCGCTGTCTTCTAGATTAGAAAGATATTAATACATACTCTAGATCCCCTCTCTCTTGCCTACTGCTGACATAGTTATTTCCAAACAGTATTTATTTTAGATATTGGATAGCTTTTATCCTAGCCTAGCAGTACAGTTTGGGGGCCATATTCTTCTGGGCTGATTTTACAACGAGTTTGTCTCCTGTACACTTATTTCAAACTCTGCTGTTTAGCCACCACTGCACAACAGTCTATAATCCACAAAGGAACTTATTGGACTTGTTCTAAGGTACACTCATTTGCTCTAAGAAGTTCATCAATGGCCCCCTCAAGGATTCTAGGGATGTTTGAAATCCATCAAGACAGAGGAGTATACTGAAGACTTTGAATTACATTCTAAAATAGCAACTGAATCCCTTGTTCTAACGTCAGGCATGGGTGCATAAAATAGATTGAGTCCAACCATACTCATTATGTACCTGTGCTTCACACCTTTAATGATGGGAGAGAAATCCAGTTAAGCATTTCCAGCACTACCTCAACAAGCCATTCCCCCAGGAAATCATCGCCTTTGGTCAGTCAGATGCTATGAAGTCATTTCAAGTATTTCCATCACTCTCATTTCAGCTGAATGTTTGCTACACTTCCAACGGTACAATCCTTTCTGAAAAGAGTGTAAGATACAAACTGACATCAAAGGATTACCCAGAACAGTGGTTGAACTCTTCTGAGCTTGGATTTCTGCTACTCATCACCTACATGCCTATCATCAAACATCAATCCACCTACACTTGTTTTTCCATTTGGAACTGGAAATTGATGGCTCTGGGGAGGTATGTGCCTAAAAGAGTGTCTGTGAAATTTGTGGAATGCTTTGAAGAGACTATCATGTAATTTCAGTTTGTCATTATATTAATCAGCCTTTTTTCTTGATGCGTTATTCATGTCAATTAATATAATTATTAATACTCAGCTTTGTCTTTCACAATGAGCATAGCTCCTCCTTGGTTTTATTTTTTACCTCTTATTTGCATTTAGCCTTTTACTTAGCAGTAATCAACCCTACATACTCGACTCATGGAAAAAACAACACATTAATCAACATGAGTCACTAAATAAATTACTTTATTTTTTAGAAAAAAAATTCTCCCTCCCCCAAATAATCTCTACTCTCTGCCAAGATTTATTTATTTTTTTTTCCTGTTAGTTTTTTTTTTGTAACAATTTTTTTCCCTTTATTTTAATTTACAATACTGTATTGGTTTTGCCATACCACAGGGGCCATGCTAATCTTCTCTGTATCGTTCCAATTTTAGTATATGTGCTGCCGAAGCGAGCACTCTCTGCCAAGATTTAATACAGTGGCTGTTAATAATTGTTCCTGCCATTTATACCCATAAAAAGCTGAGAAGCCAGCAGCATTTGATCACCTTTTTCATGCCTTATGTAATAATTCATTCACCTTGAAAACATCAGGATTGGCCTCAGTGATGGACTGAAAATTCTCTTCACTGCAAGACTGAGGCATAGACACAGCCTGAGTCACTTTCAAGTTTTGACTTGGAATTTACTTCAAACTCGGGCACCATCACATAGCTGGGGGTTAAGGAAATATTGAGCCAACCTAAGGCAAAAATCATATAAAAGGTAAAACCTACTTTGAATGCTGTCCTTCTATCTTCTATTTTTATTCTACCCCAGTATTCTTATGCTGTCTGTAGTTCCCGATTTCTTCCCAGCTCTCTTCTCTACTTATGTTTTTCTCTCCCCTATGGAGGGTCTTCCAGTCCAATATTATCAAAATCCTAGAATCTCACAGCCAAAGAAGAATGCAAGCTTGTCTAGTTCAAGCATATATCCAGCACATCAATTGTGCCTACAATATTTTGCAGCCTCTGCTTGAAATTTCCTGATATGAGACGTTCACATCGTCTGGAGGTAGCCCATCTTATTGTAAAGATGAAAAGGATCTTAATCTAATTGGTTAACGGAATTTTTTCCATTGAATCAAAATCCTCTGTTAGTTTCTACTTGTGTCATCTGATCCATTTTGTTTGTTTATTAAGAAGTGGACCATTGGACAGAATCATTCAGGATTTCCAGAAGAGAGATGTCCTCACCTCCAGCTGGATAGAGAAAGCAGAAAGAGCAGACTCTGAGAAAGCACAGAAAATCTAGCTGCAAGTGGTTTAGGGTAGATAGCTTAACCCTCATCTGTTTCTTTTATGCCTTGGAGAATCTGTTGTCCTTTCCCAGCTATGTTCTTCTCCAGGACCTTGTGCTACCAGTGATCACCTGTGTTACCTTCTGTATTTCTGTCTCTCCTTCATCCTTTCAATAATGCTTGGGTCTTCCCCAACATAAATGCCTTCCATCAACCCTGCCTGTCCTCAAGTTTGCTACCCTCCTTCTTCCTTTCATAAACAATTCATGGCGAGAGTACCTCCAAGCTCCTTAAGGTATGGTTTATGAACAACTCACACCAGACTCACCCAAGTCCTTGTTTAAAAAGCAGCCTTCTGAGACTCAGCCCCTGAATTTATACAAGGTTCATGGCAAACTGTCATTTTTTTTTCTTTTAAAACAAAGTTGCACACCACTGTACATAAAATAGGTAATCAACAAGGACCTACTGTATGGCACAGGGACACTACTCAATATTATGTAATAACTTATATGGGAAAATAATCTGAAAAAGAATGGATACATGTATATGTATAACTGAATCACTGCACTATATATCTGAAACTAACATTGTAAGTCAACTATACTCCAATATAAAATTTTTTTAAAAGTTGCTCTAAGATTTGAGAACCACCAAAGTAACCAACACTCCCAGGGTCCTCGATCCAATGTTAGAAGCCTCCACCTCATTTATTTACTAGAGCAGTGCTCTTCAAGGGCATCCATGAACCCCACACTGCTAAACCCCACAGTCTCTTCTCTATAGCAATTACCCTTCCTTTTTAGAGTCAAAAGTGCAATAACTTAAATATTTACTAAATGATCCTCTCTAAAATTTTTAATCACTTTTTATTGAAGTATAGTTAATATAATATAGAAATATATATATATATTCTTTTTCAGATTCTTTTCCCTTGTAGGTTATTATAAGATATTGAGTGTAGTTCCCTGTGTTATATATATGTCTTTGTTATTTATCTGTTTTATATATAATAGTTTGTATCTGCCAGTTCCAAACTCCTAATTTATCCTTCCCCTGGTTCCCCTTTGGTAATCATAAGTTTGTTTTGAAGTCTGTGCGACTGTGTCTGTTTTGTTAATAAGTTCATTTGTATCAGTTTTTAGATTCCACATATAAGTGATATTGCATGATACTTATCCTGCTCTGTCTGACTTGCTTTACTTAGTATTATCATCCCTAGGTCCATTCATGCTGCTGCAAATGGCGTTATTTCATTCTTTTTATGGCTAATATTCCACTGCAATTATACACTGCGTCACCTTTATCCATTCATCTGCCGATGGACATTTAGGTTGTGTCTATGTCTTGACTATTGTAAATAGTGCTATTATGAACATAGGGGTGCATATATCTTTTCAAATTAGAGTTTTCTCAGGATATATGCCCAAGAGTGGGAATGCTGGATCATATATAGTAGCTCTATTTTTAGTTTTAAAGGAAACTCCATACTGTTTCCAGCAATTATCCCTTCTTAAAGTTCTATCCCCTTGGTTTCTGAAGTCACCACTTTTTGGTGATTTTTCTCCTTACTTTTGACTCTTTTTTCTGACTTTTCACTTGCTCATGGTTTAAATGAAATTGCTTCCCAGGCATTCATCAACTCAAGTGTAGTTTAATTACACAAAGAAATACAAAAGCAGACAATCCAGGACAGTTGTATTAGCTCCACAAAGTGATGAGGGGGTCTGAGCTCCCTCTAAACTTTCTACTCTTCTGTCTCAGGCTTTCAGGCCACAGTCCAGCCACATCTTCACTCTAGGCAATAGGGTAAAAATGAAATGAGGTGAGGTGAAGTCGCTCAGTCGTGTCCGACTCTTTGCGACCCCGTGAACTGTAGCCTACCAGGCTCCTCCGTCCATGGGATTCTCCAGGCAAGAATACTGGAGAGGGTTGCCATTTCCTTCTCCAGGGGATCTTCTCGACCCAGGGATCGAAGCCAGGTCTCCTGCATTGGAGGCAGACGCTTTAACCTCTGAGCCACCAATAGAAGGGTCCAATCTCTCTCTTCTAAAGAGACTGCCCCGAGGTCCTGGTAAGATTTCTTCTCACATTGCAAAGGAGGCTGACAAATGTCATTTTTAGCCTGAGACATTGTCCAGGGTTTTGCTACCAAGAAAGAAGTTCTAAGGGGAAGCAACCAGCAAGCCTGCTATGGAATAAATGGTCATACAGGCAGTCAATCATGTCTGCTACTTCCCCGGACCATCCCCGCAAGCCATCCCAGCTAGAGAGGAAGCATCTTCTTTGCTTCTTATCACTTGACATGTTATGATGTGTGTATGTGTGTGAGAGAGAGAACATTTAAGATCTATTCTTTAGCAAATCTCAAGCAAACTTTTTTAAGGTGTACCTTGTAATGGATTGATACATGTATATATTGTGGAATGACAGCTGCAATAAGATTAGTTGACACATCCTTGACCTCACATAATTACCATTTTGTTTTTGTTGTTGTCATTATTGAGAGAGCTTTGAAGATCTATTCTGTTAGCAACTTTCAAGTATATAACATAGTATTGTTAACAATAGTCACTGTGCTATAATAAGATTCCTAGAACTTATTCTACTTATAACTGGAAGTTCAAACCTTTTGACCAACATCTTCTCATTTCCCCTGCCCCTGGCAAGCACTAATCGATTCTGAGTTTGGCTTTTTTAACTTCCACACATAAGGGAGATCTTACAATATAAAATGCAGATTCAAGACATCCTCAAGGAGATCAAGGGTAAAAAAGAGTAGCAGTCATCAGATAATTAGGGCTCAGTGAAAGTCCGCTGACATTTGAGAAGCCCTATAAATACTAGTGCAGACCAGGAGGATTAACTATGTATTATTTAAGCTGGAAGATGCTTAGGTTGGAGACACATCATGACTGAAGAGATCTGAAGACAAATAAAGACAAACAGCTGGGAGATGATACTGGGAAAATACTCCCGCAAGTTTATGCTATAATAATCCATGTCTATTGATTTAGTTAGTGCTTTTATTTTAGGAATGCATCCCACCTTCATGTACTCACAGGCAGATACAAATTTATCATGAAGCTAATTAAGCTTAAGCATAAAGACCCTACAAGTACAGGTGTTTCTTGAGTTCATGGCAGGGTCATACCTCTGTGTTCATGTAATTGGGTAGATATTTTTAATAATTTAAAAGTGATGGCAAAATTTCAAAACTACACTTGGCTATTGCCAATTATGTGATTTTATAGAGAATGTAGGGCGATGTACCGTATTTACTTTCTTTGGGAATCTCTCTCTCTCTTTTTTAATTGTATCTATTTATCTTTGGCTTTGCTGGGTCTTCATTGCTGTGCAGACTTTTCTCTAGTCGCGGCGAGTGACGACTTTTCTCCAACGGTGGTGTGTGGGCTTCTCATTGCGATGGCTTCTCTTATTGTAGAGGACGAGCTCTAGGTGCGTGGAGTTCAATAGCTGCAGCACATGGGCTCATCAGCTGCAGTTACCGGGCTCTAGGCAGAGGCTTAGTAGTGTTGGTGCATGGGCTTAGTTGCCTCATAGCATGTGGGACTTCCCCAGGTCAGGGATGGAACCTGTGTCTCCTGCATTGGCAGGCGGATTCTTTACCACTGAGCCACCAGGGAAGCCCTAGGGAATCTCTTTTTTTCAAATTGAAGTATCGTTGATCCACAGTGTTGTGCTAGTTTTGGGTGGACAGCAAAGTGACCCAGTTCTACACATACAGATATATCTATTCTTTAACAGATTCTTTTCCATCATAGGTTATAAAAGATATTGAATATAGTTTCCTGTGCTACAGTAGGCCCTTGCTGTTTACCTACTTAATATATAGTAGTGTGTATCTGTTACTCTGATACTCCCAATTTATCCTGTCTTACACGTTTCCCCTTTGGTAACCACAAGTTTGTGCTCTATGTCTGTGAGTCTATTTCTGTTCTGACAGTAAGTTCATTTGTATCACAGATTCCACACAAGTGACATCATATGAGACTTGTCTTTGATTTACTTCACTTAATATGATAATCTCTAGGTCCATCCATGTTGCTCCAGATGGCATCATTTCATTCCTTTTATGGTAAGTAATAGTAATATTCTATATATACACACACACACGCACACACACACCCCACATCTTTATCCATTCATCTGTTGGTGGATATTTAGATTGTTTCCATGTCTTGGCTATTGTAAAGAGTGCAGCTATGAATACTGGGGTATATGGACCTTTTTGAATTAGAGTTTCTGTCTTTTCTGGATATGTGCAGGGGAATGGGAATGCTGGATCATAGGGTAATGCTGTTCTTAGTTTTTGAAGGAACCTCCATACTGTTCCCCACAGTGCCTGTACCAGTTTCCATTCCCACCAACAGTGCAGGAGGGTTCCCTTTTCTCCACACCCTCTCCAGTATTTACTATTTGCAGACTTTTTGAAGATGGCCATTCTGACTGGTGTGAGGCGATACCTCATTGTAGTTTTGGTTTGCAATTCTTTAATAATTAGTGATACTAAGCATCTTTTCATGTGCTTGTTGGCCATCTGTATGTCTTCTTTGGAGAAATGTCTATCTACATCTTCTTCCCATTCTTCGATTTGTTTGGGGTTTTTTTTGATATTGAATTGTATGAGCTGTTTGTATATTTTGGAAGTTAATACCTATTAGTTTCCTTGTATTACATTTCCTTTTAAATCTTTTTAGATTCCTTCAGTCTGGAACTCTTCCTTACTCTTTTCTTGACTTTTCTTGACGTTGATGTTTTTGAAAATTACAGGCTAGCTTTTCTGCAAAATTTCCCTCAGCTTAGGTTCATCTGCTATTTCCCTCACGACTAGAGTCAGCTTTTGCATTTTTAGCAGGAACATCACAGAAGTAATGCTGTGTTCTCATTGCATCCTCTTGGATAGTACATGATTTCCATTTGTCCTACTACTGCTGATGTTAACTTTGATCATGATTGAGGTGGTGATTATTGGGTTTCTCTAGTCTAAAGTTACTCTTTCCCCTTTGCAATTAATGTCTTATGGAGAATTATTATAAGACTATGTGAATTTCCTGTTCTTTCAACCATTAGTTTTATTTATTTATTTATTTATTTTGGCAATGCTTACAAATCTAGAGTTTATCTCAGGTAAAGGGTACAAGATAGCAACACCATTAATGTAAGGAAGGGTATCACAGCCTGTGCACATAGGCTGTCACCCTATGTGCACAGAACACCTGGAAACAGGATCTGTTCATGTAGAGAATCTAGACGTGCACACATATTTCAACCATTAGTTTTAGCATTCATTAACGACTTGAACTATTATTGTAATGGTTGCCCAAAGATGATTGTCTAATTTGCTCATTCTTTCTTCATGTATTAGTTGGTATTTTACCAACTAAGAGCTTTCTCTTCTCCCCATTTATCATTCACTAGTTAACATATATTGGTGTGAATTCATAATCATTATTCAATAAGCAGTAATCTGCTATTATCATACTTTATTTTGATCTAAAGTTGTTCCAGATTTAGCCAGTGGGCACCCCTTTAAGTTCGTCTGTGTGAATCTTGACACGTCCTCAGAATCTCTTGTTTTCTAAAATAACAATATTTTAAATTTCCAATCTTAAAATGGCCCTGCTCCAAACCTGCAAATGTATTGACAAACCAAGATCTGCACACTGGGGGTGCTCATTCCTTTGGGAATATTGCTATTCCCAGGCCTTCTCAGTGAAGAAGTGAAAGTGAGGTATGGGCAAGTCAGTCTGGCTTATTCTTGGTTTAACTTCAACTTGATGCTAACCAGGACAGCTTGTCTTATGGCTGGTCAAACATGCATTGTACAGCTGCTTTAACCATTAAAAAAAAAAGAACACATTTAAAAATAAGAATGGAATAACTGTGGTTCAAGCATCCAAAATGGACACAGATGACCATAGTGACTGTGGTTTCAGACTCATTTCTGCATCAGTGAGAACTTAAATTTTCTGAACTATATCAGACTCAAGGATACTACCAGTCATTCTCAAAACAGTATCTATAAGCAGCTGCCAGCTGCAAGCTTATGGTCTCAAGTTCTCCCCCTGTAACTATGCAGGCAATTTACACCCCAACCAATCCTTCCTGTAACAAGCACCCTTACTTCTTGTCAGCTTCAATCCTAATTCTTAGCAAACGACTTAATCATTTTGCAGTGTTTGCCTTTCTAAGCCTCCTCTATTTTGTAGTCTGGCAGAACACAATTCAAACAGTTACTGTCTTCAGTTTGGCTCAAATAAAACTCCTAGTTTATTCTTATCATTGGTTGGTTTATCAGTTATTTCCATCAACAATCCCTTGTATTGACTGGCACTGGAATGGCCAGCAGCATTTTGGAGATTCAGCTAAAGAAAAACTCACTTGGCATTATTTTCAGTTGGGATATAATAGAATATATTTATGTGGAATAAATATTACATATTTGTATTTAACTTTACTTAGCCACCTGAAAAGCATTTGCGTGTGACTTAATTTAACAAAGTAAAACAAATCTGTTCAGTTGCAACCTGCCACTAGGCAAAATCACAAACATTGTGACGACACAGCTGTTATAAAATGTGAGAAGATCTTATTACTGATCATTAGTAAGTTTGCAGAATATGTGTCATGTGCAGCTCATTCCTTAATCCTGCTGGAGAAAAAACTGGCCCCACCATTCCTGAGGTGATTGATTACCTTGGTACTTTCTAAAAGCTATATGCTTTCTGGTTCATCTAAATAGAGTTCTAAACCCATAAAACCAATTTGGACTTTTTTCAGTCTGGATATAATAGTGTGATCTACTGTTATGTTATCTACATTATGAAGCTGTTTGGGATTTGCAACAGGGACACAAGTAAGATGCAAAAAGTTTGCTTAAATTTAAAAGACTCAAAAAGACAGTTTGGTTGTAGTTTGGCAGTTGTTATATAAACATTTCAATAAAACTAGGGAGAAATTGCAGATTCCTGATTTGGATATATATGACGGGTACTTCCTTTTATCATAATTCGATTTATTTATAAAGAAATATAAAATATGCAGATAAAATTAATGAAATATGAAACATGATAAAACTGAGTGAGTGGTAAAATCTGTAGAAATTATTGTGAAACTGAAAACTAATTCACAGAAAGAGATAAATTTTGAATCAAAGTAATATAAAGTCTCATGGATATTGTTTGATAATCTAATTAATTAAAGTGGAGTGAAGCATGTGAATATAATGGAAAAAATATTAAATTTCTTGCTGATGAGGAAGATGCTATAAAACACATGATATATCACCATAATGAAAAGATTATTAATAACCAGATGATAAATATCATTAATTCAAAGAGAACTGAAGATGAGCCAAAAAGATGCAAAATCTTACAGCTTATACATAAAAGTATCTTGACACTGTTTCCCCAAATTTGAAAACACTCCTAAAAATTTAACATGGCATTAGCAACAAAGAGTTGTAAACTTGAAACATATTTTTTCTAAACTGATAATAAGAAAAATCAAATTTTATCAACTATCACAGGAAAGTTAATGGATTATCTTTCTTTTTTTCAATACATACCATATTGCAAAATTGTTGCCATATGAAGAGGTTATCAAAGAGTGTAAACTCGTCCAAAATGATAGGAAAAAACATTACAGAGTTCTGTTAGACAGCTAGTTCATTCAATAATATTCCTTTGGTATTATTGAATATTATTCAATATTGTTTTCCTTGATTTTGTGAGCTTTGCAATATCTGTCAGCTTTTACAGATATAAGTTGTCATCTGTTGTCTCTTTCTAAATACATCTTCACTTTAATAAATAATTTTATATTATAAATTTTCACCATTTTTATTAAAAAGGATTCCCCCAAGTATATAATCTCCATGCCTCATATTGTCTGAATCTACCCTTATAGAATTTATACTATTCAAGCAGGCTGCCAAGTCTTCACAGAGTTGTTTGTGCTTGGACCTGCCACACTCTCTTCTTTTGTTACTTATTAATCAAGATGTAACCCATAGGTAGACTCCTCTCCCTATAAAGGAAAACCTTACAGCCCCTAACCATCTCCCAGGCAGTGTGCTTTCAGAGAAGTTATATATATCTTATTGTAATAAGATATATTAATATAATTATATCCCCTAATAGGTATGAACTCCTTGAAGCCAGGACAGTGCCGCATTGTCCTCAGCTTTATACTTGTTACTTGGTAAGATTTAGTAAATACTAAGTGACTGATGCGGAGAAGGCAATGGCACCCCGCTCCAGTGTTCTTGCCTGGAAAATCCCAGGGATGGAGGAACCTAGTGGGCTGCCATCTATGGGGTCGCACAGAGTCGGACACGACTGAAGCGACTTAACAGCAGCAGCAAGTGACTGATGAATTCATGAATGAGTTGCAACATCACACAATAGTGTAAAATATTAAGACATACAGTTGCCAATAACCAGAGATGTATGGTGTTTTGTTTCTTAATTTAATATTATGTTACTGAGATTTCTGGAGCTTTGCCTGAGCTCTTTTGTGCCTGTAATCCAACTCTTATGGCAGGTTTTATGGTAGAAAACATTTTATATTTTCTAAAGTTGTTGTTAAGGTATCTTTACAAACTAGTAATTCATTAGGGAGAATAAAAAGGGAGAAAAAAAGAAAGTTGAATCTACAATTTAATGGCCAATTTGTCCATTCTTTGTAGTGTAGACAGAAGAACAGGACCTTTTGGAAAGAATTTCATTTCCTGATTCATACAGCAATCTATTAACTTTTCCCCCCTTATACACACTGAGCTTTTTTTTCTGCTTTTCTTTCTCCTTCCTCCAAGGTATATTTCATTTCCTCCCTACAGCTGAACACATTAGCTGATTCTCTGTGTCAGCTCTCATGTGCTGCTTAATATCAACGTGTTTAACCACAGAAGTCACTTCTCAGGCATGTCTGCTACGATTCCTGTTTGTTCCCACCATTGGTTCCAGTCCAGGCTGACTTGCACAAAGCCACACTGACCTCCTCTCAGGTGTTTAATGTACATGGTGTCCTAGACTGAGTGGACCCCCATGCCCAACACTCAACTGTCCTGCTGTGCACTGCAAAGTTAACTGGAGCCTTCATCATTTATAAACAACATGTTCCCCATGTTCTGTATCTGACCATTGTTTATTGAACTGGGGGCATAACACTGAACAATATTTAATATGCCTGTTCTTCAGATTCCCAATTTCCAGGCACTTAGTGTGGTGAACATAACCTTGACAGCAGCTCTTGGCTGCTGCATGCTGTTGTATGAATAATACTGAAAGAACTAACTGCCTAACATAATTCTATAACTCCTATTTATCACTGAGTTTTGATTATTGCCTTGTGCTTACACTTACTCATAAGTGAAAGTAGCTCAGTTGTGTCCTATTCTCTGCAACCCCATGCTCTGTAGCCCACCAGGCTCCTCTGTCCATGGAATTCTCCAGGCAAGAATTCTGGAGTGGGTAACCATTCCCTTCTCCAGGGGATCTTCCACCCAAGGATCAAATCCAGGTCTCCTGCATTGCAGGCAGATTCTTTACTGTCTGAGCCACACAGGAAGCCCACACTTATTCATATGCATTCATTTATTCAACAAACTATAATTGAGTACTTTATATGGATTAGGATGTATTAAGCAACTGGGGCTATATTTGTAGAACTAATTATTTGTCTACCAAGAATTTTGGGTGTAATTATAAATTTAGGGGAAGGCAGAGGGGCTTTGGAGCCAGAACATTTGGGTTTGTGTCCTGTCTCTGCCTCCAACCAGTTGTGAAAAGTTTTATCTATCAGCTTTGTTATGTATAAGATGGAGAAAATAATATCCATGTTCTAGTGTTGCCTGGATTAAATGATATAATTTCCAAAGCATTTTAACTGGTAGATTAGGGAAGGGAGGATTAGGGCATGCAAACATCTCAAAGTTTTCTTGATTTTAATTATAAATGTCCCTTTTTCTCCCATGCTGGATCTTAATTTTCTGACCATGGATTGAACCTGTGCTCCCTGCAGTGGGAGTGCAGAGTCTTAACCACTGGATTGTCAGGGAAAACCCTCTGGTTTAATTACAAATACACCCTTTCCTCCTCAAGAACAGAGAAGGGGCCTCAGTGCCAAACCCCAGCCCCAGGAGAGGCCAGCCCAATACAAGGCAGAGGAGATACCTCCTTGTTCCTTGCTAAGCCTTTTCAAAATCCGGCCCCAGGTGCAGAGCTGGCAGCAGTAGTGGCTGGCACTTGATAGTGACGCTGACTGGAAGAAGCATCAGAGAGAAAGCAGCTGTGACAGCTACCCCCAGCCCCAGAGCAGCAGCAGGTGAGACAGCACCCAAGACAGGAAGATTCCAGAAAGGGAGCCCAGTTCCTAAGAGGCCCAGCTTCCAGGCACTTAGCACAGTGAACATGACCTTGACAGCAGCTCTTGGCTGCTGTAGGAGGAGCTAATGACTTATCCCCTGTTGCAGAAGGAAACAAAATGGTCAAGGGTTGGGACACAGGAGGGTGGCGTGAGTCCAGAATGATCTTCTAGGGACAGTGGTAACTTGGTTTTGCTGAGTTCTTGTATTTCCTGTAACTGCACACCAGCTTCGTGGTTGAGAGACACCAGCTTCCTAATCAGAACTGCAAGCCTAGTGTATTGAGTGCTTTCCATATACCAAACACCTTTCTATATATTTCCGTATCTATTCCATCTAAAGGACATCAGTCCTGGGTGTTCATTGGTAGGTCTGATGTTAGAAGCTGAAACTCCAGTACTTTGGCCACCTGATGCGAACAGCTGACTCATTTGAAAAGACCCTGATGCTGGGAAAGATTGAGGGAGGAAGGAGAAGGGGACAACAGAGGATGAGATGATTGGATGGCATCACCGACTTAATGGACATGGGTTTGGGTGGACTCCGGAAGTTGGTGATGGACAGGGAGGCCTTGTATGCTGTGGTTCATGGGGTCGCAGAGAATCAGACATGACTGAGCAAGTGAACTGAACTGAACTGATTCCATCTTCACAGCATCACAGGAGCATTATTCCCATTTCACAGATAAGGAAGAGAAGGTAAGTTTCTTTTCCAGAATCACACAGGGGAGACCCTGAATTTCAGCCTGGGTGACTGACTCAGAAAGCCAAGCTGCTTCCAGCTCCCACTTGGTAGATGTACGGCTTTTATGGTTTGAATTGAGTGAATCATGGGCCTGCTTCCCTTTTCACAATGCCCAAGAGATTCAGATATGGGCACTTAGAGTTTTCATGGCTATTACTTACTTTGTCATCTCCTGAGGAGGGCAATGGAACTGTGGATTATACCCTGGGGAACTGCTGAAAGTACTGTTCAATGACCTTGCTCCACTTTAGATAACTCCCTATGGAGGTGTGTGTGTGTGTGTGTGTGTGTGTGTGTGTGTGTGTGTGTGCCTGTGCGCACGCACGATGACTGCCTGAGCTAACATTACACAGAGGAGACTGAAGGCTCACAGTCACCAGTAGGAACAGAGCAATATTCCTCTCTAGTGTTTATATCGCCTCACTTCTCCAAGAAACTGACCCTGAATGAATCCATCAGGTTGTTCATTCTCACACAATGGCTGTATAGAATGATTAACCTTAATGGATCCTTCTTGTTTCATTCTGCTTCATTTTTTAAACACAGAATGACTCCCAAACTAGACTAAATAATGCAAAAGCCTTTTCTCGGTTTTATTGATATCCTTGGTGAAAGCTCAGGAAGTATGGTCACTTTTAAAGCGCTGTGATTGTGTTGGCGGCGGGGGTGGGGGATGCAGAGGAGAAAGCAGTGAGAAGAAATGGGCTTTTGAATAAAAGGCGCTTGCATGTGTAACCTGCATTTCCCCAGCCGCACCAGCCTTGGAGTTGTGTTGTTCATTCACTCAGTCATGTCCGACTCTGTGACCCCATGAACAGCAGCTTCCCCCGTGAACAGCTTCCCCCTTGCCCTTCACTCTCCCCTGGAGTTTGCTCAAACTCTCGTCCACTGAGTCAATGATGCCATCCAACCAGCTCATCCTCTGTCGCCCCCTTCTCCTTCTGCCCTCTGTCTCTCTCTCTCTCTCTCTCTCTCTCTCTATATATATATATACATTTTTTTTAATCAAGGGATTTTTAACAAAATAATAGCTGTCTGGCCTGGTCCTTACAGATGAACCATGGCAAGCTCAGCCCCCTCTCGGGCTTCCTGGGATAGCTCAGGAATCCTCAGAGGGTGTGTGACCTCAGGGACCCCAGGATTTAATTCTCCTGGCTGCACGTGGGAGCCTCTGCTCCCTCTTCCCCAGAGGTACTTGCTCAGGTGTCAGGTTGAGGTCATATCCGGCAACCAGGAGTCCGTGGTGCTTGCTCTTTACTCAGGTAACACGGCCCAAGGGATCCCAGGTGGCTGACCCAAATGGCATTTCTGGCAAATAACCACTGCAACCTGTGCCAACCGCCCTCAGGCTGAACTGAGGAATTTACCCCGCCCCCTCCCCTGCATTCAGGTTGTATCCTGTTACAGGCCATGGAGCCGCGCTGCCCAACCTGTATTTTACAAGATGCTGGTGATTAGCTTCTTATCAGACACCCTTCCTCCCTGGACTCTGATCTCCGGATACAGCAAGGACCACAGGGAATCTGAGCAACGTAGATTTTGCTAACCTCCTCTCTAACAACGACCCACTGTCCTTGGACTAAGGGAGCACAGCTCAATCTTCTTTGAGTGAATTCATCCACAAGGTTCCATGGTTCTTCTTGCAAATAACTCCCTGGCAGGCAGGACTGCTTTGCAGATTCTCCAAACCTGGTTGTGGATTATCAGCCTTTGCACTGGTTTCCCTGAGCCAGATCTCACTCTAGATTTTACTAGACCTCTGGACCCCTTAGTTATTTTCAACAGTGGATTCTGAAGAATTTCTGTGTGCCGTGAGTGCTGCTCTGTAAGATTATGCCCCGCTCGTTCCCTTTACCCACATGAGAGTTACACCCAGCTTGGAATTTTTTTCAGGTTATATCACAAGACTCCTGTTTAGAAAGCTATTCCATTCCTAAATTTTCATTAAAAAAAATAGTCTTTAAATTATTTAGTAACTAATCCCTATATTAAATCCACTGGAATGGCTTAAGTACTTTATGCTAAATATATGTGAAATTAGTTATTAGTAAGGGTTATCCTGTTCATGAAAAAAAATGTGGAAAATTAGAAACTTGGCAGTCAGCCAGGAGAGAGCAGTCCATTTTAAACCTTTTATTTTTTCATTTGGAATAAAGTCCATGCTACCCATCTTTAGTCTTAATTCTTTTTTTTTTTCTGTCTTGTGACTTGCAGAATCTTAGTTCCCTCACCAGGGATTGAACCTGGGTCCTTGCAGTGGGAGCATGGACTGTCAGGGAAGTCCCCATGCTATCCATATGTAAACCACAGATTTCTCAAAGGTCTACTGAAGAAGGGTTAATGCATTCCCATGGAGGCCAGGATGAAAATTTGGGGCATGAAAGTACTTTGGAAAAATTTGAAAAACTCTCCACTTTAGAGACTCTATGGAGAGAAAAGCTAAATTTCAGTCACTTTTCCTATAACTATTAATATCCTTCCCACCAAAAAAAAAAGTTATTCAGAATGTAAGAAATTAAACAAACAAAACAATCATTAACACCAAAAAAACCAAAAACCTTTTTTTAAGTTTGGATATTTTGAGGAGTTAGCTTCAATTTTTGAAATATTTAAATTAAATAAGTGGAATCTTAATGTATTATCTTAGTTGTTTGGACTAATCTTGGTTAAGCTTGTAATGTGTTGCTTAGAAAAAGACAACTTAATCTTCTTATTTCTTATCCCCCAAGAAGTTTATGTATTTGTAATCAGAATAATCCTAATAATTAAACTAAAGGTCTTTCAGCTTCATGATATTGTGAACTTATAAATTTTTTCACTCTCTCCAGCAGTTGTTTTAATTTGGATGTTGTCTATATGAAGGTAGGTGTGTAGAAGTGAATTGTAATGTTTTGCATGAATTTTTTCCTTGACTCAATGAACTCATTTTTATCGAACTAAATGCAAGAGACCAAGAGAAAAATATACCAGGGATATATTTGTTTGCATGGCATAGTAAGGACAGCTCTATTGCACAGTAAACAAAGATCAAATGCCATGTGGGAAAGAAGCAAGTGAAGGTCAGTCTCTGAGAGGCAGAGAGAGAGAGACGGAGGCACACTGACAGCACCTGATAAACACAAGACCTGAGGCTGATAGGCACAGAGTGTCAGCACATTAAATAATTTCAAATAATTTATGTAAATTCAACTATGCTTGCTTGGGAGAGAGATGTTAAAATAGCACTTGCCTGCCATTCCCCTCCACCATCATCCTCCCCAGAGTGAGTCAGACAAGAGACATGAGTCTTCTATGACCTGAGTCTCTGTTTCCTGGGAACCTCTTACTAAATAGTAGTCAGTGTGTCCCTTCAATGTAAATCAATTCTGTTACCTGCTGCTCAACCAAAGAAACAGAAATCTGCTCCAATGCCAAAAAATGATCTGGCAATGCTAAGTTCTTGAGAGATGGTCTGATCTCCAATAGGCAACTTCCACAGAAGATTCAAGGTTAATTTTCAACATCCCCACTTTGTCTTGAACTGATTCGAATAATTTGCTCCTGTGACATAAAACCATCTCAAAACCATTTACCTCCGTCCCTGTTTCCACCACCTCTATGTGAAAGCCTGTGATTTCTATATACACTTGGCAAAAGATGAGACTAAGTGATTTGTCTCCAGATTGTTCCTCATCCAGGAGGAGCCCAGCGACGCCATCCAAAGCTGGACCACTGCTGACAACATACATGCACCAGATACTTGGTCAGTTTCTGCTCAGTTTCAACTAGCGGAAGCCCTGATTCCAACTTTTCCAGTCTGGGACTCCACTGTCACCCTCGCAGTGAGGCCTGCCCCCACCGAGCTATTTAAAACAATGTCACTTATCAACCTTCCCAGTGCCTCTTGTCTTGGTGTCATTTTTTTCATTTTCTCATGCACTATCACCATATCACTTTTCATTCTGGTTATTTTAGTCAGACTTTTATTCTGATACTTCTGACTTTCTTATTATTTTATTGTTTGTTGCCTGTCCCTGCAGGGCTTCCCTGATGGCTCAGCAGTAAAGAATTCCCCTGCAATGCAGTAGCCGCAGATATGGTTTCCGTCCCTGGGAGAGGAAGATACTCTGGAAGAGGGCATGGCAACCCACTCCAGTATTCTTGCCTGGAGAATCCAATGGCCAGAGGAGCCTGGCTGGCTACAATCCATAGGCTTGCAAAGAGTCAGACGGGAGTGAAGTGACATAGCACGCATGCCCATGCCTGTCCCCGCCTCCTGCCCCTTAATAGAAGTAAACTCCACAGGGCAGGGATCAGTCTGTCCACTGATACATCTTACTCACCTAGAACTGTGCCTGGCTTATGTCAGGGATTTAACACATAAATGCTGAAAGAATATGTGAGGTTTCTTCATCTGAACTTCCCGGGGAGAAATAAGTTCAAGGGTAGTACTGGCTTAAAGCTGATTTTACATCTACACTAAATTCTTTCATTTTATCATCATAAAAACAGGCCATTTTCAAATAGCAAATACTTTCAAAAGTTGCTCATTGGTTACTATACTCACATGAGGGTACAAGGTCCAAAACAATGGACCATTTTTATAATAGATCCAAATCCATTACTGCGAGTAGATGTGGAGCAGAAATTTGTATGACAAAAATGTCTAAATCTAGCCAATAGCCCATTTGTTTTAAATTAGGTTCTTAACCACAAAATCCTATTACTGCAAAGTGATTTAAAGAGATTCTTTATCTTCTCTTTAATGTAACTTAACCTGGGTATTAAGAAGACTTCAATTAAATGGTTTGATGAGAAATCTACATTTTCTAGACCACAAGAGTAATTTAAAACAAATGGCACTTTCCTAAACTCTTTTGTTACTGAACTTTCAATAATGGCTGTCTCTTTCTGAAGTGTCTTAGTTGTGACTTAGGCAAGACTTGAGTTTTTGCCTCTTGAATTTTCACCGACAAGTGCCCTCAAAGGGTAAAAATAATATTTTTAAAAGTTAGAAGAATTATTTGAAACATCAATCCACATTTTTCTTAATAACATTAGAAATAGAACACTGCCTGCTCACTTCAGGTGTACCAGGGTATATCTGATGGAACTGATATCAGTAAATCAATGAAGTGCCATTTCAGCACTGTGGGTCACATTTTTCTCTTTTTATTAAAAGTCTAGTTTGTCCAGAGTCCCATTTTGTCATGTTCAGCCATTGTAATTTGTACAGCTGATTTGATCCACAAATGTATGGAGATCATATTTTCTGAAATCCAAAAAAGCATCATGTTGTAACAGTTTTGAAAATCAAATATAGGTTGCTTAGTATTCTCTAGGCACCCCTCCCAGGCTGGGCCTGACCTCTAGGCATGTGGTCTAACTATCCTGAGACTGTTTCTTCATCCATAAAATGAGCCTATTGACACCCAGATTACAGGATTACTGGGCTTCCCTTGTGGCTCAGATAATAAACAATCTGCTTGTAATTCAGAAGAACCAGGGTTCGATCCCTGAATTGGGAAGACCCCATGGAGAAGGGAATGGCCCACTCCAATATCCTTGCCTGAAAAATTCCATGGACAGAGGAGCCTGGCAGGCTACAATCCCATGGGGTCACAAAAAGTTGGACATGGCTGAGCGACTAACACACACGCACATACAGACTGGTAATACTATGGTTAAAGTCTCAATACAGCGTCTGACACATAGAGGCTATAAACCACAAATCGTAACTGTAATCAAATTCATTAATTTTCCTGACTTGGTCATTAATTTATCTGTGAAATTTCATATGGGCACAAAACATAAATCTCTTTTAATTATGTTTAATCAATTGCTTTTATAGAAAAACATTACATGGAGTCAATGTTATCCTAAAAACCCAGGTCATAGAATCATTCTTTATAGATCCTGCACAGGATCTTGGAAGTAATTTTAACATTGTAGGAGATCCAAAGATCACTATTGGTCTTTGTTTAAACAAAGGAACATACATGTATATGAGTTTCTCATTGTGTTCGGTAGAATTGTGTCTCCTACAAAAAGATGTCAAATCCTAACCCCAAGTACCTGTGAAACTGATTTTATCTGAAAGTAGGGACTTTGCAGATGATCACGTTAAGATGAGGTAACATTCAGTAAAGGGGGAATTTGAACACAGAGCCCACGGCCCCCAGGGAGAACACCATGTGAAGACGGAGGCAGAGATCAAGGCGATGCTCCTGCAAGCCAACAAGGACCAAGCAAGGAACACCAGACATTGTCAGCAAAACGCCAGGAACTAGGGGAGCAGCCTGCAACACATCCCTTCCCGACAGCCCTCGGAAGGCATCAACCTGCGACGTCTTTCCTGAACTTCTGAGCTCCAGAACCATGAGGTATTAATCTTTGTGGTTTAAGCACCAGCCTGTGGTACTTTGTTATGGCAGTTCTAGAAAAGTAATATATTCACCGAAGTCACACAGTGCCTGTTAATGAAAGAGGGAAGCAGCTTATTGGCAATTCCCAGCATTGTTGCAACATCAGTGTGCTAAGCCTGTAGTTCTGAGACAGTGAGCAGAGTCTAGAGTGTATATTTCACCTGGCAGTCTAAATATACCTTATTATCTGGTCCTCAGTTGGAAAGATAGAGAAATCAGGCAAAGATGAGTAAGCTTGCTGAAATGTTGCCCAAAACATGGTGCTTTTTCGGCCTCAGCTTTAGACAGAGAAGTCTCGCGACCATCGGGGCAGGGATTTTTTTTCGTTTTAGCCAAAGAACGCTTTTAGTAACCACCCTTTCACTAGTTGCCTAAAGTGAGCTTAAGCAGTAGCAGCTGAACATTGGCTATCCCTCTTCAGCCAGCCTTTTCAGCCTGCAAAGCATTATGGGGCTAGAAGGAGATTCATTGCTTCCCACTTACTCACCAAAGAGCAGACTTCTTCCAGCACTAGTTTCAATCCCTGGGTTGGGAAGATCCCCTGGAAAAGGAAACGGCTACCCACTCCAGTATTCAGGCCTGCAGAATTCATGAACTGTATTCAGTTCTGTCGCTCAGTCATGTCCGACTCTGTGACCCTGAGGACTGCAGTACGCCAGGCTTCCCTGGCCATCACCAACTCTCAGAGCTTATTCAAACTCATGTCCATTGAGTCGGTGATGCCATCCAAACATCTCATTCTTCTGTCGGCCCCTTCTTCTTTCACCTTCAATCTTTCCCAGCATCAGGGTCTTTTCAAATGAGTCAGTTCTTCCCATCAGGTAGCCAAAGTATTGGAATTTCAGCTTCAGCATCAGTGCTTCCAAAGAATATTCAGGACTGATTTCCTTTAGGATTGACTGGTTAGGTCTCCTTGCTCTCCAAGGGACTCTCAAGAGTCTTCTCCAACATCACAGTTCAAAAGCATCAATTCTGTGGCGCTCAGCTTTCTTTATAGTACAACTTTCACATTCATACATGACTACTGGAAAGACCATAGCTTTGACTGGACAGACCTTTGTTGGCAAAGTAACGGATAGTACGTGGGGTTGCAAAGAGTTGGACATGACTGAGTGACTTAGACTTCACTTTACTCCTCAACCCAGAGCAGACCCCTTCCAGCCTCTGTGGCTAATGTGCCCAACAGAGCTATCAGCTGTTGGCACTTATCTTGAATCAATCAGTGGGGTGTTGAAAAGCATCCATCAGGATGCTCACATATATAAGTTTGGGGTTACTAAACTATGTAGTTGGGGTTTCCCAGGTGGCGTAGTAGTAAAGAATTTGCCTATGAGTGCTGGTGACACAGGAGACATGGGTTTGTTCCCCAGGATGGGAAGATCCCCTGGAGGATGAAATGGCAACCCACTCCAGTATTCTTGCCTGGAGAATCCCATGGACAGAGGACACTGGCAGGCTTACAGTCCATGGGGTCGCAAAGAGTAGGACATGACTGAGCAACTGAGCATGCACTCACGAACAATAGAGCTACTAGTAGTCATCATTAATCAACTATCCGGTTTACACTAAGCACGTAGCCAAGCATTTCACATGCATTGTTTTTGTTCTTATTTATTTATTTTTGGCTGCGCTGGGTCTCTTGCTTTTGCTCAGGCTTTCTCTAGTTGTGGTGGCTGGGAGCTACTCTTCATTTCCGTGGGCAGGCTCCTCATCGCGGTTGCTTCTCTTGCTGCAGAGCACAGGTTCTGGGGCACGTTGACTTCACCAGCGTGCGGACTCAGTAATTGTGGCACATGGGCTTAGTTACTCCATGGCATGTGGAATCTTCCTGGACCAGGGATGAAGCCCATGTCTCCTGCACTGGCAGGCACATTCCTATCCACTCCACCAGGGAAGTCCTTGGATGCATGATTTAGCAAACATTCATGCACAGTAATTAAGAGCCTACAGTGTAGAAACCACTGAACTGGGTGCAGAAGACAAAATAAGACAGATGCAGGCCCTGCCTATATCAGAAAGTATTTTTGCTTACAAAATATTCACTACAACTTTCTTCCTCAGTGTAGACTGTGCAAAATCTCACTCTTCCAGGCTTCCTTGCAGCTTAGAGTTGTAAGCAACCCAATTATGGCCAAGCTCCAGAATGGTAAGTTTGCTTTCCCACTAAAGTGAGTCAGATATGGCTAGCTTCATCCCTTTTCCTTTCTTCCAGCTTTGTTTTGGATGTGATGGCTGGAGCTGCAGCCACACATGAAGTAAAGCCCAAGAGAGCCAAAGGGACATCATGATATTGTTGAGCCTCTGAAATATTACCAGTAGCCACTTCTTTTTAGATGAGGAAAGTGGATCTCTATTTGTTTAAGCCGTTATTAGTCAGATTTCCTGTTAGTTCTTGCTGAATGCACTCAAAAATAAATGCAGTTGCTTTGATGACATTTGTAATCTACCTAACCAACTTATTTCACAATAATTATTTAGTTGGCACTGTGACAAGTGCTATAAAGGAGAATTATAGGGCACTAGGAGCATGTAACGGGTCTGTCCAATTCCAAAGTCTATGCTCTCTGAGCTGGGTATAAGCCAGTTTCTGCCACTTAACTAATTGTATAACTTTGAGCAAATTACTTAATCTGTCTAAGTCTTAATTACTTCTGTAATCTGTGAAATGGGGAATATAAAACTATCTCTCATAATACTATTTTGAGGATTAAGTGATAAAATACATGTAAAGTAGTTTGTAAGTTCCTGGCATATAGCAGGCATAATTATTAAGTAAGCATTATTATATTATAGTTTTATATTATGTATCACATATATGTTAATACTGCATACTAGTATTCTTAGTACATAGAATTCTGAAATTCCCACTCTCTGGTATAGAAACCCTGTATAACCCACTCCCTTGAGGGTAGATAGAGCTTTTATATAATAGTATAGATTCTGGGCAGAAAAGTTTATTGACAAAGGTAGGAATGAATAAGGAGTAAATTGAGTAAAATTTCTCATCATATGTAGAAATGATATAAAATGTTGATTCCTTTTTGAATTCAAAAATAAGAGAAATATATTTTAAAGGGTATTAAAAATTTAAACATATCCTTGGGAGAATTAATAACAAGATGTCAACATTCTAAATCACAAAAAAGTGGGCAAAAATTTATTTATATTTTCAAAAAAACCCAAAACATTATGAAAAGCAGGAAAACATTAAAAATGATCATATCAAACAAGATGATATAAGACCAAACATAACAGTTATTACAATAAATGTAAACATATTAAACATAACTATTGAGAGGTTAAAAGTTCAAGATAGAGTTAAAATTTGAAATTCAAACTAAACCCTAGCACACAAAGTTGGCAGATCTGTCTGTCTTCTCTTTGGCATTGATGCTTGTGCATTTTCTGCTACATAATGCTGTTTATCTAAATATGTTAATGAAATTAAATTCTTTACATTTCAGATTTTAAGTTCATTTTACCTATATATGTAAATAATATGTGCTAATTAAATAGTATAATACTTCTTTTATTGTTGAGGGAGTAAATGGGTTTCCTACAAACAGATCCATTGTGTATACAATACACAAAAATACAAAAATTTTTAAAAATACAAAAATTTTTAAAAATACAAAAATTGTTTTTAAGTACTTGAAATTGATGAGATATTGCTCCTGTTATTATATCACCTAGTATGGTGAAAGGAAGGTTATCAAGGTGAGACTGCCCTAATCAGGCAAGTTCTTTTTTTTCCATTTTTTTTTTTTTTTTTGGCCATGTGGCATGTAGGATCTTAGTTCCCTGACCAGGCATTGAACCCACTCCACCCTTCATTGGAAGCATACAGTCTTAACCAGTGGAGCACCAGGCAAGTACCTGGCAAGTTCTTCAAAAGCAATTTTCTCCAGATCATAGGAATCTGAGAAAGAAGTCAGGGAAGAGCTCCTGATGGCTTGAAAGGAACAACAACTGTGCTGTGAACTACCTGGAGGGGCCATGTGGCAGGGACCTGCAGACAGGCTCCAGAAACTCCCAATGGACCTGCCCTAAAACCAGCAAGAAAACAGGAACCTCAGTCTGCAGCAGTAAGGAAATGCTTTCTATTAACAACTCGGGAGCTTGAAAGAGGGGACCATGAGCCTTAGATGAGATGGGAGCCCCAGCCAACACACTGATTTCAGCCTGGAGAGACCCTGAGCAGACAACTCACCTAAGCATGACCTACAGATCTGTGAGATCATAAATTTCTCTTGTTTTATGGCATTAAGTTTATGGTAATTTGTTATACAGCTATAACAATGAATATTTTTATTATATTTTTGTGGAAAGATATATTGCACAATGTATTGCATCAGGGTGAAGTCCAAGATGCTTTATCAAAGAGATCCAGAAATACAGTGGATTAGAAAATACCAGCATTTATTTCCCTCACACATGGAGGTCCTGAAGTGGGCAGTGCAGTCCAGGCTGGCTTTTCTCTGCACATGTACTCAGGTACTCATGTCTCTCCCATTTTGTTACCCCTGCAACCACACTGGTCCCCAAAAGAGTCCTGATTTCAGCTGCATGGTCAAAGATGGGTCCTGGGCAGACTGGGAAGAGTGAGAGAGGTCAGGTCCAGAACACCAATTTCAATTTAAGTGAATGATGCAGGAGTCGTACTCAGCACTTCCACTCACATTCCATTTTGGAGAATTGAGTCCTATGGCCACAAACTCATAATCCGCAAATTCACAAATTTGGCCTCTGGTCTCAAAGGAGAGAGGGAAATGCAGTCTTGGGGTGGGAAGGGGACATGCGCAGGAGAGGAGAATGGGTCTGTGTTAACAATGAGCAGTTTGTACCACAAATCTTATAAATAATAGTAATCCCTGTGCTACACCACCAGATTACTCTCCAGCCTTGCTTTCCTGTTGAGCTCTTTCTTTTGATCACTTCGGTGAGGGCCACATTGGATTGCAGCAGTGACAACTCACAATTTTGCTTTGCTGAGTCACTCATTCATGAGGCAGTGTTGACCTCTGCCAGGAAGAGCAGTTACATTAACATCAACTGAACTGCTCACTGCTAATTACTGCAATTCATAATCAAGTGTACTTTTCTTAGTGTTTTGTGAACAGATACAAATATGTTCTAGTCAATGGTTTTATCCACCTACCCATCCTCACCTGTGACCTGGCAGGAAGAAGGGGAATGATGGAAAAGCAGGAGGCGGAGCCCTCCTTACACACAGCCGTGCATTTCCCTACCCTTCATCTGGCTCCCCCTTTGGAGGATTTTAGGAAAAGTCACTATACAGGATATGGGCCATTTTCCAGTCACTTAGTCAGTGAGCTAAGAGAGCTGTGCATTGCTGGGCTGCACTGTATTTGTGGCAAGAAAAGCCATAAAGGAAGCTTCAGGTTTTGGGGGTTATTTTTGAGGATTAGGTTGATTAAACTACTATACCCCAGACTTCCCCGGTGGTTCAGTGGTTAAGAATCCTCCTGCCAATGCAGGGGACATGGGTTCGATCCCTGGTCTGAGAAGATTCCACATGCCTTGGAGCAACTAAGCCTGTGTGCCACAACAAGAGAAACCCCTCCAATGAGAAGCCCCTGCGCTGCAATGAAGAGTAGCGCCCGCTCGCGGCAACTAGAGAAAACCCGTGAGCAGCGAGGAAGACTCAGCGCAGCCAAAAATAAAACTGAAAAAAGGAAAAACGCTGTGCCCCTTTGCTGAGACTCCCCCAGGGACTTGCAGATGGGTGTTTTACAAAGATATGGAGAGAATAAATCTCTTTATTTATTAATGAGAGTAGAATGCAGAGTCATTCAATAAATGTGAGTGATGTCAATCATAGTATATACATGCAAAGTTATCCATTTTAAGGGAAAAAAGGAACATTTCTCACATATTTTCAGAATTCCTGTCACAGAATCTTATTGATTGCTTATTTCCTTTCATCTAAAGGTAGAGCCCAGTGTCAAGGATATTTTTTAAAATATCATGTATTTTGCCAACTGTATATAACTTGTTATTTCATCCACAGGACTTGTTTCTAATGCTCTTTTCCCTGGGCTGTAAGTGGATGATACTGCCAGGCCTTGAGAAAAAGTCTGTCTTCCGACAGAATTGCTATCAAGTAGCCAAAGCAAAAGTTCTCAGATTCTAAAAGCATCTTTTATGAAGGAACTCAAAGCATCTTTCCAATTGATAAGCCTCTTTTCTTGTTCTGTTCTACACTCCCACAGCAAACAAGACACTTTGTTATTAGCAATATTTAGTTAATGTTTTCCTCCCAAGAATTTTTCTTGCCTTCTTTCTTTTTGTTGCACAACAAGGCTTGTGGCATCTTACTTCCCCAGCCAGGGATTGAACCTAGGCTCTCGGGAGTGAGACTACAGAGTTCCACCACTGGATTGACAGGGAATTACCCAAAGAGTATTTCTTAAGTAGCAGAATTCATTTTACTTTCAGTCAACCCATCTCAACCAATGGTTCAGTTCTCCCTATGCTAAATTCAATTTCTGCAGAGGCAGAAAGCTGGTCTTTGTAACTGGCTAGTCTTATGTAAGAAAGGAGATCATGAGCCTTTGGAATGGCTCAAAGTATGGTTAATATACTGACCAGACAACCTAGGAAGGATGGGATCTAATCCAGGATAAGGAAGAACGAAGGAATGTGACTCTCCAATTGCTGTCTCCTTCCCAGCATTTCTTAATTCCAAGGACAAGGGATGGATCTGTGCTTTATTAAAATAATAGACAGTCATTCAGGTGCGGAGCATGACTGCCAGCAGTGTTAGCTCCCTATCTGATCAGGTACATACAAACAAATAACTTTCTTCTCTCAATTTCTAAAAATGTAAGTTCTAGGTACCGGTACAGAAGGAGTACTCATTCCCATTATGGTTTGAGGTTTTTTTTTTTTTTTTCCCTAGACCTCTGATGAGCTGTTGAGGTAGGTCTAATTAACATTAAACAAAATAGCAATATTTTGAATCTGCTTCAGTTCAGTTCAGTTCAGTCGCTCAGTCATGTCCGACTCTTTGCGACCCCATGAATCGCAGCACGCCAGGCCTCCCTGTCCATCACCAACTCCCGGAGTTCACTCAGACTCATGTCCATCGAGTAGGTGATGCCATCCAGCCATCTCACCCTCTGTCGTCCCCTTCTCCTCCTGCCCCCAATCCCTCCCAGCATCAAAGTCTTTTCCAATGAGTCAACTCTTTGCATGAGGTAGCCAAAGTCCTGGAGCTTCAGCTTTAGCATTATTCCTTCCAAAGAAATCCCAGGGCTGATCTCCTTCAGAATGGACTGGTTGGATCTCCTTGCAGTCCAGGGGACTCTCAAGAGTCTTATCCAACACCACAGTTCAAAAGCATCAATTCTTTGGTGCTCAGCCTTCTTCACAGTCCAACTCTCACATCCATACATGACCACAGGAAAACCATAGCCTTGACTAGACGGACCTTAGTCGGCAAAGTAGTGTCTCTGCTTTTGAATATGCTATCTAGGTTGGTCATAACTTTTCTTCCAAGGAGTAAGCATCTTTTAATTTCATGGCTGCAGTCACCATCTGCAGTGATTTTGGAGCCCAGAAAAATAAAGTCTGACACTCTTTCCACTGTTTCCCCATCTATTTTCCATGAAGTGATGGGACCAGATGCCATGATCTTCGTTTTCTGAATGTTGAGCTTTAAGCCAACTTTTTCACTCTCCTCTTTCACTTTCCTCAAGGGGCTTTTTAGTTCCTCTTCACTTTCTGCCATAAGGGTGGTGTCATCTGCATATCTGAGGTGATTGAGATTTTTCCCAGCAATCTTGATTCCAGCTTGTGTTTCTTCCAGTCCAGCGTTTCTGTAAATTTAACAGCACTTCAAATCTTTTATCTTAGATGTTCCTTGTGGGAATTTCATGCCTTCTATCTCAAATATTCCTCACAGCAGTTCGTGGGATTAATAAGAGTTCTATCTTTGGGCATTTGCGGTGTGCTCACTCACTGATTAGGTTCTATTCTCAGCCCCATTTTACAGATGAGGCTTATAGAGGCTGAGATTCCCGGGTTTACATAGTGATACGTGACCGAATCAGCCATGAGAATCAAGGCTCACCACACTTCATTGGCTCATGGCATGTAGAATATAAATGACCAGCTACAAGCAGCATTGAATCTGAGACCTGCTTGTCCTTTTCCCTCTTGTTCTCGCATTCTGCGGGCGTGGGGGCCTCTGGTACTTTAGGCTCCAGACAATATTCCCGCTTAGATCCCCTGTGGCTGTGGTTTCCTCCACAGTGGTTGCTCAGGAATCAACCTTTTCTCTCAGGTCAAGCTCAGTATTTGAAAACTTTAATTTCCTTCAAGTTGACATTTTGCCGTTTCATAGTCTCAAGCCTCCTGCAGTTTGTAAAGGAGCGATTTTAGACATCTACTCCCCACAGCTCGGAGAACAATTCATTTCAGTCTTGGGACATTGCCCAGAATTCAAGAAAACTAGATGATCCTTTCAGGCTGGTTTTTCATTTCCCTTATTGTCAAAAGCTCTGTCTACAGACACAAACTACTAGGTAAGCGGTGGGAAAAAACAGTGTTCAAGATAAGAGCCTTTACTTGGTATTTTGGGTTGGAAAAACAAAAAGTCCAGATAATTGATGAGTTTATTTATTCATCTGAATATTGGGGATCATGTATACATTGGAAAATATATTCTATAAGGATGTATTACCATTTAAAGAATGGTAGTATGAACCCACCCAATTTAATCATAGTACAATCTGTTCAATGGATCTAAAATCAGTGCAGTGAATCTAGGAAAAAGAAAAATGCTAATTGTTCCAGAGAATGACTTAAAAAAATAAATGTTAGGGAAGGTTCTATGATGCTCTTTTGGTAACCAAAAAATATTCATAAAGTGGAGAGAGCAAATACAGTAGAGATGTCACCAGTGACTTAGCTTGAAATGAACAAAATTATAGCATTCTCCTGGGGACTCATTCTTGATACGATGGCTATTGATCAAAAACAGTCTTGAAAAAGTGATAAAGAGACTCTGAGGTTGAACATTTTTTTTCCCTGTTCCTTAAAATCTGAATATTTACTATTGGTCACTTTTTAAAAACTCAGCCAAAATTTAGAGTTGTCAGCAGCTAACCTCATAAGACATTTAAAATTAAATTCAATAACAAAATTCTATTGATATATTAAACATCATTCAGGTGATTCTTTTAAAAAATAAGTATAAAAACCCATTGCTCCAAGTCAGTAATAACTCTAGAGATTGTTCTAATGAAAAGTAAGTCTATTTATAAGTGTCAGAGTTAAACATTATTTGCAAATTAACAATTTTTTTTAATGTCATAAATTTATTAGCAAAGGTGCTGGCCATCTTTAACATACTTGGTAGAGATGACATGGAAGGAAGAAAGGAGCTAGCGTTTAGTGATCCAGAGCTATATATGAGGCATAATATTAAAAAGCATAAAAGCCTTTATATAGACAAGCAAAAATTTTGCAGTATATCAGTTGCACACCATAGCAGTCGATAGATGTCCACACACCACAGCGCACCCAAAGCAAAGCCATCCCTCAGCCTGGGCTTCTCACTTAAGTATTACAATATGTGAGGGAAATAAACTCCTCATACATTACAACATTACATCATTCTTTAATCCTCCATAATTTTGGATCTCCTTGAAGAAGCGTCTTAGACTTTACTTGACACGGTGCTCCAGCTAATTGCTTTAGAATGACACCTTTGCCCCAGCCCAAAGGAATTCATTTTTTAAAATATATGTATCACTTAGGCTACTTGCTTCTTGGAAATCCAATCGATTGGCAATGTTGAGAATTATAGACTAGCTAGAAAAACAAAAAGTCCTTTGGACAAGATCACGATCAGCAAGAAACTCCCTCCCAGCTCCCTTACTTCTGTGATGATGGGATGGGCAACTGGGAAGAGTCTGGGCAAGGTACTATAATATTTTGACTCATAAAATTTTTGCAAAATCAACTCGTTCCCAGTCAAGTTTGGACAGGTCAAGTACCTGACTTTCTTGGTATGGGGATGCCATGTGCTAATAAAACCTCCCAAGATTCTGCTGCCTCTCAGTGTATCTTGTTTCCATTTATCCCAGGACCCCAAGTGACACAAAAAAAAGTTAAAAAAAAGAAGAGTGGGGTTCCTGGTGACTTTAATAGTATATTTTATGGCCCATTTTAAATTTCATTTTCATAACAACCCTTCAAGGTAGATAATACCCTTGTTCATTTTACAGACAATAATGCACTGCAAAAGGACAGGAAACTTGCCAGAAACCAGTGAGGTGGGAAAACATAAAGCAGGACTTAACGCAGATGAGTCTGCCTCTAGAGTCCTAAGCATTCCCATCGACTCTTCCCTCTGTGCCAGGTCGGCTCTCTTCCACGGCCCCCTAAGTACATGCATGTGTGCTAAGTCGTTTCAGGAGACTTCTTTGCAGCTTCTTTCGCTTCTTTGCGACCCTATGTAAGGGCTTGGCATTTAACAAGTGGTTGCATGGGATACAGAGACAAGAACTGCACCAAGTGGCTAGAACAAGAGATGCTTGTTAGAGGACTCTTCCACGTACCCAGTCAGTTCAATGAGCTGGGAGGCAGAGAATGCAGCAGAAAAAGGGAAGATCTTGAACTCAGATTGTAGAGTTCAGAGCAGGGTTTGGATTTCATCGCCACCATCACTGAATGGTATCTACTTCCTGGAATTAGTGTGGTTACATGTGATGTCATATTCCTAAGAGATGCATAATCATTGCACCACAGCCTCTCTGCTATCCACTGCATCTCCTCCTCTCTCCTGGCAGAGTTTTGTATGTTCCTGACCCTGGAGCTCTTCCTGCACATTCGAGTATACAGCAGGGGACTCTGAGTCCTCTTTCCCAGTCCTGCCAGGCCTGAGAACTCTTGTGGTGGCATCTTATTCCCAACCTACCTAGCTTTCATTCTCATTTTTAGCCAGGATTAGAACTAAACTTGTCATGGTTTGAACTTCTTGATGTCGATGGTTGACTCCCTAGAAATCTCCAATTCCTTTGTTCTCAGTGTCCTCTAATCCTAGCTCCTTCAGCGGCAGCTTACTCACCCCTCCCAGTGCCAGCACAGAACTGCCAGCATGCCCTGTGGCTGTGGTTCCTCAGGTCATTTCCAAGGTCCCGGGAACATTTGCTGAGCTGCACCTGGCATTGAAGGGGACTTGGATCTGCACAAATCGCCTTCAGCCTGAAACTCCATACCCCTCTCCAGAGTGGTGAGGACAAAGCAGAGATTCTCCAAAACCACGAGATAAACCTGCTGCTTTCCTGGTGAACGCCTTTCTTCCCACCTCCTGTCATTCAGTGTCTACATTTCAAAAGACAATACCATATTTTCTGAGGTTTTCTGGGAAGAAAGAGAGAAGAAGGTGGGCTGAGAGTATCCCTCCACTCCTACAGAATAGATTCCATTTTGATAAGGTATAATTTCTAGAACAACTTCTTTCTCGACTGTAGAGCTCTTTTTGCATTTGCAGAGAAATGTATTAGTTACTGAATCTTTCACCACTTTGTATTATGATACATTTACAACATATTCAAAAGTGTATAGAATTGTATAATGAGCAACCATGTAGTCATCACCAGCTTCAATAATTGTCAATTCATGGCCAGTCTTCTTTCATTTATATCCCATTCTACATCTCCCATCCCCTAGATTTTTATACAAATTCAGTTCAAGTTAAATCATTTTATCCCTGAATATTTTATTTATTTCTTTATTTTTAATCTCACATTCAGTTCTTTAATGTGCATTTAAGTTTGGTAAAATATATGCTTTTTTATTCCTAGTATTTGAAGAGAACTTTAAAATTTTTATTTATTTAATTAGTAGAAGATTAAATCAGTCATAATTATGTATAATACATATTTATTAAATAATTACCATATTATATAATATAGTAATATTATATATAACATGTTTATCACATAATTAATTGTATATATTATATTAACTATATTACTTACACAATTAATATTATATTTATTACATAATATAATATATATTTATCACATAATATAATATATGTTGATTACATAATTATATACATAATTTTATAGCCCATAATATATATCCCTTCCCTCCTGAGCTTCCCTCCCCTCCCCCCATCCCACCCCTCTAGGTCAGCATAGAACAACAGGTTGGGCTGCTTGTGTTGTTTACCAGCTTCCTAGTAACTGTCTATTTTACACATGGCAGTGTATACTGTCAGTGTTACTTTCTCAGCTTCTCCCACCCTCATCTTGCTTTGCTGTGTCCACAAGTCTATTCTCTACTATTAATAGGTTCATCAGTACCATTTTTCTAGATTCCATATATATGTGCTAATATATAATATTTGTTTTTCCTCTTTCTGACCTACTTTATATAAGAGGCTCTAATTTCATCCACCTCACTACAACTGACTCAAATTCTGAGTCAGTTGGCTGAGTAACATTCCATTACGTAAATGTACCGCAACTACTTTGGCCACTCATCTGCTGATGGACATCTAGGTTGCTTCCATGTCCTGGCTATTGCAAATAGTGCTGCAATGAACACTGGAGCACATGGTCTTTTAGAATTGTGGTTTTCTCAGAGTATACGCTCGGTAGTGGGATTGTTGGGTCGTATGGTAGATTTATTCCCAGTTGTTGAAGCAATCACCGTACTGTTTTCCATAATGGCTGTATCATTTTTACATTCCCACCAACAGTGCAGGAGGGTTCCCTTTTCTACACATCCTCTGCAGCATTTATTGTTTGTAGATTTTTTGATGATGGTCATTCTGACTAGATACCTCACTATAATTTTGATTTGCATTTCTTTAATAATGAGCAACACTGGGCAACTTTTCATGTGTTTGTTGGCAATCTGTATGTCTTCTTTGGAGAAATGTCTGTTTAGGTCTTCTGCCCACTTTTTCATGAATATTTTTGATCTTTTTAAAATATGGATTCTTTCTTTAAGAAATAATTACATTTATTAAACCTAGAAATTAATCATAATTCCCTAATATTATCAAATTCCTAGTCTTCAGATTTCTTTGATTATTTGGCCTAAGAGATCATTTGTTTACAATGCTTTGTTTAAATCAGGAGCCAATATTGCACATACATTATTGCATTAATGTATACAGGAGGATATATTACACATTAATATGTCTCTAAAGTTCCTTGGAATATACATATATCTTTTCCTTTTTTTTTTCTTGCAATTTGTTGAAGAAAGATATTTTGCCCTGTAGAATTTCTCACGTTCTGAATTTTGCTAACTGTCTTCCTGCAATATCTGTCTCCTGTTTTTTTCTATAAAATTGAGAGATCTAGAAACCTTGATAAGAATTGCATTCAGTTTTATATGAGTATTTTACAGTTAGTGTTGTATAACTTTTTGCATCACACAAGGAGGCACAGAGTTTATAATTGACTCCCTTTTGTATTGTTAAACTGGATCAGTGGGTTCTGTTATAATCAGCTTAAGTTATGTAAACTTCTCCATTAGTTTTCCACCTGTGGGTTTAGATGTATACAGTAGCAATTGATGATCATTGCCCAGATTCTTGATTTCATTAAGGATCACAAAGTGGTGATATTTAAATTCTAGTGTCCCTTCTGCATTTATTAACTGCAATTCATTAAAACAAACAAATGAACTTGACTTCATCAACTCTTTGGTTTCTGTGAGCTAACCATGGTTCTTTTAGTAAAAGGATGCTAAGAGCACGATAAATGCTTGATTCTGTCTCTCTTCCTCCTGTTAGTTACCAGTTTACAAAGATGACTAATGAGTATTTTTAAGTATCATTATAAACTTGGGTATCTGTAACACATCTAATACATTTATATATAGCTAACACTCTTTAGACTGTAAATATGGGTATGTAATTACAGACAATGGAAAGGCAAGGGCTATATGCTAATCTAAATTGGGAAATTATGAAGGTATTAATAGACAAAGGACAGAAATTTAATCAAGTTACAAAAAGCAATCAGCTGTAAAAACAATCCTAAAAGATTTTTCTCCAGCAAGTAAGGAGACAGGGAGGATGGAAAGTCCAGGAGTGATGGGGAGACTAAGGAGAGGGCAGAGCCAGTGAGTTCGCACTGGGGGTGGGGTTGGAGTGAGGATTGGACTTTGAATCTGAACTAAAGAAGTAGAGCTGGGAGCCCAGGAGGAAGGTTTGAGTAAACCTGGGAGCAAAGTGAGGAATGCAAGGAGGAAACCCAGCAGGGAAGCTTGAGCAACAGCTTTTGAATGAGAGTCAGTCAGGAGTCAGACTACAGCAACCTGATATAAGTAACTGTGCATCTGCTCACTGGCTGATCACAAAGGAGCTAAGATGGGCTCACTTATGCTGTTGTGAAGTCTTGCTGAGCACGTGTTACACCTCAGAGGTAATAACAGGAGGAAGGGGGCACAAGCAGAGGAAAGGAAGAAAGGAAAAAGACTTAGGTTCAATAACATAATTCTCACAGCAGAAATCTTTCTACTGTTCCCTTTTCTCATACAGCAACCCAAAGACACTAGGAAAATTCTATAGAGCAGTGGTCCCCAAACTTTTCAGCACTAGGGCCCGGTTTCGTGGAAGACAATTTTTGCATGGACTGGGCAGGGGGATGGTTTCGGGATGATTCAAGCATGTTATGTTTATTAGCCCTTTTATTTCTATTATTTTTACATCAGCTCCACCTCAGATTATCAGGAATTAGATCCCAGAGTTTGGGGACCTCTGCAAGATTGTTGCAGATCTGTGTTATGTCAAGAGGAAGCCATAGTTGACACAAATATTTTCATATTCTGCTTTAAGCTAGTATAAAAATGAATGTCACAACAAATCTGATAAAGATTTTTGCCATTAATTTTAAGGAAAGGTATAATAAAATCTTCAGAGATTACAGTGTAGGAAAGGCTCTTAAAGGTCATATAGTTGTAGTCCTAAATGAGAATAAGACAAAAGTCTCATTCCATTAGAAAATGTTGACCTTTAGATGAACTAATTCAACAGAGGGCTAAACTCTTGCCTCCTGGGCATGGATGTAATAACAGCTTTATGAAAGTGTTTTAATAATAAAAAGTAACAAACAAAACAAATATAACTCACAATCAATGTAAATTGATTTTATTACAAGAAATATTCGCACAGTTTTGAAATTGAAGACTGCCTGTTTGATTTCCCTTTTAGAATTAGTAGTTTCAAACCACCTATAAAAGATCAACATTGAGACTAGAATTTAGAATAAATATTGAAGTATTTTGGACTGAAATATGAAATCAAACATGTGGATTTGGGGGAAGTTATATTTTGCTGATAGTTTCCTTTTTATTGACCATAGCTTCATTGATCTACCCCTAACAAGAAAAGAGAAATTTTATGTTTTTAAACAGTGGTTATCTTTGCTCCTTATTTTATCCTTCCTTTTATTTAAATATAATATTAAGATCTCTGAAAAACAGAAGATTACCAGACAGTCTATTTTCACTTAAGATGTTGTGAACATTTCTAACATGTCTTATGACAATATGGTCATGGGCTTAACCTTAGCCTGTTTTTCCTAATTTTTAGCTGCTAAAGGAAGCACCCTTTCCAAAAATGCCTACAAAAAGTGACATTTAATATTTAAAAGCATAGCTTGACTTTTGAAAGTATTTTCACTTTCTTACAAAGTAAATCCTCAATGTGAACACAGTATTTTAGGGAAAGTTCAAACATGAAGTTGGAGCTCACTCTTCACCAACATTCCTCCCTAAATATGCAATCTATTTTTCTTTAAGGAAAGGTAAGCGATATATGCAAGCATAAATCTGAAAATAAGTGTTTAAACACAACACACATTATTTAAAAGAACATATGTGATTCAGGATGGGGAACACATGTACACCCATGGTGGATTCATGTCAATGTATGGCAAAACCAATACAGTATTGTGAAGTAAAAAAATAAATAAATAAAACCGAAAAAAAGAACATATTTGAAAAATTGTTTTAATGGATATCTCGTAAGGCAATATTATCACTTCAAATTGTGTGTGTGTGTATGTATATGTGTGTATATCTTATGTATGTGACCAACCATTACAGTATTATGGAGTATTATTTTGAGAATAGAAGTGAAGAATTCCATAGCTATTCTCTAAAAAATTTGGTGTTACCCTCCTCTTCCCTACAATAGTTTTCAAATATAATTTTAATTATGCTGTGCAGATACTTATGAGCTTAAATGAACCAAATGCTGTGCTTGCACTGAGTGTCAGAAGACTAATCCACAAATATCCAATATTCTATTCAAACAGTAGTAAGAAATTCTGAATGCCTCATTGTTCTTATTTTAACAGAAATCACAATATATTTCACATGGATATTAAAACCTCAAGCACCAATAATTTTAAAGTAGTTTTCCCATCTAAATAAGATATGATTTGTTTAGATATGAAATATTTTAAATCAGATTTGACATATCTATAGAAGGCATTGCAACAAAATAGTTACATGAATTCCATCAGCCAGGATTGAAAACATGTCTTATTGTAGTCAGGCTTCTTCTGAAGTCCTGAGTTACTCTGTATCCACTTCCCATCTCCCAACACTGTCTTTACCAAAGGAGGTAGTATTCTTAACTCTTGGAAGTGACTGTTACATTATTTGTCAAAGTAAAAATGGTATGGAAAAATTGACCCGACTTAGATAAGAATTACTGATTCCTTCAAACTGCCCACCCCTGTTTACTTTTGTTGAGTGAAGCAAAATATATAGACAAAAATAGAGTAAGTTATATATGTGTGTGCGTGTTGTGTTCCAGGAGGATGACTTTAAACCAGAGTTAAGTTTAGCGATTTTACAGAAAATAGCTGTATGTTTCTCCATGGATCAGTGATAGTCTCATTTTTGACCTCTTGCAGCACAACTCAAATAATAAAAAATTCAAGTTAGACTTGCCATTCATTCCAAAGTAAAACTGACTTTCAGATCCTTATCAGAACAAAAAAACTCAGTAAACAAACTTTTGAACCATGAAACAAATAACTCCCAGGTGGTACCTCCTAGAGTCAGGCAATTCTAGCCTTCATTCTGGAATACAGAAAATGTTCCCATAGAAGCAAGCCTGTGTCAGCATGTCAGTTCTATAATCCCCTCTGCCTCTTCATTTTAGGAGTAGGGTAAACCCCTCTCCCAATATTTGTCATTGTTTTGAGGTAGTCATAATCACTTTTAAATAGATTCTGCATATCACCATGTAGCAGTGTTGAGTCTGAGGGATGTATAAGGAAGAGGCGCAAAGGAACTATGTTTCTGCTGCTTACCTGACTGCTTTGGTTTGGCTGCACATAGAAACCCCAACAGGCTAAGAGCATCACCTTCTCCCAACTTGTCTATCTATGCTAGTTAGGTCTCTGTCCAGTAAGAAGGACTTAGCTGATACACAAAACATGGAAAGAGTCTACCCCTTTCAGTCTGAATCCACTGCACCAGTAGGACAGGTCTCCATATGGCCCACTGCAAAGTTTAAACGGTGCTCTATCAGCTAGCTTACGGGCTTCCCTTGTGGCTCAGCTGGTAAAAAATCTGCCTGCAATGTGGGAGACCTGGGTTCTATCCCTGGGTTGGGAAGATCCCCTGGGGAAGGGAAATCCTATCCACTCCAGTATTCTGGCCTGGAGAATTCCATGGATTATATAGTCCCTGGGGCTGCAAAGAGCTGGACACAACTGAGCGACTTTCACTTTCACTATCAGCTTATACAATGAAGAAATTAAAATTAAGAAATGCAAAACTGAATAGGCTACTATTTCACAGCAACTTCTGCCTTGATTTCATTAGTTACATTAGTTGATCCCTACATATAATTGTTTTGAGGCTTTGGAAGGCTAAGGACTATGTTGCATGATTGTTTTACATGTAATTTCATAATCATCTGTACCAAAACTGAGCTTTTAAATAAATAGTACAGAAATTCACAAGTTAGTCTTATCTCTCTAACAAAGAGGTATATCATATAAAGGAAAAAAATAGGAATCATATTTCTTTTGTATTCATAAAGCAACTGTCCCAGCACTGAATACCCTGTAGACATATGGTTCCTTGATTATAACTTATTTGTTAAACTGTTCCATGGTAGCTCTCTCTATAACTGCAGTGTTTAAAACCTTTAAATTATGGAAGTAAATTCTAGTAGAATATCATCTAATTAAAAAATTAGTGACAGCTAACTTATAAGGTACTTATTATATTCCCCAAAGTATAAGTACTATTACTAGCCCTGTTTTACAGCAGAAAAACAGAGTCTCGATAAGATTGCTCAAGTTTACATAGATAGTATGTGATGGAACTGGGATTCCACTGCAGTTCTGTTGGATTCTATCCTGTTGACTACTGTGTTACTCTTTCTACCATATTTACACATTTAATGTGAACTCGCTGTTCTTAAATTTCTATTTTTCATCTTTAAGTTTTTCCAATTAAAATAAAAAAGATGACTTGTTATAGGAAAAAATTTCAAATGGGACTGGTGTGAGGTAGCTATTGGTTGTCCTTGATTCCTTAAGTTTATCTGCCCACTCATGAGGGTTACTGTGTTTTCCATCTTTGTCACTGTCTGCACTTTGAAGGAGCCTGAGAGTATGAAGACTTCTTACTCATCAGTGCCTTGAGAGTGGACCAAGGGAGAGCAGGTTGATGATTTTCCCCCTGATGTGGGTTCTGGCAAATACCAATTATTTTTATCCGATTAGAAGTCAGGGAGTCTACTGATATTGCTATCAGAATTGAAATCAACTCCAAAGCTGCAAAAACAAAACAAAACAAAACCTCTAGAGCTGGGGGAAAAACACTTCTCAGGAAAGTTGTAATGTTGTAGTGAATATATTTTGCCCTTTTTGCTGCAGACTGGATGTTTTCTTTAAAGAGCTGCTTGGAAACAGTAGTCTCAGAATTGTGACGGATGGGGTTAGTCTCTGGAGTGGCCCTTCAGCATCAGCTGTCTCCACGTCTCCTAGTTGGGCAGTGTCTCCCTGCCTGGTGTCCAGGGACCCTCTCCACCTTTTCACAGGAAGTCTGCCTTCCAAAGGCCATCTCCCCGTCTGGTTTCTTCTGTCTCCATAATCTCCAGGCAATTTCTACTTGCCAAGCTGCTTGCTAGTTGGTCAAAATGCAAAAAATCAATCTCTGATTATGTCACGATGTTATTAAGTTAATATTTTACATACCTCAGTTATGTTTTAATGTGAACTTCACAGAGATCCTGCCACCTTGACCCAAAGGTTCTCTTTCTAGGAGTGGGAAGTGCAATCTCAGTAAGAGAAGAAAGAAAAACACCACAGTGGTCTCAGAGTCTGTAGGATTAAACTCAGAGGCAGAAAAAAAAAAATTACTGCGCAGAAAAAAAAATTACTGCTCAGAAAAGAGCATTAGTTGGTCCTTATGATCCTAAATGATTGGGATCACTGAACAGATCAGGTGGGAAAATCATAATAACACAAAGCTCTTGACCCCAATCTATACTTTGGTTAACAGTTTTCCCCTTTTAGAGAATATATGCTATAATGAGTCTTTTGAAAAGATTTTTTTTCCCTTTTGATGTCTTAATAAATCTATAACAGTAGTATAAACATGAATGAGAAATTCTTTCTCTTGGTTTAGTAGATAAAGTTTAATAAATTATATTCTCATGAGCAACCATTGAAACAATAAAAATTGCTAGCCTTCTACTATGACAGAAAGCCTTCCTCTGAGCAAGTTGTTCAAACATGTTCAGAGATGCTTATCATGGGAACAAATAAGACGATAGATTGGCTGTGGAGAAGGCAGGGATTAGTCACTCACAAGTAGACAGTGTAAAGACCAGGTAAAGGGCTATACACCAGACTGACAACCATGAGATGAACAGGCACCCTGGTTTCATTTGGATGGGCACTTATTTCTTAATGATTTAATGATTTTCCACAGACTTTATTAATAAAACTGCCAAAGAAAGAAGTTTAGAATACAGTTTAATAAAGGGTATTTGAAGAGTTTTCTAGTCATGGTATATTCCCTAGGGATGATTGATTTCCCAATAGTGAAAACAATGGTTAACTCAATTGGGTAAAGTATGAAACTATTAATAAGTGAATACTGAAGATGAAGTGAAGTGAAGTGAAAGTCTCTGTCATGTCCAACTCTTTGTGACTCCATGGACTACACAAGTCCATTGGAATTCTCTAGGCCAGAATACTGGAGCGGGTACCGTTTCCCTTCTCCAGGGAATACTGAACATGTCAAGTATCAAATGCTAATGTAATGAGAACACATGTTATGCAATTACTTGATTATCTCAAAATACTTGGTCTAGGGTAAAGTCTTACTAGACAGCCACCTTGGTGTTCAAGTATCCAACATAACCAATATGACCAACATAACCAATACACTACCTATAGGGCTACTTTATTCGCTAGGTGCTTCCGAGATAAGGCTGATGCTAGCAAGTATTTTGTCACTAAACACACTCTTACGAGTTCCCTTCCATATCACATGCTGCCATGGTCCACTGTGGATAGGACTGTGAAGAAGCACGGTGAATTGGAAGTGATTTCAGGAAGGAAAGGGTCAGTCTGAGGCTTAAGGAGTTTAGAAGCATCACTGAATACTCAAACAGGAAAGTATCATTTTCTTTCTGGAACAGAGACGGTAGAAGTAGATAAATGTAGAAGTACCTATTCTTAAAATCCTCAACCTGTTCAGTATTTGCAAAAACAAAGTAAGGCTGACTTTCCCCCTCCTACCTCCAGGATTATTGGTATGTATATCAGAGAGAACATATTTCAAAGATGAAATAAACTAAAGACAAATTACATGGTGATATTCCCCTTACCAGTCCTTTTTTTTCTCTAAGTCTAGTTTAATCTTACAGCATGAGCTCCTAAGCTCTTACCTGTAGCATCAGCCAGTATCCAATTCATTGCTCATTATTTCTACAAACCATGATATTTTTCTCCAAAATGCATATAAACACAATATAGAATATTTGAAGTATTTTCCATTGCCCCTATCATGTAAGCCCAATTAAAAATTTCTTGTTAAAATTCATTACAAAGTGCAGAGACCTATATGAATATTTCTGGTGTTTTATATTATGCCCTTAGTATTTTTTTGGAAATAGCCAGCAAAGAATAGATTATAAAATGCAGTGATTCATTTCTCAGAGTTCATTATTCTGTCTTCACAATGTGCAACACAATGAAATGACTGACTAAGGACTTTGGATACAAGTAAATATAGAAGCTTTATGTAAATACGCTTGTCGAATCAGGAGAAAAGAAGAAAAAGCTCCAAGGAGTTGCTTATGCTTTCTTTCATCTAAAGTGTCATTTCCTCTGTACATCAGATAACATATTGATTTCAGTGTGGTTCAATTCTCAATTTTCCATAAACCGTAAAAACCTTAATGACTTCTCCAAATCTCGTGAGAAACAATCAATTAATTTTCCCAGTAGTTCAACTCTGTCAAAATTAAAGTGCTATTTTAATGAATTTTTCAGACATTTAGGATCTATACAGCAGCAGCTTAATGCCTAAAGCCTTTCTTTTACCATTGTGAGAAAAGTTTAAATATATACCAATTAAATAGAAAGTTCAAATGTTTTAACCTTTTTTATAGACATGAAAATGCAAGTCACTTTACATGGTTTTCTAGGATTTAACCTCATGCTGAATCGACAGCTCCACAGCTCCAAACAGAACTGTTGCAGAATCATCCATAATATAATAGTCAAATGCATCAGCTACAACCCTTGTGACACCATTCCTCTGTGTTGTGAGTTGAAGAATAACCAAAGGGCTTTATGGTTTTTCCCCCATAAGTCTCATATCTCACCTAAAATTCCCACTGCTAACACTACCTCTTTGAGATGAGGCAATCTTTTTTTATTGAAGTATAGTTGATTAACAATATTGTGTTAGTTTCAGCTATACAGAAAAATGATTTGATTATATATGTATATATTTATACTCTTTTTTATTCTTTTACACTACAACAGTTTATTATATACTGAATACAGTTCCCTGTGCTAAATAGTAAATCCTTGTTGTTTTTATATTTTATATAGAGTAGTGTGCATCTATTAATTTCGTACTCCAATTTATCCCTTCCCTCTTTCTCTTTGGTAACCATAACTTTGTTTTCTATATCTGTGAGTCTGTTTCTCTGTTGTAAATAAGTTCATTTGTATCATTTTGCTTGGATTCCACATATAAATGATATCATATAATATTTGTCTTTCTCTGACTGACTTCCCTTAGTATGATATTCTCCAGGTCTGTCCCCATGTTACTGAAAAAAGGCATTCTTTAAAAGGCCCCAGGAAAAATTCCTAGAAGGGAAAAAGGATAGGAAACCAGGATGCTTTCATTTGCACAGTAGTGACTGATAGTACGTTAGCACATTAGCATGCATTTGTTTATCAGATTTGTCAATTGTGAGTTAGAAAGCAGAGCTCACAATTGAGACAGGTGTAGTCTGGAGATGGTAGAGAGGCGGTGAGGAGGTCTGTGTTTTGAAGTGACAATATGGAAGTCTCCAGGGATAAAAAGAATAGTGATGGAAAAGTGGATGCTGAGAAAGATCAGAATTTCAAAAGTTAGGGGCAGCCTCAGAGCAGAATTTCTTTCAGGCTGCTCTGAATATGACTAGGAAGAATAAAACACTAGTTATTGAAAGTGTGAGTTGAGTTTAAGATAGAACTAATGAACAAAATGATAGTCTTGTTGAAGTTTCACTAGCAGCGCGTCGACTGTACTTTGTGGAATTACAAGTTCAGTGGTGTTGCTGGCTTGGTAAAATTCACTTTGCTTTGGGGCTGAGAAGATCAGCTGTGGTCCTGAGCGGATGCCATCATGGCGTTTCATGTAGGGGTAGTTCTGTTTTCATTCTGGTTTTGGTTTAGTTTTCTGCTTTGTTGTTTCTGGCTTCGTTTGGATTATCATGTAATAATGTTCATTTAATAACAGTGAACTGAGAGGAGTTGTTTTGAAACATCGTTATCTTCTTTATACTTTTCTCTTTTCACAAGGAGCACAAGGAGGAGAAACTTCTCTCACACACAACAGTTCCACAGACTGATTGGCAACTTGCTACTTCTCATTAGACTTCAAGGTGGCTGTGGACAGTCCCACTTTTTGGTGCTCACCTAGTCTACTGCTCCTTCAGAATCTAAAACACTTCCTTTGTCTGCCGTTTAATCATCTGTAAGCATTTCCAGAGAGAGTAAAGGCCCTTTCTGAAGTCCCCTAGGGCTGACTGCAAGTACAGGGCTTGGGTAGCTTCTAGGTCAAGCTCTGGGACTTCTTGCTCCTTCACTTCCAGAAAGCAGGCTGGTATTTCTTCTTGGAAGCTGAACTGCCTCATGGTTTCTGCTGCTGCTGCTGCTGCGTCACTTCAGTTGTGTCCGACTCTGTGTGACCCCATAGACGGCAGCCATGGTCTCTAGGAGGAAGCTATTGTCATTCTGAGCTAAGTGCAGTTACATCTACCCCAGCCTTCATTTCCAGTCACGCTGCTTCTTAAAGGTTAGGCTACTTTGTGGGTGGGCAAAAGGAAGGGCTGATTTTCATTCCGGGCATAAATAAAAATCAGGAGGCAACCCAGTCACCAAGCACAAGAAAGAAAATCACGTCATAAATCTCGGAAGTTATTTTCCATTTACATAACCAGTAGCAAATATCACTTGCAGGGCTTAAATAATGTAAATATAAACTAGGAGCGACTCTATCCATGGATCTTAATGAAACACCGTATATAATAAGTATGAAATAAAAAGGCTCATTGAGCAGATTTTTAAAAGTCAAAGAGAATATAAACAAATGCTCATACATGCATAATACATATGTGTCAGGCACTTTGCATTCAACACTGAGACTAAAATTTTCAGGTTGTAAAAATAAATAAGCTTACAAATCCCTAAGGGGCATTTTTTTTTTTTTTTTTAATGTCTTTTGGTACATCAGACAGAAACTGGTCTGAGGTTGGTGTTCCTGGGGATTTCAGTAGATTGGCTGGTCTGGACCCCACAGCTAGTGGAGAGACGGCTGCTGCTTAGCGATGAGTTAAAGGAGAGCTAGATTTGCCTTCACAAAATGCCTTGCTCATGTTCTTTGCTAGGATTCACTGTAATTATGATATAATCTATTTGTTTCATTCTGGATGTTCACTCCCTGTTACTTTGAAGTTGGTGAGTGAGCATTATTGTGTATTTCTTACACATGAGAATAGGAAAATTCTAGAAAACTCAAACTGTTTGTAAATGGCTAGGCTGGCAGAAGAGAAAATGAAACCCAAACTTCTCAAATTCAGTTTTTTGGCTTAGTTACTACAGAATTGCTGATAGATATTCCAATTCCAGAGTAACTGGAAAAAAAATTTTGTCTCCAACAATTTGCTTTCATCATTGTTTTTTTAAATAGTATTTACTAATATTTCCCTATTTAAAATATAATATTGCCCTTTAGAAAAAAATAAAAATGTATAAAAAGAGAATAAAATTCATAGATTAATGCTAATATCCAGAGAGAACATATTTTGACACAGCTTGTCTCCTCTAAAAAGGCTAGATTTACACTATATGTAAGTATTATTTTTCATTAATTTAGTAGGTCACATCTATTATAAGGACATCTATTTTATGTACTATTAAGGAACAAGAGAAATTGCTGATAATGTGATGCAATGCTTAACGATTTAGGATTATTATTTTCTATTTGTTGAAAAAATCCTCTAGACATAGGTTTCTTTCAAATATTTTGAGCTTACGTGAATGAAAATAAGTGAAATTGATTGGCTAGGTATTCTAAAACTTTTTAATATTCAAACATCAACTCATGATTCACCCTGTGATTCAGACTTTTTAATATTTGTATTTTTTAATACAGTTATCTTCTGTTTCTGCTAGGCTATTAGTGATGCAGCATTTTTTGGAAACTGTTCTATTGTTTCTAGAACATGCCTTTAAGTTGGTATCCCCTAGCTGTAAGTTTTAATATACATGTACAAGCAATGAAACTTTAAGAAACACAATGATCCTAGATATGTAAAAATACAAAAAGCTCTGCATCTTAAAGGGCTTCCCTGTGGGCTCAGTGATAAAGAATCTGCCTGCCAATGCAGGAGACACAAGAGACATGGGTTTAATCCCTGGGTTAGGAAGATTCCCTGGAGTATGAAGTGGCAACCTACTCCAGTATTCTTGCCAGGAAGATTCCATGGACAGAGGAGCCTCCCAGGCTACAGCCCATGAGGTTGCAAAGAGTTAGACATGAATGAGCAACTGAGCACACACATGCTTCTTAGGATCTATAAAATATGGTATATGCAACCTTCTTTTTTGCTGAACTTTATATCATTAGAACTTATTGCTACCTTTCAAATTAATGATCATTTTTTAAAAAAATTAATGATATTTAAGAGCTATACAGCATTCAATATAATTATGTAAACAATTCCTTATTATTGCACATTCAGGACCTCTTTGATTTTTTTGCCATCATAAATTAAAATATGATAAACATCTTTGAGTGTAAACCTTTGTCCACATCTTTGATAATTTCCTTAAGACGGAGTTCTAAGTTTGCCTAACAAGGCAAAATGATATGCAGTTTGCACTTCCTATACATTGTCAAATTACTTTCTAAAATGACTGTATCAGTCTGTACACTAACTACTAGACTATGCAGGCACACACTGTTTGCTAACCACTGCTATTCTCTATTCACCAGAGTACGTACAAGTTAAAGCTTGCCTCTTGATCAACCTACACTTTCCTTACATTTCTTTTATTTTTATCTATCACCTGCCAGCATGATAAATAATTTATTTCTCATTTTGGTATTTACTCCTTTCCTCAGTTCAGTTCAGTTGTTCAGTCATGTCCAACTCTTTGTGACCCCATGGACTGAAGCACACCAGGCTTCCCTGTCCATCATCAGCTCCTGGAGCTAGCTCAAACTTATGTCCATCGTGTCGGTGATGCCATCCAACCATCTCATCCTCCATCATCCCCTTCTCCTCCTGCCTTCAGTCTTTCCCAGCATCAAGGTCTTTTCCAATGAGTCAGTTCTTCACATCAGGTGGCCAAAGAATTGGAGCTTCAGCTTCAGTATCAGTCTTTCCAATGAATATTCAGGAATGATTTCCTTTAGTATGGACTGGTTGGATCTCCATGCAGTCCAAGGGACTCTCAAGAGTTTTCTCCAACACCACAGTTCAAAAGCATCAATTCTTTGGCGTTCAGATTTCTTTATGGTCCAACTCTCACTCCTTTCCTAAGTCCATGAATTTTAACCAAGGGAGATCTTAGTTATCACTTACCCAAATTATACTAGATGTAGCTAGCTACCTTTTTTTTTTTTTTCAGCTAGCTACCTTAATTTTCCCTCTGCAGTTTCCTTAATCACCTCACTGCTCTAATTTTTTAGATACTCAGGGGGCTAAACCTGAATTTATTATTAGAAGATTTTTGTCATGAAGGTAGGACAAATCTATTTAATTTTCTTGATGAAATGCTTATTTATGTCTAGTCCTCCATTTGATTACATATGTTGGCTTTTTTCATAATAATAGTAAAACTAATAAAAATTCATTACTCTCCATTCTGACCTAAAAGGTTTTCTCTAGAAATATTGTCAAGCCTTGTTGAAATAAGTAAAATTTCCATTACTGGCACATTTATGGTCCAGGTCTTCATGATCATTGGAGTTTTATTTAGGAAATGAAAGCTATTTTTAATATTCATCCTTTCAGCAAGCATCCATTGGGTGCACGTTACGAGGTGCAATATTTGATGCTTGCAGTAATGCCAAGAAGAATAAACCACATTTCTCACCCTATAATGATAATAATAATAACAATGGAAATTTATTAGATTCTTCCTTATGCCAAGTACAGGTCTAAATGCTTGACATGCACTATATTTAATCCATCCAACAACAATATGAGATTGGTTTTATTATTATCTTTATTTTATAGATAAGGAAACAAAGGCAGGGAGAAGAAAGCAATTACCAAGAACCACACAGATGGATTTGAACCTGGACTACTTTACTCCAGAATCCACTTGCCTAACATATACTTCCCTATAAAAACTTAGAGTACAATAAGATAGATTAGACTTATACAACATAACTTGCAAATAAACACTATTGCCAGGAAAATATGATAGTACAAGGGGGTTGGGAACTCAGAGAAATCAAGATCCAAAGAAGAAGTAGAATATGAATGGACCTTGAAAGATATAAACACTATTGCTTTGAGTTGAAATGAAGATGCATAGTTACATGGTGGGTGGAAAGATAATAAACTCTAGGGCCCAATACCCCTGGGTTCAAATTATGTCCACAGCACATACTAGTTGTAAGGCAACTTCTCTTAGTCTCAGAAACACAACGTGCTTTAGTTCTAATGAGCAAAGATATAAAAGTTTGGAAGCAGATGATATATTTAGTGAATGGAAGTGATGCAAAGAAGAGAGGGCTACTGGGGGCAGTTCAAGAAAGGAAGGCGGGGAAGGAGGGAAGAAAGGAAAGGAGAAAGGAAGGAAGGAAGGGCAAGCATATGTGGGGAGCAGTTGTGGCTGAAGACAAACTGAAATAGATATGAAGGACTGTTGGAAGACTTGAGACGGCAGGAAGAAAGTAGGTCATTTTACTCAAAGGGAAACCACAAAGTTGGTAGCAGCATTATTTGGAGCAAAGAGAGGCTGAAGAAGTAAACGCGAAGGAGACTATGGGGATTGTCCAGTTGAGCGATAATAATGGCAAGAATCAGGGCAATGTTTATGGAAAGGAAGGAGAGAGATCCAAGAATAATTTCAAAGGTAGATTTGAAAGAACTTGTTAACCAACTAGGATTTGGGACGGAGTCAAATGTTCCTCTGGTTTTCGCCCTACGGGCCTGAAATGATGATCATGCCTTTTTTCAGAGAGAAATTGGAATTAGTTTAGGAGTGAATCAGAACTGCAAACTTGAGTGTCAGCAGTATGGATGACTTTGTGAAAAGTTTGAATGCAAAGGGAAAGAGAAGATGGGAGTTTGAGTGTCATAATCCTAAAGCTAATTTAGGAAGAAGAATCTCTTTTAAATCAGTGCTTTTCTTTAGCAAAACCAAAAGTTAACTCTATTCTGGAGTCTTCTCATTCTTTTCAGGGACCTTTATTCTCTTTTTGGATTAGACATTCCTGTGAGAACTTGATAGGAACTATAGATGTTATTGTATCCCCAAGTGTGTATGCGCCTGTGTGGCAAGAAGGTGTGGGAGGATGGACTCATAAACATACATACAAAAATTTACATACCATTTTAGAGAGTTCTTGTGCTTTTTGAAGCCTAGCCCACAAATCTCAAGAGTTTGCTTTCCATCACTTCTTTTGTAACCAATGTAATCCTATTTTTCCAACTACAATTAACTACATTTTAAGTACTGTGCTAAGTGTCTAAGTACCAGCTCATTTAATCCTCACCATCACGTTGCCATACAGGTATTACATTTCAAACATGCAGGAACACAGAGGTTAAATAAATTGCCCTAAATTATAGAGCTATTATGTGGTAGAGGCAAGAGTTGAACCTAGATCTCTATATTAGGTTTCTCCAGAGAAACAGAATCATAGGGGGTATGTGTGTGTCTGTGTGTGTATGTATGTGGGTACGTGTGTGTGTTTCTGCGTCTGTGTACATGTATGTGTGTCTCTGTGGGTATATCTCTATATGCGTGGGTTTATGAAGAGATTTAGTCTAAGGATGTGACTTATGTACTTAGGGAAGGTGACAAGTCCCAAGACGTGCCGTCAGCAAGTTGGTGACCCAGCAGAGCTGATGCTATAGTTCCAGTCTGAGTCCAAAGGCCTGAAGACCAGAAGAACCAATGATGGAATTCCTGTCCAAAGACTGGGAGGCTTGAGATTCAGATAGAGGTGAAGTTTCAGTCTGAGTCCAAGGACAGGAAAAATCTGATGTCCTACTTCAAAGAATGTCAGGTGGGAGGGAATTCTCTCTTACTCTGGGGATGGTCAGCCTTTTTGTCTATTCAGGCCTTCAGCTGATTAGATGAGGGCCATCTGCTTTACTCAGTCCATGGATTTAAACATTAACCTCATCCAAAACACACTCACAGCCATACCTGAAATAATGTTTGACCAAATATCTGGGCATCCAGTAGTCTAGTCAAGGTGACACATAAGATTAACGACTAATAGTTCCAACCACTGAGCCCCATAAGTGTGTTAGTCGGTCAGTTGTGGCCAACTTTTTGTGACCCCATGGACTGCATCCCACCAGGCTCCTGTGTCCATGAGATTTTCCAGGCAAGGATACTGGAGTGGGTTGCCATTTCCTTCTCCAGGTGATCTTCCCAACCCACGGATTGAACCCGGGTCTCCCGCACTGAAGGTAGATTCTTTACCGACTGAGCTACAAGGGAAGGCCATACTGTCATTTAAAAATACACTCTAAAGTTTTTCGTGAATGAACTTTGATTTGGCTTTCACATGTGCCTTACTTAAATTACTCATGTTAGAGCTGCTGCTTCTTGCCCATTTCCCCTTTCCCCGTAACGTTCTCCTAATTGAAGATTTTAGAGTAAAACCCATTTGGATTCATTCTGTGTGCTTTCTGCCCTGTTTCTTTCCCTAGGAAGATAAACTAGCCAAGGAAGCTTCCTCTTTCATTTTAAATGTTCAAAGAGGGTTTTGCAGCTAAAAGTGAGTTAACAACATCTAAAAGAATCCTCAGTACCCACTAGCAGTGCATAGCAGGTGTTAAAAGAGTTTTCAAATTCACTGCATGCAATAGAAAAGAATCGCTGCACTCTGGTAGCAGTATCGAAACGTTCAGGTGGCTGTTTAGCATGCAGCGTTTGTGTTCGTAAAAGTCAATGCACGATTAAAAAAATATATTGTGGCTGTTTTTAGGCCCTGGAGCCAATCCAAAATAACAGCTGGGGTTTTACATCTCCTGGGGGACTCCTCAAACTCATGAAATTCAGTCCCAAGAAGTCATAACACTCTGTTAGTGTGAAAGGCCCTATGAGCAGGAAGGAGCCTGGAAGCTCAATTGTCAGAGTACAAGGGAGACAGAAGGGCAGCTGTGCACTCTCTCTGTCACACACATTTCCAAATTTCTTTAATGAACTGAGTGCATCCACATAAGCTTGGAATGGTGATTAAGCAGTCGAAGTAAAGCCTTTGGCTTACAGGTTGTGTTTCTTTTCTACCAGGTGAGGGACGCACTAGTAGTGGGAGAACACGTCTCTTCACTTTACTTTGAAAATTGCCAACAGGAAAGTAGTAGATCAACTGAGGCCATGTTTAGGGATGTGTCTTATGGACTGTGAGTTCAACTGTGTACCAGTCAAGGTAAAACAATTAATTTAAATTCACCTTTGATTTCTGTAAACGCAGACTGCAAAGCTATTGAAAGTGTATAGATAACTTGGAAGAAATTATGTTCAGAAAAGGAGCAAAAATTCTTAATTTAAATGAGCTAATGTCTGGAAATAGGCAATGCAGTTGTACTGGGTTGGCCAAAAGGTTCGTTTATGTTTTCCCACAGTATCGTACAGAAAAATCCAAATAAACTTTATGGCCAACCCAAAGTTGTAGTTGAAGTCTGATTTTCAAATTTAGAAAAGGAGAAAAATTATATCTTATATCCTACTGGTTGGTAGATATCTTTTCCATAAAGGTCCCAATAACACTGCAACTTCCTTGGAGTAGGTTTTTAAATATAATGCTTTGAATATGATGTGGCTTTGGGCAATGGAACCAAATATATCAGCCTCAAGTCTTAAATGATTTAGTGTTTGTTTGTTTGTTTTTTTTGGTTTGAAATTACCAAGTGATTTCATAGTGTCAAGGCCTATTTTCCTTAGATAACATGCTGAAGGTAGCCCAAGTGAGGTTAAATGCCAGCATCATCTACCATCACTGACTGAGACATTACCATCACTGGCTCTGGAGATGCAAAGAGAAAAGCCCTACATCCCCCTGCAGAGTTTACAGCCTAACTGATGACTTAGATGTACATACAAAGATGATCCAAGGCACTGGATATTGTTGAATATAAGCTGAGACAATTAGTACTTTGAGGTTGGGGAAGATACGAATCCATTCTTAAAGAGCTTCTTGGCCAGTCTCAGTTGTATTATCTGTGAAGTAATATCTGATCCCTAAAACACAGGAAAATGTATAAATTTGATCTTCCATTACTAAATATCAATTCCCTCTTGTATCTCTAGCTTTTAGCTCAGAGTCTAACACATAGTAGGAATTTTGTCTACCTCATTTAAAATATTATTATTTTAACAGTTGTGAGCTGGAACTCTCTAGCAACTGTAATCTATCACTCATCTTGGCGGGATAACCGCACCACTGATTGCAATATAAGAGTATGGTTTAGTCCCTACCTTATTGAGTATGTCTTCTGGAATTATGCTTGTTAGAGCAACCACATACATATAAAATGCTATATAACATGCAATTAAAACAAAAAGCAAGCATGCCAACGCTGTAGTCATTTCTATGTCATCAAAACCTAAGTCTTTGCCTGTGTACAGACTTGCAGTTCTGGTTAGGGCTTTCCCTTTTGTTGTTTAGTTGCTAAGTCGTGTCCGACTCTTTGTGACCCTGTGGACTATCACCCACCAGGCTCCTCTGTCCAAGGGATTTTTCAGGCAAGCATAGTGGAGTGGGTTGCCATTTCCTTCACTATTGTCTCTTTGGGAAAATCCATGACAAATGCTGTTATTCACATAAGACTGCTGAGATTCCATCTTGAAACAAGAGTAGGACAAGAGGAAACTACCCAAGGAATTTTGTTAATTTCAGGATGGAGAGTCGGTCATTTAAGGATGACAGGTGCAACATTCATATTGATTTTCCAGATTTTACTTCTCAAAGAGTCTGGAAGGAAGATTTGAGCAGCTCAGACAGGATTTCTACTGATAACCCCAGGGATGGTTTGACTCTGGTCTTCTTTAGCCCTTCAATTCCATTACTCATTGAGGTGCCTGGGCCTGGGCCTCTCCTTTGTTTAGGAGTGACAGCCACTTGTCTTTGGCAGCTTGGCAGTTCTGTAATGACAGACAGCCACCCAGCCAAGGGGCAGCAGCGGGAGCAAACATCCCAGCTTGATAAGACTGCTTATGCAGTGGCAGGGGAAAAACGATTCTATCTTTCTGTCTTTTGTGGTTATTACCTTCCTCTGGCTGTATTATTATGTCTCCGAGGAGACAGAGAGAGAGAAGTCTGTTGAGAGCCAACGTCCTCAATTTGGGAGGACGAACAGCAGTTTCTTCAGAGGCTAAAATAAACTGCTCGGCAGAAAGAGTCCCAGCAGTGCAATGGTTGGTCTCTGACAACTACAAACCAGTAGTTATTGCCTCAGGGACCCCGAATTCTTCAGTTCCCATCAGACACTCAGGAGGTGAAGACTTAGGTGTTATCTAGCCAGAACCCCAGCCTCGGGGCAGATGGATGGCCTAACCCTGCAGGACAGACAATTGCCAAGTGGCATTAGAAAGACTGTCAGAAGCCCCTCCTAGCACTATCCTTTTGAAATCACAAGCCAGCGCCCCCAAGTCTGGGCAGAATCTTCCAGACTCTATCGAAAAGCTGCCCCCTCCCCCCTAATTCATTCTTGGAAGGATATTCTATGAGCCTATGACAAGGGGAAGAAACTAATCATAAAACCTGTTCATAAAATCCTTCTGATACTTAGAGACTGCGATTAAATCTCCCGGCTTCATTTAAAACAAAAGAGGTTCTCTATTCATACCCTTCCCACCCAAGCTGAAAATGTATTCCGGGCCCGGCGCTGACCATCCGAAAGTTGCGATTTCTCTTAGTTGAGGGCAAAGTTAGCGAATCTGTAGCTGAAAAGTCTCAACTTGGGGGAGGGGGCGACAGCACGGGCGGGGGGAGAGCGGCGGGAGGAGGGACTAGAGGGAGAGACACTGCCCCCTACTTCAGCGAGGTCGTCGCTCGAGCCGGTGGAGCCGCCGGTTTGGGTTTTGGGAGGAGGAGCGGCGTGGGCTCGGCAGCCGCGGCTGGGCGCCGGCTCGGTACCTTGCAGGCCGGCCGCCCGGGGCGCGGAGGGTGTGAGCGCGCGCGCCCCCTCCGTGCCCGCTCGCCTCGCGCGCGTCTCGGGGGAGGCTCCGCCGCCAGGCGCCCGGGGAGCCTGCAGCCTCAGTCCTGCCGCCCGCGGAGCTTTGTGCAGCGGCGGCGGCGACGGCGGCGACGGCGGCGGCGGCTCCGAATCCCACCTGCTGGCGGCGGAGAGACAAGGAAGGGGAAGAAGGAGGAGGAGGAGGGGACAGAGGCGACAGCGCGAGCCCACTCCCGCCGCCCGCGCCCACCTCCCGGGGGCTCTGCAGTCCCCGCTCTCGGCCTGCACGCGCCCCCGCCCCCGGCCCGGCCCGGCCTCCCGGCCACACCGCGGCCACCGCGGCTGCAGCCCCTTCTGCCCGGCCCGGCCCGCCCGGCCCGGCCCCCGCCACCCGGAGCCGCCGGCGAGTTTGCGGCGAGCGCGGGGCGCGCGGCGCCGCCTCGATGCGCCCGGGAGCCGCCTCGGCGCCCCAGCCCTGCTGAACAGTCCCGAGAGCGCCGCGGCCAGCCGGGGAGGGCGAGCGGGGAGGCGCGGGGTGACTCGGCCGGCCCGGGAGACGGAGAGCGAGCGGGCGAGGAGGAGCGAGCCGAAGAGCAAGCGCCGGGAGCAGACACCATGCCGGGGTGGAAGAAGAATATCCCCATCTGCTTGCAGGCGGAAGAGCAGGAGAGAGGTGAGCGGGGCGATCGGGCCAGGAGGGCCGGGGAGGGGGTCTGGGCCGGGGGCCGCCCCGGTGCCTCCCTCTCCCCGGGCTCCCTCCCTCCTGTCCGCGGAGGACGGGGGAGGGGCGCCGCGCCCTCGTGGGCCGCGGGCGAGTCCGGGCGGCGGCTTGCGAACTCTATAGATTTTTTATGGGGAGGGGGCAGGGTGTGGAGTGGAGGGGGTAGAGGGAAGAGGGAAGAAAGAGGTGCTGCAACAGGGAACTTTTCGGTTGTGCCAAGATTTTCTTTCTGGAGAGGACTTGTGGGGACCCGGAGAGCGTCTCCTGGGCCCGCTCGCACGTGGAGCCCCGGGCGGCCGTCTGTGAGCTGGGTGCTGAGCAGGGAGGGGGGCGGTCCTGCGGTGCTTGAAGTGACTTCTCAAACTTTCCTCCTCGCTGCCGCGACCGCCTTGGCGGTGTCCCGGCCTGTGGCTGGGCTTTGATGGTACTGCCAAGCCCAAAGTTGCTGGGGAATTCAGCAAGGAGAGGAAGAAGAGCTTGGGGGCGGAAAGTGGGCGCTGCCGCATGCCTCCGCAGGGGAAGGGCGAGAGGGGGAAAGCTGCCCCCCAAGGCTGAGGGTCCGGGGCTGGCAGTGATACCTCGGAGATGAGAGTTATGCCCCAGCGCAATCCCCGCTGTCAAGTTTATACCGCAGGACTGCGGGCTTTTCATAATTGCTGTCTATTTTCTTCGTAAAAAGCGGCTCTCCGTGCCAGGTGGCCTGGAGACCTTTTGTGCTTCAGCCTGACAAGTGTAACTGGGCACGTTGCTTTAAGTGGCTTGCGGCGGAGGAAAGTTGAAGGCCTTTGACCACCTTCAAGGCTCGGTTCTGTTGAGGTCATTTCAGTGTTTGGATTGTGCGGAGGTCGGCTGGGGAGTTCAGCTCGGTAACCTGGATATGATGTACTGAGTGCACCAGAATTTCCTCTAGCCCCCGGGGGCTAGAGGGGTGTGCGCCGCGGCTGTGTTAGCATCGAGTGGGAGGATGGCTGGCATGGTCCACAGGCTTTATTCCACGGCTTCTCTCACCCTGGCCTGCACTGCTTCGAGGAAAATGCTTTAGGATTGGAAGGGTTTCAGGATGCCGGGTCCGCAAGGGCTGTGCAGCCGTCAGTGCTGAGGTTAAATGAAACTGCTTGGGTGGGTAGGCGGGGAGAGAAGGTGGGAGTTGCGATCTGGTGAGTGGAGAAGGCAGAGTGGTCAGTGGAACTGAAGCTAGCTGAGTGATGAGTGGGTATGGAGGGTGGTTTGGTTATTGGTCATGCCAAAAGTTTCAAGCTTTGGAAATAATGCCTACTACTGAAGAACGAATGTACGCTTTTCAGTTTTTCTCTAGGTGGCACAACCTGTCTTTGGTTTATATCCTATTTAATGACTCAGGGAATTCATCCCTTTTTAACCACTTCCTTTTTCGAGATTAGAGATGCATTCATTTTCCAGCATACATTCTGGTGGCCGAACTTACTGTTCATCCACTCAAAAAGACACCCCTGCTTTAGAAACACCTCTGCTTTTCCCCTTCGTGGATAGTATCTTAAAAGGTGCAAACAAACAGTAGTACCAACAATTTATAACCAGCTACAAGCACTAATGGAAGCCTTCTGTCAGGCATGGAGTGCCTGGGCTATGAACTAAAAGTCAGGGCACTTGGTGTTAAATGTATCTGGCAGTGCTGCCAGCAAGGTTTATCAGAATGCTGAAATGGGTAGATTTTTGGATTGTGACAAAATGTACCTGTATGTCTTTTAGAAATAAACTTTGAAAGATGATCACCCTTGTCTGCTTGGTGGAGATAAGACTGAATTTCCTCCAGAACATAACAATGGAAGTCAAACTGGATATTCTGCCTTATCTTCTCCAGTAGGGGAAAACAGGGACCATTTGTTACTTGGTGTCTTTTTTCACTTGAAATGTTTCTTACTTCTTGCATATATTATGTGATGCTTTTCTAATTACTATTGTTTTTGTTGGGTTGTGGCATTTCTTTTTGAGGTCCTGCTTCATTGGAAATGTACAAATATGTGTGTTTTGTTTCTTTTAAAATCTCTCACCTGATGTTTGTGTTTCAGTTGTGTGTGTGTGCATGGGTGTGTGTATATTTGAATGAGCTGAGCTGCCTACATGATTTCTAACGCAAATATCAGAGGACGTTGCTTGAGATGATCATATCCTTTTGAAAGAATTTTATTGTAAAATAATGAGCAGTTTTATATTTGAATTTGAAATCAGATTGTATTTAACTTTTTTCTTTTTAAGTGATTCAAACAGTGTTGAGTTAGGTTCTTGTCAAATATAAACAGAAATATTAAACTGTCAGGTTGCTTTGGAAAATAATGAGCGTGGAGGAAACAAATACATTTAAAATTTTGTCTGAGAATAACATTGACTAAAAAGTCGATTTCTAGAATCTTTAAATTCTAAGGTTAGCTGTGCTCATAGAACCATTATTCTTTCCTCATTTCCCCCGCCCCCAACTCCAATTTACATTTAAACATTCTAAAATCCATTATGGAGACTACTCTAGCATAACATTTTTTCCTGTAGATTTTATTTAGCTAAATCTCTTTCTGAAACTTAATGCAGATTAATACACGCTGCTGGCTTCTTTAAGGACCACATACTTGAACATGTATTTTGTAACGTTATTCTTGAAAAAAATGCTGATCTCAATTCAAAGATTTAGGGAAACTGCCTCTTGGTATTGTCACATACAAAGAGAGGTTTGGCCAATCTCTTTAATTTCAAGCCATCCCTACATACCATTCATAACTTGGGTTCGTCTTGAATGCCTCTGTCAAAATGATACTGAGTGAACTATTGCTACTGCATGCAGTGCTGAGCAGAGAAACTGTAACATATGGGTTGTTGCAGTAAATGCAGTCACTTCCAAAATGACATGTTAAGATTCACCCATGTATGGTAAAAATTCACCCACATACTATTAAAATTCAAGACACATTTCTCTGTCTTCCCCCCGATTTTTCGCCTGAGCTGATAAACCCAATCCTTTAAGAAACTGCCTAATACACTTTGGGTAACTGTTTTAGGAGAGGAGAAATGATTCTGAAACCTGTTCTACTGAATATTCCTTCCAATCAAATTAAATTAAGTAATTTATTCTTCGTTTTAATCTACATATTAGCTGATCGTCTGTAATAAGAATGATGGAAAATCTCAGGGTAAAGGAATAGGTGCCTCAGTAATTAATGAAGCCTTTCTTTTGCCTCGTAGCTTCCCTTCTGATTTGTGTGGATTTGGTTAGTAAGTGTGTGTGTGCATGGGTGTGTGCATGTGGGTGTGTGTACAACATTCTCCAGAGGAAAATGCATGCATTTGTATAGCTCCTTTCCCTCTTGCCTTTCCGTGCTTCTCTTAAATTTTGAAGGTCTACAAGTGAACCTGAGAACTTCTCTTTGAACATTTGTAGGAATGATTGTGTCTGGGGCTTTGCTTCTGTCTTGTCAGATGAGAGTATTTGGATCATTTTGGACATAAAGAATTAGTTTTTATAAAATATCCACGTGAAAGCACAGGGGGCTTTTGGGCTTAGGTAGTGTGCCTTTGTTACATCTTTGGTTTGTTTCACTTTCCATATCACAAGGAGATCTGGTGATCTAGAAAGCGGAGTGCTGAAGAATTGATGCTTTTGAACTGTGGTGTTGGAGAAGACTCTTGAGTGTCCCTTGGCCTGCAAGGAGGTCCAGCCTGTTCATCCTAAAGGAGATCAGTCCTGGGTGTTCATTGGAAGGACTGATGGACTACCTACCCCACATAACCTGCTTAATAAAAAAGTCCAATTTGAAATTTGATTATTGATCAGGGAGTGGCATGGGCAAAAGAGAAGAAATCAAAATGTACAGAGAGTCTGCCATGCATTGAGCATGTGTGTTTGACATTTCATGAGCATTATTTGGTACAGTCCTTATATATGCCAGTAAGGTAGGTATTATAACTCCCTCTGGAAGTGGGACAAATTAATGCCCAGAGAATGAAAAAATTTGCCTAAAGTGACAAAGCCAAGACTTAGGACATCAGTTTCTGAAAAGAAGATAATTTGAGAAAGAAATTGTTACATTTCCTAAGATACAGTTGTTAGCATTATATTAACATTATAATGTCTTATGGGTTTTTTGGACTGAATTTTAATAAACTGCCACCAAATATTTCATTAAGAATTCACAAGAAGAGTTTTATAGTTATATATACTGTGGAAAAGCTTCCAAAGTATATTTTGGACTTTTGACAAACTGACTTTGCTAGATAGGTTTGCTAACTGTAACTGTAAGAATTGGCATGCCAACATATTTCTAAGTGGAATTATTTGATTAAACTTAAACTCATATAAATGAATGGCTTTCCCCCACAGGACTTGAAATATTACATAGTTTTCTTTTTTTTCAGAGTGTTTGCCATGAAGGCAAGAATGAACAGGAATTAGGTACTTTTCCTAACTGATGAACTAGGAAACTCTTAATACTACATTGTTAATAACCACTGTGCATTTGCTAGTTTGCCAGCATTTTATTTAATTAAAGCCATCCATCTAAACTCTTAGTCTGGTATGTATCAGAAGGCCAAGTGGCCAAAGGGACTTCAGATAATGCTTTGTTCTGTCGCAGCCTGTTTGGTTTTTCATGAAGAAAAAAGTAGCAAGTTAACTTGGCAAAGGATATTGAGAATTGAATATCATGGGTTTTAAAGTGGTTGTATTAAATGCTGTGTGATGGCTGATGATTTAAGGCATTTAGGAACTGATCAGCTTATTTTCAGTTAAATTACAGTAGTAGTTTAGTAATACAAAATACAAGAAGAGTAGTAATACAAAGTAACATGTCTAACAGAGTATGCTGTTCAAACACAAGAGTAAAACCTGAGTTTAAAATTCATGTTTTATCTTTTAAGAAAGTTCATTTCTTCTTAAATTGAAAGGTGTCCTAAATGTAAATATAAAAAGCTATTGGTACAAAATTCCGCATTCATGACATCTACTTGTTTAGACAGGTTAGTTGCCAAAGGGTGTTTTGTCAGTTTCATGGGAAAGTTAATGTTCTTTAAGTACCTCTGCTGATTAAAATGTTCCTGATTGAATTTCTTATTGCCTCTCAACAGTGATTAAATGTTAAGCACCAAATCAGTTATTGAGTAGAATATGGAGACAAGGCTAGTGTCCTAGATAGATCCCTTCACCTCACCCAGCAAAGTGGTGGGGAACAAGATACTTGAAGTCAAACAGCAGTAAGTTTAAAGCTATTTCAGTGCCTCCTAGCTCTGTGATCTTTTAACTTCTCAAAGTTCCTTGTGTTCTCTTGTTTAAAATGAAGACAGGTAACATCTACATCATGGGGGGAGTAAATGAAATTAACAAGAGTAGGTGAATTTCTGTCAGTTCCTTGTATATAATTCAAGGCTCAGTAATGGCATCCAGTATTTTTTTTTTTATGATATCTTGGTATAGATCTGTAAACTTGACATCTCAAGGTGTCCTGATGATGAAATGATATGCTTTTATTCTCTAAAAACTTCATAAACCATTTATAAAGAGAGCCCAGTGTTTTGTGAAAAGCTGTGCTAAAACCAGAGCTTTAAGAGGCCAAGGTCTTTGATATATTCTAGTCTGACCCTCTCATGAAAAAGAAGAAACTCTGGTATAGGGGCAAATGTGCCCAAGGCCACATATCATACATTTAGAAAACAATTATTGACATCTGACTTACATGATGGGTGCTGAGGATGAGAAGAATCATTGTTCCCATTGTCAAGGGGATTATTAAGTATAGTTATAGAGTCATGGATATGATAGCCTATCTCCTTCTGTACAGATTAATGCTAGGGGAGCAGAGAAGAGGGGTTGAATGTGCTGAGTGCCGGTGGGAAGAGTGAAGCTTCTTGGAATGCTCTCAAAGGCTGTGGCACAGATGAGATGGTAAAGGACTTGAAGGAAGGGGAAGAGTTGAGGTTAGGAGGGGATGTGAGGACAGATATTTCAGGCAGGGGGCATAGTGTGTTCCAAGGCATTATGAGACGAAATAGTCTAAGAACCACTACTGGTTTCTTTTTTTTTAATTTATATTTATTTGTTTTAATTGGAGGCTAATTACTTTACAATATTGTATTGGTTTTGCCATACATCAACATGAATCCGCCACGGTGTACACGTGTTCCCCATGCTGAGCCCCCCTCGCTCCTCCCTCCCCGTACCATCCCTCTGGTTCATCCCAGTGCACCAGCCCCAAGCATCCTGTATCCTGCATCGAACCTGGACTGGTGATTCATTTCATATATGATATTATACTTGTTTCAATGCCATTCTCCCCAATCATCCCACCCTTTCCCCACTACTGGTTTCTTAAGGGGCTGAAGTATAGAACATGAGCATGCATATGGACTGTAGAATAAGAATATGTATTTCATGACAAGGTGGGGAAACTGAGTTGGAGAAGATGAGGCCAGAGACGGCCAGATTTGGAAGGTCTATGTATCCAGGTGGCAGAGTTCAGATTGTATCCAGCCAGGGATAAAAAGTTAATTGAAGGCTTTCCAACAGAGAAGTGAAAGGATCAGATTTGCATCTTAGAAAGGTCATCTAGGTAGCAAAGAGGAAAGATTAGAAAAAGGAGGGACTGGAGAGGTGGGAATCAGGTAGGAGGCTACTGCCCTGTTTATTCCAGGCCATGCAGAGATTCTCAGAAGGAGGACTTGGTGAGCAGGTGAACGCAGGGACATGTAGAGGTCATAGGTCTCTGGTGGGAGGTAGTGATTAGATTCACAGTTGTGGCTTGAGACCCAGCATCTTGATACAAAGCCTGGTATTCCTTCCACAACATGTTGCCTTTCTTTACTCCCTCCTTTACAGTCTATGTAAAAAGAGGGGGGAAATGTAAATCTAATCTGGTAGAATAATGTAAAAATAGAGGACCACCGAAGTGATTGGGTGCCAGGCTGGGTCATGATGATAGTTTAATATGCACTAGTTTTTCTTCTAATCATGTAAAATTCATATACCATATAATCCTAAAGGAAAAATAATTATTATTCTGCCCACTTATTTCCTAATACTGATCTGGAATTTAAAATGATTTTTTTAACTGAAAAAGAGAAAAGTGGTAGTTATTATCTTACAGAATTGGATGAGGTTTTAAAAAATTATTATTTTCTAAAAATAACAAAATTCTCTGTGAATCAAGTTTAAAAATACTTATAATAATACTGGACTCAAAATTAGGAAAGTGGATTAAAGTCCTCTCTTGGCCATGTTCTTATTTATCTGGGCTAGGCACAGACCGCGCCTCTGAACCTCCATTTCCTTATCTGAAAGTAGTGAGATTCTTGGCATACTGACCTCCTAAAATTGTTACGGGGTCAGAGCCATTATTGCTACATGGTTATATTACAAAGGGAAGAAGTTGTTGAAAGACTGACATTCTTAATCACATCTATCAATTGGCCATTTCTGGATGGAGGCGTTCTTTGCCTAAGTTCTGTTTCATAAACCGGAAACTTTCATTAAAGAAATCTTAATTCTTCAGTTCAGTTCAGTCACTCAGTTGTGTCCGACTCTTTGCAACCCTGTGAATCACAGCACACCAGGCCTCCCTGTCCATCACCAACTCCTGGAGTTCACTCAAACTCATGTCCATCGAGCTGGTGATGCCATCCAGCCATCTGTCGTCCCCTTCTCCTTCTGCCCCCAGTCCCTCCCAGCATCAGGATCTTTTCCAATGAGTCAACTCTACACATGAGGTGGCCAAAGTATTGGAGTTTCAGCTTCAGTATCAGTCCTTCCACTGAACACCCAGGACTGATCTCCTTTAGGATGGACTGGTTGGATCTCCTTGCAGTCCAAGGGACTCTCTTCTCCAACACCAGAGTTCAAAAGCATCAGTTCTTCGATGCTCAGCTTTCTTCACAGTCCAACTCTCACATCCATACATGACTACTGGAAAAATTATAGCCTTGACTAGACAGACCTTTGTTGGCAAAGTAATATCTCTGCTTCTCAATATGTTCTCTAGGTTGGTCATAACTTTCCTTCCAAGGAGTAAGCGTCTTTTAATTTCATGGCTGCAATCACCATCTGCAGTGATTTTGGAGCCCCCCAAAATAAAGTCTGACACCATTTCCGCTATTTCCCCATCTATTTGCCATGAAGTGATGGGACCAGATGCCATGATCTTAGTTTTCTGAATGTTGAGCTTTAAGCCAACATTTTCACTCTCGTCTTTCACTTTCATGAAGAGGCTTTTTAGTTCCTCTTCACTTTCTGCCATAAGGGTGGTGTCATGTGCATATCTGAGGTTATTGATATTTCTCTTAATTCTTAGTCTCCCAAAATGAAGTTCAACCGTGTTATGAAGTTCCTCCCTTAGGCTCCCATTTATAACAAAATAACTCAAATGATGTAACTAAATTACAATACATGCTTACAGGCTGCACATTTCTTCCAAGCAGCCTCTTTCCCCACTGGGCTTGGAAATGTTTAGTACAGATGCTGACTGCACCTTGCCACCACTCCCTATTCAATTTCTGCTGTCCTCCCATCCAGGCTTCTGACCTTAATGCAATGCCCAAGACCCCATTACTTCTCAAATTGAAATTGTGCATGGAATCTTTTTACGGAAGGGAAAATTCTTGCAGACTTCCACTGCAGACTTTATTTCTGTTATGTTACTTAAATATGTATTAATGTAAGACTACATGTAAACTCCTGATGCTTATAACTCTCATGCAACCACAAAACCCAAACAGATTTTACAAATCAAATATAAACAAAACTACTGAAAAAATCAATCTTTGAAATGACCATATATTTCATGCCATTTGATATTATTTGCCTGGAACAAAATTCCTTCTGGTGTATGAGTGTGGCACTTGCTGCTATGGAAAGTAGTATCATCACTTATTCTCTGGTTAAACTCCCATGGAACATTGGTCTTAATAGTCTGATGTCATCTGGTCTTTCTTGGACATGAGCACATCATTTTCTTATGAAGTCCTCCATTCTCATTGGTCTCTTTTGCGCTGTTGTGGTCCTAAATGCAAGCCCCAGTATTGGCAGTGCAGCTGGTGGTAGTATTAGGCTGATCTACAGTGAACTCATCTCACGCGCTAGTAAAGTAATGCTCAAAATTCTCCAAGCCAGGCTTCAGCAATATGTGAACCGTGAACTTCCAGATGTTCAAGCTGATTTTAGAAAAGGCAGAGGAACTAAAGATCAAATTGCCAACATCCGCTGGATCATGGAAAAAGCAAGAGAGTTCCAGAAAAACATCTATTTCTGCTTTATTGACTATGCCAAAGCCTTTGACTGTGTGGATCATCATAAACTGTGGGAAATTCTGAAAGAGATGGGAATACCAGACCACCTGACCTGCCTCTTGAGAAATCTGTATGCAGGTCAGGAAGCAACAGTTAGAACTGGACATGTAACAACAGACTGGTTCCAGATAGGAAAAGGAGTACGTCAAGGCTGTATATTGTCACCCTGCTTATTTAACTTTTATGCAGAGTACATTATGAGAAACACTGGGCTGGAAGAAGCACAAGCTGGAATCAAGATTGCCAGGAGAAATATCAATAACCTCAGATATGCAGATGACACCACCCTTACGGCAGAAAGTGAAGAACTAAAGAGCCTCTTGATGAAAGTGAAAGAGGATAGTGAAAAAGTTGGCTTAAAGCTCAACTTTCAGAAAACTAAGATCATGGCATCTGGTCCCATCAATTCATGGAAAATAGATGGGGAAACAGTGGCAACAGTAGCTGACTTCATTTTTTTGGGCTCCAAAATCACTGCAGATGGTGACTGCAGCCATGAAATTAAAAGACGCTTACTCCTTGGAAGGAAAGTTATGACCAACCTAGACAGCATATTAGAAAGTAGAGACGTCACTTTGCCAACAAGGGTCTGTCTAGTCAAGGCTATGGTTTTTCCAGTAGTCATGTATAGATGTGACAGTTGGACTATAAAGAAAGCTGAGCACCAAAGAATTGATGCTTTTGAACTGCGGTGTTGGAGAAGACTCTTGAGAGTCCCTTGGACTGCAAGGAGATCCAGCCAGTCCATCCTAAAGGAGATCAGTCCTGGGTGTTCATTGGAAGGACTGATACTGAAGCTGAAACTCCAATACTTTGGCCACCTGATGTGAAGAGCTGACTCATTTGAAAAGATCCTGATGCTGGGAAAGATTGAGGGCAGGAGGAGAAGGGGACGACAGAGGATCAGATGGTTGGATGGCATCACCGACTCAATGGACATGAGTTTGGGTAGACTCCAGGAGTTGGTGATGGACAGGGAGGCCTGGCGTGCTGCAGTTCATGTGGTTGCAAAGAGTTGAACATGACTGAGTGACTGAAGTGAACTGAACTGACATTAGTACCTCTGACTGCTCATGGTGAAGGGCTGGATTTCCCCCAGTCTATGTGGAACTAGAGTGATTGCATCATATGAAACTCTACCTGAGTCTGTCCACATGGCATCCTGTTCAATAAGATGAGCCCATTCATCACAGACTTAGATGTTGGAGCAATGCCAAATTGCTGCAGGAGTTTCTAGGCACCTACCCTCATTTTTACTATTCATCTAACCATGGAAGGGTAATAGCAGTTTCCTGACTGGCACTGTGTACAGTGCCTGTGTAGACAGTACTGGTTTAGTACTGGTTTACTTTGAATAGTGCTGGTTTAGAATATGTTTATGTAGCTGGGGTTGGGAAGCAGAATTCTGAAAGGTGGATGTATGTACATGTGAAAATGGACTTACTATGATTTTTCCAGTAGTCATCTATGGATGTGAGAGTTGGACTATAAAGAAAGGTAAGTGCCAAAGAATTGATGAGTTTGCACTGTGGTGTTGGAGAAAACTCTTGAGAGTACCTTGGACTGCAAGGACATCCAACCAGTCCATTCTAAAAGAGACCAGTCCTGGGTGTTCATTGGAAGGACTGATATTGAAGCTGAAACTCTAATACTTTGGCCACCTGATGCAAAGAGCTGACTCATTTGAAAAGACCTTGATGCTGGGAAAGATTGAGGGCAGGAGGAGAAGGGGACGACAGAGGATAAGATGGTTGGATGGCATCACCAACTCAATGGACATGGGTTTGGGTGAATTCCGGGAGTTGGTGATGGACAGGGAGGCCTGGCGTGCTGCGGTTCATGGGGTCGCAAAGAGTCGGACATGACTGAGTGACTGAACTGAACTAACAAATGAAATGCAATTTATTTTCTGTAGCTGCTTTCACTTTGCCTTCAAGATCTGTTTCCTACTGAAGATGGAAAACACCTGACTTTTCCATTAAGAGCACATTAGTCAGTCAGTTCAGTTCAGTCGCTCAGTCGTGTTCATCTCTTTGCAACCCCATGAATCGCAGCACGCCAGGCCTCCCTGTCCATCACCAACTCCTGGAGTCTACCCAAACTCATGTCCATTGAGTCGGTGATGCCATCTAGCCATCTCATCCTCTGTTGTCCCCTTCTCCTGCACCCAATCCCTCCCAACATCAGAGTCTTTTCCAATGAGTCAACTCTTCCGTGAGGTGGCCAAAGTACTGGAGTTTCAGCTTCAGCATCATTCCCTCCAAAGAAATCCCAGGGCTGATCTCCTTTAGGATGGACTGGTTGGATCTCCTTGCAGTCCAAGGGACTCTCAAGAGTCTTCTCCAACACCACAGTTCAAAAGCATCAATTCTTCGATGCTCAACTTTCTTCACAGTCCAAGTCTCACATCCATACATGACCACTGGTAAAACCATACCTTCTCTCAGCCTACCTTGTACACAAACTTTTCTCACCTAATAGTTTTATTAGAAATCTGCCCTTTGTATTTCATCAGCAAACATGTGAAAGTGAAAACTGACATATTTCTTCTCATGGCTGGCCGTGAGAAGTGTGCATTTTCTGTTAAATATTGATGTATTTTAAAGATTTACTTTGTATTTTGAATAAAAATCTTTAGAAAAGATCACTGGGTACAGTCAAGACTTTTTATATGAATTAGTGTTAGAATTAATAAATACATATGTTTTACTGGTAAAGTGTTCATTTCACAGTTGTTAAACATAGCAGACAATATGAAAATTTTGTACTTTGACAGCATAAACTATTAGAATTTATATCTTTTTTTAGGTACAGTGCATCATTTGAGAAAAGGTTGGTAAATGTAGCTTTCACCTTATCACATGAAAAATAACAGCAAAAGAATGGAAATTAATGTAGGTAAACACTCAGATAATAATGTGATAGATATTAATTTGTGTATCCTGAATGTAACTTGTGAATAGTTCTCCTTGATCCCCTTCTCTTGGCTAGGGTTTCTCTTGTTCCCAGTATTCAGAGGTTCCATTGAAAAAGACAGGTGTGTGTACAGATGTCCTGAACTTTGATCATCATAAGGATGTCTACCTTGCCCTCTTCTCAAGGGTCAGCTTTGTTCATTAAAAGACAGTGGCATTTAAAATTAGGCTTTCGGATGAATTCAAGCGTTCCTTTTTAAAGATATAATTTTCTGTGCTGGGCATATTTTCATTAAATGAGGACCTTAAACAAGGGAATATAAATTTGGTCTCTTGGTAACTATTTCACTGCTGCTAAGTCACTTGAGTCGTGTCCAACCCTGTGCGACGCCATAGACAGAAGCCCACCAGGCTCCGCCGTCCCTGGGATTCTCCAGGCAAGAACACTGAAGTGGGTTGCCATTTCCTTCTCCAGTGCATGAAAGTGAAAAGTGAAAGGGAAGTTGTCGCTCAGTCGTGTCCAACTCTTAGCGACCCCATGGACTACAGCCTACCAGGCTCCTCCGTCCGTGGGATTTTCCAGGCAAGAGTACTGGAGTGGGGTGCCATTGGCTTCTCCAACTATTTCACTACCTGCTCCCCTCCCACCCACCCTGCTCATAATTTTATTTGAGAGAATGAAAATTTGCCAGGTTGGAATCAGACACCTGTAGTGCCGCGTCTTCTAAGAAGTAAGAAAGCACCTCATCTGGCTTCTTAGTGAATTGAGTGCTGAGATATATCTCTGTCCCTGTCTATCTCTCTGTCTGTCTTTACCCTGCCACCAAAAAGCAGTCCTAGTTTTTTCACCAACAGTCATGTAAAATTATCAAGTGTGATCTGGGCTCTGCCTTCAGTGAACTGCATTTACTCAAAATCCTTACCCTCTCAGCCTCTGTTGCTCATACTGTCAACAAAAAAGGAAGGAGGGCAGTGTATTAGTCTGTTTGAGCTGCCATAACAAAACACCACAGGCCGGGAGGCTTAAAACACAGAAACGCATTTCCTTCGTTCTGGAGGCAACAAGTCCTTATCAGGTGTCAGCTTGGCCAGTTTCTGGTGAGAGCTCTCTTCTCGTGCCTCCAGTGGCTGCGTCCTCACTTGTGTGTGCTCATATGGCCTTCCCTTCAAGTGGTGGCTCAGAGGTTAAAGTGCCTGCCTCCAATGCAAGAGACCCGGGTTCGATCCCTGGGTCGGGAAGATCCCCTGGAGAAGGAAATGGTAACTCCAGTACTCTTGCCTGGAAAATCCCATGGACGGAGAAGCCTGGTAGGCTACAGTCCATGGGGTCGCAAAGAGTCGGACACGACTTCACTTTCACTTTCGCTTTCAAGTGAGAATATGGTCAGGGGGTTGGGGTGGAGAGAGTTCTCTACTGTTTCTTCCTTTAAGGACGCTAACCCTGTTGGATCAGGGCCCCACTCTTACGATCTCGTTTACCGTTAGTGACTTCCTTGGGTGTCCTGTCTCCAGCTTCAGTCACACTATGGGTAAGGGGTTTCAACACATGAATTGGCAGGGTTGGGCATGGGGAGGAGTCACAGACATTCAGTCCATAACAGGCAGGAACAAAAGATGACTCAGTGGTTCAGGCAGTGTTCCTATGAATTTCACCTTTAGGTGTCTGAAAACTGCTCTTTTTGAACAGAAGATGACATGGTCAGAGCTTCCCCTGTGCCCTCTCAGTTGGTGGCTGTTTTCTCCCACGCACTCTTGGAGGAGGAGCAGAAGGTCCTCTTTGTCCTCCTTTGCTTCTTCCAGACCATTCCTCCCTCCTTTCTAAAAATCCTGAATTTTGAGTATCATGCCATGAGACCACACAAAACCGTGGCTCCTCCTTGTTGCAGTCACTCTCTGTGGTCTTTGACCATAGTAACTCCTGGCTTACTATTACTTGTTCCAGCCCTACTTCCAGCATGCTTCTTGTGATTTCAGTATTCATGTAAATTGTCCCTCGTGTTTCTTCGTTTTCAGCCCTGTATCCTCTCTTTCAATTGTGATGTCTGCCACATGGCCATACCCTAGACTGGCACATCTCAAAGTGAGGTCCGGTGGCCTCTGGGGATCCCTAGGATGCTTTCAGAGAGGCTGTTATTTCCATAGCCATGCTTAGAGATTAGCTGCCTCTTGCACCCTCATGCTCTTGTGAGCACTCAGTAGTTTTCAGAGGTTCCATGACGTGTGATGAGCGTCTTCATTCTGGTGGCTAATGGAATGTGTACTCGTGTACTCTTATGTTTAAAAATATTCCCTTTTAATTTGAATTTGGTAAATATGAATAGACCTAACTCACATCACCAAAACTCACTAATTCTTAAGACTGTTGTAAAGCCATCCTGAGACCAGCACATTTGAGGGCAGGGTTTTTTTTTTTTTTATTAGTTAATTAACTATATAATTTATTTTTACTGAAGGATAATTGCTTTACAGAATTTTGTTGTTTTCTGCCAAACCTCAACATGAATCAGCCATAGGTATACATATATCCCCTCCCTTTTGAACCTCCCTCCTATCTCCCTCCCCATCCCACCCCTCTAGGTTGATACAGAGCCCCTGTTTTGAGCAAATTCCCATTGGCTGTCTATTTTACATATGATAATGTAAGTCTCCATGTTACTCTCTCCATAAATCTTGCCCTCTCCTCCCCTTTCCCCATGTCCGTAAGTCTATTCTCTATGTCTGTTTCTCCATTGCTGCCCTGTAAATAAATTCTTCAAACCATTTTTCTAGGTTCCATATATGTGCGTTGCTGCTGCTGCTAAGTCTCTTTAGTCGTGTCCACCTCAGTGCAACCTCACAGACGGCAGCCCACTAGGTTCCTCTGTCCCTGGGATTCTCCAGGCAAGAACACTGGAGTGGGTTGCCATTTCCTTCTCCAGTGCATGAAAGTGAAAAGTGAAAGTGAAGTCGCTCAGTAGTGCCTGACTCTTAGTGACCCCATGGACTGGAGCCTACCAGGCTCCTCCGTCCATGGGATTTTCCAGGCAAGAATACTGGAGTGGGGTGCCATTGCCTTCTCCTATGTGTGCATTAGGACACGATATTTATCTTTCTCTTTCTGACTCACTTCACTCTGTATAATAGGTTCTAGGTTCATCCATCTCATCAGAACTGACTCAAATGTGTTCCTTTTTATAATATTAATGAGTAATATTCCATTGTGTATATGTACCACAACTTCTTTATCCATTTGTCGATGGACATCTAGGTTGCTTCCATGTTCTAGCTATTGTAAATAGTGCGTCAGTGAAGAATGGGATACATGTGTCTTTTGAGGGTCAGAGTTTTTTTTACTGCACCACCCCCAGCACACAGAAGAGTACTTGGCTCCCAGTAGGTGCTTAGTAAATATCTGTTGAATGAATAGAGATGCCAAGGCAGTGATACTGAGAAAGCAAGAGGAATGGTTTTCAGATGATGGAGTAGTTATGTTCCTATTTACATTTTGCTTGCAGGTTTGTGTTTGAGCTTCATGCATTTTGATTCTAGGGGAAGAGAACCAGGAAAAATTTCAGTACCGTAAGGTATTTCCTGGTGGCTCAGTAGTAAAGAATCCACAGAGGAGATGGGTTCGATCCATGGGTCGGGAAGATCCCCTGGAGAAGGAAATGACAGTCCGCTCCAGTATTCTTGCATGGGAAGTCCCATGGACCGAGGAGCCGGGCAGGCTAAGTCCATAGGATCACAAAAAAGTAGGATGTGACTTCGTGACTACAACAACAGCCATATCAGTCCCAGCCTCCCCTTTGGGGTTGAAGAAGAAGGAGGATGGCAGATGAGGAGAGAGAGTTTCCCTTCCATTACTGGCAATCTGTAAACTGGCTCTTGTAAAGTGCTCTTTAATGTCTTAAAGCTGTAAATATTTTTCTGCTAGAATATACCTCTGTTGATGGTACAGTTGGTGTTGTAAAGCAGAAAAATGACAGAGTAACGTTTTCCAGTGAAAATCTTTTTCCTGATGTTCTAAAATATGATTGTTGTGTCAGCAGCTCTGCCATAGTCTTATTTGTGTCCATCCCCCCTACCATGGTGCAAGGCACTGTGTGGATATTTAACACTTGTAAAATGAATGAGTAAGTCAGTTGGCATTGTGAGAAATCATGGTAGGAAAGGAATAAGTCTATTTGTTCTCCTCTCTCTAGAGGCAAAAACCATGTTCAAGTCAAGGGTAGAGTGTTTTTTACCACCTGATGTTAGGACTTAGCATTGGATTGTATCATGCAATTGCTTTAAGTAAAAAAAAAAAATTTTGTGTTTGTTATATGTGGCATTTGAAGAAGTTACACAAGGACAAGATGTTTCTAAAAAACAAGTCTGCGTAGTTTACATATTTCCTTATTTATACTTTTTTTTTTTTCATTCTTGATTCTTAAAAGAGAACTGAAGGCAGTATCTTTCAAATAACTTCCTTCCACCCCTAGATGAGTCCAGTTGGTTTTACCAAGTGTGTATTAACATGCCAGTAAAGATTAGTGTTTTTGCCCTATTTTTTCTAAGCCAATTCATTGTACTCTAATGGAGTAAAATAAAAAACAGCCTTTAATTGAATAATTTATTATGTCATTTGTTTTTTTTCTTAATGTGAAATACAGGAAGTAGTACTTAATCAATTTCCTTGTTTATTACTGAAACCAAAGGGCTGCATAGTTATATAGCAAACCTATTAGGGAATTTATATATATATCTATATATTTAGGAGAATACAGTGTTATTATATAGCATCATTTTTTTTTTTCCTGGTTGCACTGCACAGCATGCGGGGTCTTACCGTGGCCCCTGCAGTGGAAGTATGGAATCTTAACCACTGGACTGCCAGGGAAGTCCCTATATAATTCTAAGCTGTTTCCATAGGTACATGCACTGTTAACTATTAGTAATACAACATTTTTTCTTTAGGTATGATTGATTGCATGGAAGATAATCTCCAATTTCATCATGACCATAAATCATACCTACAGTAAGGAAACCGATTTAATGCAGTTGTTCCTCCCCACAAAGGACCTTTTTAGCAACTCATTTTCCTGTGGAAACTGTCATTTGCTTGTGTATCAGTGATTCTTTATCCTCTCAAGATCTTACTTTATCTCTTTCTAAATTCCCAAGGTATTTGCTTGGTTTCCCTCCTCATGCTCCAGCATTAAAATATCAGAGTAATGATCAATTCTTTTCCTTCCTTATTATTATTTTTTTTTGTAATGCCTGGCATGAAAAGTCTCAGGCATTCAGGAGTCACTTGTTGATGGACTAATCTAAATTGCTATACCTCCTGCAGACTATTTAACTCAAGTGAAAGTCACTCAGTTGTGTCTGACTCTTTGCAACCCCATGGACTATACAGTTCATGAAATTCTCCAGACCATAATACTGGAGTGGGTAGCCTTTCCCTTCTCTAGGGGATCTTCCCAACCCAGGGATCTAACCCAGGTCTCCTGCATTGCAGGCGGATTCTTTACCAGCTGAGCCTCAGTGGGAGCCCATTTAACTCAAGGGAGACACCCAAATGAATCAAAGGCCCCTCACGAGTTCCTTATGTCAGTTAGAGTTGGGGTATATGCAGTGGATAAGGAACAGTATTCAGTGATCAAAATTTTACTTTCTATAGTGGGAAAACAATTTAGGAAATGATTGTACTGCAGGATAATTAGAGATTTTGGCTTTTAGAGTTAGAATTGAATTTGAATACTGACTCCTACACTAACTGGTTCTTTGGTCTTAGAAAATTATTTGACATTTCAGTTTCTTCCTTTGTAAAAAGACCATAACAATATCTACTCTGCAGGGTTGTAGTAGATTTTAAGAATAGGTGTAAAATTGTGTGCATGCTAAGTCACTTCAGTCATGTCTGACTCTGTGTGACCCTATAAACTGTAGCTCACCAGGCTCCTCTACCCATGGGATTCTCCAGGCTAGAATACTGGAGTGGGTTGCCGTGCCTCCTCGAGGGGATTTCCTGACCCAGGGATCAAACTGCGTCTCTTATGTTTAAAAGTATGTGTCAGTAAAATCTAATGTACTAATCTAGTGTACTAATTATAAGATCACATACAAGACAAGTCCAGATTTTCTTGTAATTGTGGATGATTCATTTACCTGAGGATTGTTTTTCAAAGTGGGTTCCAGGATATTTGGAGACCCCTGTATCTCAAGAGGATGGGGGTTATTCAAAAATTTCTCTAAAATAAATATTTGATAACAGCAACAATTGGTTAAAATATTTGAAAAAGTAATTATGAATATAACCTAGAAGCTCATCTCATTTGTATCAGACTTAAGGACCTGCAACTTGTAGAATATACATATCTGGATGAAAGGACTGATTTTAAAACCACATGCCTCCGTTTATTTTATTGCTGATATGTGGTTTGGTTTGACATCAAGCTCTTGAATCACAATTTCCAGTTCTCTTCCTGTCAGTGACTTCATTTGAAGAATAGCTTTGTTCAGTTCAAGGCTTTCAAGATATGTTAAACCAAGATAATAAACTAAATGTTCCGAATAAACTCTTATCCTTCAGTGTAGAGAACCTGCAAAGGTGTGATGATTTAGACTTTGTTTCAATGCTCCAGTTATATGGTTACAGAAAAACAAAGCAGAAACAGCAGAGTCACTCTCTGGCAAGGTTGTGGCCGACCTAACCTGGGAACTGAGGGATTGCTTTTGCCAGCCCAGACTTCTTCTGCCACTGGGACCTTGCATTATTTACAGGCAAAGGAGCCGCCTGGCTTGCCGTTCCACTGATGCCTAGGTGTACCTCTTTGACCCCACACTGTTCATTGTCTAGCCTGGTTCCAAGTCTCCCGGGGAACCCTGCCTAGTAGAGCTTGATTTGTTGTCAAAGTCCCCACTGATGGCTCCTTCTACTTGGTACTCTCTGTCCCATCACAACAGGTTCAAGGAAACCGCTGCCGGGGTACTAGTCCAAGCGGATGATACCCATCACTGAAATAAATCAGGAACATGGTACTGACTACAACCAAGCTTTCACATATAACTCCTTCTGCCATATCGGACATCATCAGGGGGAAAATTAAAAAAAAAAAAATCCCTCTGCAGAGTGCATTGTCTTGCTCCTAGTAATGAGTGTTGAATAATCAGGCTGTCTTGGAAGCAAATGATTGGTATCCGTAGGGATCCCACTTCATGTTGTGCAGCCCAGCTCTTGGTTGGGATTGACAAGACTGCCATATCCTTCTGTTGCATCTTCCGGCTCTCACTGCATCCCTGCTTCCTGTTTTTGGGTCCTGCTGCATGATTTTCCAGGGTGCTTCCATGTTTACTTTCTTTTTTTGATATTTTAAAAAACTTTTCCATGTTACCTTTTTTCTCATTCCATTACGCTGCCTGTGTCCTGACAACATCCTTCAGTGTCTCTTGCCTGGGTCTCTTCCAGTCATTGGTCTTTTTCTGCGTCCCCAGTATGTGCTTTCACTTTTCACTTCCATGCATTGGAGAAGGAAATGACAACCCACTCCAGTGTTCTTGCCTGGAGAATCCCAGGGATGGCGAACCCTGGTGGGCTGCCATCTCTGGGGTCGCACAGAGTCGGAAACGACTGAAGCGACTTAGCAGCAGCAGCAGCAGCAGCCAGTATGTGCTTTGTCCAGGATCCTCCTGAATTCCAGGATACTGACTAGGACCCATTATTTCCTTGGTTCCCTCTTTTCTGTCTGTATACCCTGGACAAACTCGACTCAGCTTCCTCTCTGTCTCCTTTGAGAATGAGTACCTGCAGAGTTTCTCTGAGGTTTTTTGTGCAGAAGTTCATTGTGTCTGTGGTATGTGGGTGAGCTGAGGAGGAGGGGTGTAGCAATGTGAAGTGGTTGCCAAATTTATTTGCTCACAGGACTTGCTGTTAGAGGATAATATAGTTCAGTGCACACTTAGAGAAATGCTACCCCCTAGACTAGTAGTGATATTTGGGGCTTGAAAAACTGTTAAGAGCAGGAGTTAACTTCTCAGTAACAGAAGAGCATCTGTGTTTGATTTTGAACTTTCTTGATGTTTTCTTTGTAGTACTGTAGGGTCACTGTAATTAAAATCTTTCAGTTCTGACATTTGGTTCCTGATTGCTCTAGTTTATCTAATTGAGCAAGCTCAGCATTTGTTGACGACCTATCACGTGTCGTAATATGCTGTGCTCCATGCCAGAAACACAAATATGAGTAAATAGGCCTGCTTTTGAAAAACAAATTATAGGGTAAAACAAATATTTTATAAAGGTGGTTCTATATCAGACCAATTATTACATATATATTTTTCATTTCAGACCTCAGACTTTTTTAAAAAACAGAGTTTTTCAATCCAAATAATAAAGGATTCCCTTCGGGTAGAGAAGGAATTTCTAAGCATGTTACAAAAAATAAGAAATAGAATTAAGTGCATAAAAATTTAATATTTCTATACATCAGAGCCTACCATAAACAAAATTAAAAGGCAAACTGTGCACTAGAGAGAACATTTTGCAACATAAAAGACAAAACTTTACTATCCTTAATAAAACAAGTACATGGTAGATTTTAATAAGTCATTGTTGGAAGAATGAGTGAGTGAATAAATGAGCAAATGAATTTAAAGCCATAAGAAGAAAAACACTACAGTAGAAATATGAAAAAGACGTGAAGAGTTGGCACAGGACAAATCACCCGTGCAGATGTTCACACATGCACACACACACACACACACACACAAGTACAAATCCAAATATACAAAACTAGCAAAGAAATGGAAATTAAAACAGAAGGTTTTAATTGATCCTTCATTAATTTGATAGTGAAAAGTAAAAGAAAAGTGAAAGTGAAGTCGCTCAGTTGTGTTCAGCTCTTTGCAACTCCATGGACTGTAACAGCTCACCAGGCTGCTCCGTCCATGGGGTTTTCCAGGCAAGAGGACTGGAGTGGGGTGCCATTTGCTTTGCCAGGGGATCTTCCCCACCCAGGGATCAAACCCAGGTCTCCTGCATTGCAGGTAGACGCTTTACCCTCTGAGCCTCCAGGGAAGCCCTGTTAATTTGATAAGTAATTATTAAATGCCTATTATTACCATACTGTTAAGTTGCTTTATAAATTGTATTATTTTATTGAATTTAGATAACAGTCCATAGAAAAAGTTATCCTCATTTACCAATGAACAAAGGGCTTAAAAAAACTGAGTCTCATAATTGGGGTTTTGGAGGCAAGATTTGAACTCATGCCTCTATGCCCTTGTAGTCCATGCTCTTAACCTACAATGGACTATTACAGGCATGAGTTCAGATACCTAATACCTACCATAGTGTTCCGTTAGCATTAAAAACACCATGAAGGGCATTTGATGGTATGGTAAGTTGTTTGTGAAATAGAAGTAAGTAAAAAAACAATTGCAAAACAGTGTGCACACGCTGTTTGTGCATATGTTTTTTTAAAAATGGAGAGCAAAATTTGGAAGGGTATACTAAAATGTGAACAGTGCTTATCTGTGACTTTCTGTTTATATTTTCTATATTTTTTCTACAATATGTATATATTGTGTTATGAGCAACAATATTTTTACTTTTTAATTAAAATTATTTTAATTTTGTCAAATAGGGTGTGTGTATGTCTGTGTGTGAACATGACAGATGTTTTGAAGTTTAGAGAAAAGGATTAACAGAACCAGCTTTGTCCAAAAGAAGACAGAAGAGGAAACACCAGGAAGCAGAAGACAGCTACTGGTGCAAGAAATGCAGAATGACTGAGTAAATTGTTAAATAATACGGCTAGGGCAGCTCAGAGAACAGGAAATACAAATGTTTAATACATATTTGGAGAAATAGTCAATACTGGTAAAGACAGTAGAATTACCACGAGATAACTTTTTACCTATTAGAGCAGGAAAGCCCTTTCAAACAGAGTGCTGAAATAGATACTCCAAAGGTACACCTTTGGAGAAAGCAATTTGATAATAGGTATCAGAAGACTTAAAATTGTTTATATAAGATTTGACCCAGTAATTCAACTTCTGGAATTTGATACCAAGTAAATAAATCCTGAAAACCTTTGTGCAAAAAGATACATGGCATTACCCATAATAGTGAAAAATTCAGAGCAACCTGAGTATGCAGAGCTAAAGTCATGTAGTTATAAATCGTAAGATAAATCATTTGATGATTGATTTATCTGATAAATAGCCAGCCAGTGCTTTGGTGCTGAGGGCACAGCAGTGAACAAAATCTTTTTGCCAAATGATTTTTAAAAAAGAAGATTTCCATAACATGGGAAATGCTGACTTTTAAATGTTAGGCATAAAAAGTAAGATATTAAATTGTACATCTTTTGACGTCAATTGTGTAAAAAATAAATAGAAAAAAGCTTAAAAGAAAGTGCATTAAAATATTAACAGTTATCTTGCAATTGGATTGTGGATTTTTTTCTTTATATTTTTCACTGTGTTCTAGATTTTCTACAATAAAAATATATTGCTTTTTAAGTTAGAAAAATATACGTAAACTTAATTGCCATTATTTATTATATGTTTGCAATACTGTCTTTAAATAGGAAAATAGGAATTTATGTCCAAGCTATGTTATGAATTTAATAGACCTAAATAAAACTATCAGAATTTGTGATTTTATTGTGCTCCTAAAACATCTTTGGTTTTACTGATATGGTTAAAAGCCTGTAAGATGCTGCTTTCATTAAAATACTTATGTAGTAAATAGTAATTGTGTATTGAATTCGTAAAAACTTACATTGAACAGATCAAAAAGTCCAACACAATGTCAATTTGATTAGGTAAATGCAAATTTAACAGGCTTGTAATTCTTTAGTCTTTTTATTTTGCATGCCATAGAGAGTGCAGTAATATAATTAAAATTCTGAAAATGGCTATTTAGGATAATGGGGTGTCTTTTCTTTTTCCTCTTTTAAAGTAAGATGAGGGAATTTAAATTTCCACTCAGGCATTATTTCCTATAGTGAAGGATCCCACTACTGTGATTCTAAGTAAACTTTAATTATGTTCCATACTTACAGATTTATTTCATGTAATTCATTTGTGTTCTGAAATGTTTGAGAGTCCCTTAAGTTTAGGCATTGTTTTTATATTTTGTGCTTGAAAACTGGGTTTGAATTAAAAATAAAGATATTTTAAATTTAACTTAAAATTATGAATCAATATTATCAATGACAGCTTAAAATGTTGAGAAAGGTCAGGACATTCTGTATTTTGGTTGTATCAGAATTTATTATGACCTATGTAAATGCTTCATAAAATTTAAAACTCAGGGCTCAGAATTATTAAAACTAGCCTGAAATTCAGTTGTGTTAGAGCTAGTCATAGAGCAACAAGCCAGGTTGCTGTTGTTACTTGGTCACTAAGTTGTGTCCGGCTCTTTGCTACCCCATGGACTGCAGCATGCCAGGGCTAGCGAGCTGAAGCAGTGCCCAGAGTCTTGGGTAGACCAGAACCCCTGTGACTTGGATACTTGCTCTTTCACATGAGATTCCATCATGGAGGGGAGCGCCAAGGATGGAGTTCCTCTGTCTATACAGCCAACGCTCTCAGCACCATCCTGCACATGTTCCTGCCCCTTCCAGCAGGGCAGGAGGTGAAGACTTGCTGGCTTGGACTCGGAAGCTGAATGCAGGAAGCAGAGGTCCGTGAAGAGAGCTCAGGTTCTTCCCAGATTCATCAGATGATCAGGTAGCCGCTGCCCCTCTGCCTCCATCGCTTCTCTGCAGAATGTTCTCCTTCCCAGAGAGCTGAGTAAAGACAGCCTCACCGGTGGAGTGTGCTTGAGACATCAAAATGTGTATCCCCAAATTGGGGAAGTTAGTTGTGTGTGTTTCAGGCTCACGTTCCCTTTCTGAGGAGTCCACGCTTCAGGCTCGACCAGGGTATCCAGGCGTCCCTCTCCTTGGCCCTGGCGCCGTTGCCAGCATCTGTCTGGTGTTGGTGATCCTGGGCAAAGCTCTCAGCCGGTGTGAAGTGTCATGTGTGAGCGCTGCCTCCAAACAGAGTGGTCTGGACTGGCCCACAGCCAGCATGGCCATCTTCCTCTCTGTCTTTTACTTAATGGAGCTACAACCATGAGTTGTAACGTGAGGCTGATTCCTTAATGGCCTGGGAATTCTGTGGAGTCTCACACTGGCTTCTGCAGCTGTCTCCTCTCAGTGTAGAGTCTGGTCTCCCAGACCCCCACGCTGTGGGCAGGGGACTCTTTTAACCTCAGGGAACTAAAACATCAGGACATGGCCTTCATGGTGGCCCTTACAGGAAGGCTTCATCCTGTAACAGGCAGGCTGCGGGGATGGAAGAGTAACACAGCAGAAAGAACATTTTCCCAAGTAACACAGCCCTTCCTGTTAACTTATTTGTGTTCTAAGCAGAGTGTGATCTGGATTTTTCTGCTTCCTCAAAACTCAGCAAAAATGTATGTAGGACCTCTGTCTCTCTCTCTCTCCCTGCTCCCTTTCCTTATCCCCCTCTATCTCCCTGACACAGGATCAACACAATTTTGCTTGCTAATTAAAGGAAAAAAGAAATCTAATAAAAGGGTTCATGTTCCCCAGTGTAGACAGGTCTTGATTTTTTCCTAAACAACATCTTTTATTTACTTACATAGCTTTATAATTTTTTATTTTTCAGGTGCTAATTACTTTTTAAAATTTGAAAAATTGCTTTTTATTGGAGCATAGGTGATTTGCATTGTTGTGTTAATTTCTGCTGTACAGCAAAGTGAGTCAGGCCCCATCTCCTCTATGCTGTTTGATTTTTCCTCTGGATAGAGCTAAGGTAGGGTTGACAGCACAGACCCTAGAGATGGCGTGAAAAGTGTAAGTGAAAGTCGCTCAGTCGTGTCCAACTCTTTGCCTACAGTCCATGGAATTCTCCAGGCCAGAATACTGGAGTAGGTAGCTGTTCCCTTCTCCAGGGGACCTTCCCACCCAGGGATCAAACCCAGGTCTCTTGCATTGCAGGTGGATTCTTTATGGCCTGCTTCCATCACATTCTGGCCATGACATTTATTGCTGTGGGGTCCCAGGCAAGTCTCTCATGCCTCTGTGACTCAGTTTGCTACTGATTGAAGTGGAGATAATTACAATACCATCCTCTGGTTATGGTTAATAACCATCTGGTTGTTGTGAGGATTAAATGAGCTAACATATGTAAAACTCTCCGTGTATAAGAAGGGCTCAGTAAAAATTATGATGTTGGCCAGTTCAGACTCTCTTTCTGGATTAGTACATGCAAAAAGCATTTTAAAATAATGTCTTTAGGGCATGGATTGTGTTGTAGAATTCTTTGAGGGTTTTTAAAGAATGTAGAATAGTATAGTACATGACTCTGAATTAGAATCTGTTTAAATTCTCAAACAGAAACGTTGTGACAGTCACTAGAGGAGAATTAGAAGTAGCTGGTGTCAGCTTGAACACAGCAGAATGAGATAAAGAGCAATTGTGATACATAACACATCCTGGGAATCAACGGGAATTTTACAGTAATTATGATTATAACAGTACTAAGTTTTCACAGGAGCTTTTTATTTCAAAGATTTTGAAGGGAAATATACAGTCACTTAGTAAAAGCTATATGAAGGAAAAAAAAAAAGTCATCACTTTAATTTTCTGCAGAAGTTGAATGTGAGCAAGAAAATAGTTGAGAGGTTTAATAAGACCAGATCAATAAGGGGTAAATCCAAGCCGCTTAATTTTTGATTTACTTCTTTAGTATCTACAAATCCTTGTTCTCTCAAATGGGAGCAATTTACATGTGAAATTTAGGAGAAAAGTTCTTTAGGTTAAATCACTTAGGAGAATGTGGCATGGCTTCTTTCTGCAAAGATATATAACTGGTTGAAGAAATGCCGTTACTTGTTTCTCCTCCTCCAGTAGGACCCCCGTCCCTCCAGGAACAAACTAATGGAAATAGATCTGGGGAGAAACTGAAAGCATCATAAGCTTTGTCTAAGCGTTAGTGTGTTTTTCTAGTTCTTTTAGAGTTGAATATTCAGAATTAATGGGAAAATCTCTTAAGATTAAAATTCATCGCTCTATTATAAAAGGTTGCTTACAGGGTCAGTCTTATTTGTGGGCTCTAAATAAGTTGCTTCAATTCAATGGCTGAGAAATGCCTTTGAATTCCTTCCAAATGGCTTTTTAAAAAATCTATTCAGTTTGAAATTCCATATTAGATTCTCCCCCTTTTTTTAAACTTCGAGTTTTGTGTCTTCTGCGTATGCAAATATCGCAGGCATGACTAAATAATATGCCCAACTTTACAGTAATCTATTAGTGAATTTATAAACTCTTTTCCAGATTATGGGGTTTTTGTTTGACCTTACACAGTTCTGAGTAAAGACGGTGCACCGTGATTCTCTCTGTGGTTGTTGGGAGAAGAGGTAGGGAGTAAGGAGGTGACACTCTGATGGTGGTGGGTGCATAAAAGAAAATCAGGGTGGCTTGGAGGCCACATGTCACCTTCTTCATCCTTTTGCTGTGGGATACACCTTCTTTTTTGATCTTTGAGTAAACAAGCAAAAAAAAAACCCCTCTAACTTTATGCCTCCACACTTTTCACTATATCTCTCTTAAGAGGGGCTGATTATTTTGCTCTTGACTAAGAACTTAGTCAAAACTCTCTCTTGTCCTTTGAGAAGAAAGAAGATATTTGGAGACCGGACCCTTACAGTTTTAGTGAAAGTGGGAGGATTTTCAGATCTTCTAACATTCCCCTAGCAGATTTTAGGATTTTTTTCTAGTGTTTAGCCATCCCTCCCATCAGCGGGCTCCAGGAGATAATTCTGTGTAATAAAAATGAATATTTAATCCGTAGTCCTTAAAAGACTGGAAACCAAAAGAAGAATCTGTGCTGCATTGGTTGTAGCGATGGCAGTAGACCCGCAAAGGCTCCCGGAGGACCACCCTCTCGGCGGCAGTCCCTGCACCTGCAGAGCCAGCCTTGGCCTCTGTCAGTGAACAGCGCACCTGCTAGCCTTTATCTCCCCACACTAGTGAGGCCATTTAAAGCCAAGACAGCGGGCAGATGGCCCTGCCCTGGGATCCTTTGTCATTCCAAATTGTGCTGTCATGTGGACAAGTCCATTTGTCCCTCGAGAGGCTCTTCTCTGCCGGTTTCCTTGCAACTTGCCTGAAAGATGTGTTCTGTTCCTGTCCAGGCCATTCCTCTGAACACTGACTCTTTCCTTTTCACTCATATTTAAGAGTCTAACCCTTTGTCCTTTGCTCCGTCCCAGCTCCCGTTGCTTGGACTTCACTCAGATGCTCACAAATCCCAGTCATGATACACCCCTGCCTGTCAGACTTCACTGTTCCAACCTGATGCCCCCCATAATTGTTCTTACCACTGAATTATTCTCAGCAGTGGCCTCCCAAGTCCTTGCAACCTGGCCTTCTCATAGAGTTATGTTTCTGATAATTGAAGAAACAAAGACATTTAAAGCCAAATACCAGGTAGGAGACTGGAAATTTAGGACACACAAACCATGAGAAACAAGCAAGGAAAGAAAGCAGATGCCTGGCAGAGAAATAAAAGTATTTATATCCTGTGAATTGAAATTGGACAAAATTATAGGGTTTGGAGATATCCTTTGCTGCTGCTGCTAAGTTGCTTCAGTCGTGTCCAACTCTGCGTGACCCCATGGACTGCAGCCTACCAGGCTCCTCCGTCCCTGGGATTTTCCAGGCAAGAGTACTGGAGTGGGTTGCCATTGCATTCTCCATGTCCTTTGACCCTTTGCTAAAGAAAAAAATATGGAAAGAGATTGTGAATAATTCTGTACTGCAAAGACACAAAGCTGATTTATTTTATTACCTTTCATAGAAAAAGAGGTTTCATCTTATGATAGTTTTATGAGCAAAGCCCAGATCACGGAAGCATATGCCTATGAAATCAGTAATAAATGGATAATCATGTTGTTAACATCACTGTCATTTTTCTAGAAAGATGCAGGCATTGGATATGCTCTGAAGGAGCTTACAGTGTAACATAAATTCAACAATAAAACATATAAAATGATTAATTTACTAATTGCAGGTCTTACTGTGCTGTCACTCTTCTTCCTTAAAATTTCTTATAAAAATGAGACAGGCATATGAAAGTTGTTACTATTTATCTGCAATTCTTAGGAATGGGTCCACACTGACATTTTGATACCAAATCATATTTGGATGCTAGGAGAATGTCTTTGAGACATTTACTTGGATATCTGGTTTTGCTGAGGATTATCCAGCCCTTTTTTGATCTGAAGAAGTTCAAGGTAATAAAGCGTTTCTTCCTTCCTATCTCCTTTGTAGTTGAAATTATAGGATAACCAGCGTATTTGGTTGAATAGTGTAATAGTGATGATGACTATAAATAATTATGATAGTAATCATATTAGGGTTCTCCATACATGTATGATCCTGGAGAAGGGAATGGCAACCCATTCAAATATTCTTGCCTAGAGAATTCCATGGACAGAAGAACCTGGTGGGCTACAGTCCATGGGGTTGCAAAGACTCAGACATGACTGAGCGACCAATACACGCATATATAGATGATGACAGAAGAGGGAGATGTTGGGGACTGGTGGGGAAGAGAGAGAAAGAGATACTGATATTTATTACGGAATTGTGTCATACGATTTTGGAGATTTTGCAAGTCCAGTATCTGGTGGTTAAGGCTAGTAAGCTGGAGGTTCAGTGAAGAGCTGCAGTTTGAGTCCAGAGGGAGTCTGCTGGCAGAATTCCCTCTTTCTGGGGAAGGTCAGTCTTTGCTCTGTTAAGGCCTTCAACTGTGTGAATGACACCCACGTACATTATGCAGGGGAAGGTGCTTTACTTAAAGTTCACCAATTTCAATGTTTTTTTCCAGCCAAAAACCATCATCATGGAAACATTCAGAATGTTTGACCAAACATCTGGGCACCATGGCCAAGCCAAGTTGACACATAAAATTAACCATCATAGTAACCAGCCTTCACTGAACATATTTTGAATGCTAGTTCTTTCTGAGTATTATTTCAAGTCTCTTATTAACTCCATCATTGGGCATCTCCATTCCACAGTGGAGGATACCTTAGGGATGAAATAGATAAGTTACCTATCCAGGAGCACATAGATAGTAAGTGGTTGGACTGGGACTCATGTTTCTTTTTAAAAGTTTAACGTTGTTTATATTTTTTGAACTTTTTATTTTATATTGGAGTAGAGTTTATTAACAGTGTTGTGTTAGTTTCAGGTATCCAGCAAAGTGATTCAGTTATATGTATACATGTGTCTGTATCTATTCTTTTTCAAGTTCTCTTCCCATTTAGGTTGTTACATAATATTGAACAGAGTTCCCTGCTCTATACAGTAGGTTCTTGTTGGATATCTATTTTAAATACGGCAGTGTGGACCTATCAATCCCAAACTCCCTAAACCATCCCTCTGCTTCACCCTTCCCCACTGGTGATCATAAGTCTGTGAGTCTGTTTCTGTTTTGTAAATAAATTCATTTGTATCTTTTTTCTTTTAGATTCAAAATATAACCACATCTTCTTTATCCATTCATCTGTTAATAGACATTAGGTTGCTTCTCTGTCTTAACTATTGTAAACAGTGCTGCAGTGAACACTGCGGTGCATGTATCCTTTCGGACCTTGTATTTCTCCAGATATATGACCAAGAATGGGATTGCAGGGTCATACGGTAGCTCTATTTTCAGTATTTTTAAGGAACCTCCATACTCTTCTCCACAGTGACTGCACCAATTTACATTCCCACCAAGGTGGAGTGTGGAATTCATGTTTCTTATCTCTCTCTTTAAACCTGAAAAGGACAGATGGATAACAACTTCTGGGGTCCTATGAAAGGGACATCTAAACTGAGTTCCAAAACACTCTCTCTGAGAGCAAATAGTTTATTCATTTCCTGAGATTTTGATCAAAATAGAGATTTATATCTTCATGGGACAGATCCTAGGACAGGGCTCAGAAAGATTCCCTTGAAAGTGAACTGACAGGCTAAGAAGCATAGTTTATAAATGGTGTGTTTTGTGTTTGAGGTTGAGGCAGAGTCTTTATCTAGTTGCGTGCACGCTCATTTGCTTCAGGTGTGTCTGACTCTGCCACCCGATGGAGTAGGCCACCAGGCTCCTCTGTCCATGGGGATTCTCCGGGCAAGAATCCTGGAGTGGGTCGCCATGCCCTCCTCCAGGGGATCTTCCTGCCCAGGGACACAAGCCATGTCTCCTGTGTTGCAAGTAGATTCTTTACCACTGAGCCACCAGGGAAGCCTTTCTCTACTTACATGGAGTCAAAGACTATTTCAGCTTGCTAGAGTGGGGTCTGGCCATGCACTGTTGATGCTCACATAATACACTTTGCTGGAGAAGAATGCAGTGTGGGATGGCCTCTATGTGAGTTGCAATTACTCTGCAGTTATCTGGAACTTGGCTAATAATCAGGGAGTATGTAAAAAAAGGCCCACAGATGCCATAAACATCATGGGTTGTAACCATGAGTCAATCTGTTTTCTCTTACCAGAAACACTGGTTTCTAAGCTTAGGGCAGTGTAAGAGGCTGTCAGTTAGAAAGGAAGGAGGGAGGAGAAACCCTCCTGTGGGCAGAGTGCTGAAGAGGAGTAAGAAAAAACAGCTGGTTGATTAAACTGTTGTTGTTCAGTCGCAAAATTGTGTCCAACTCTTTGTAACGCTATGGACTGCAGCAGGCCAGACTTCCCTGTCCTTCAGTATCTCCTGGAGTTTGCTCAAATTCATGTCCACTGAGTCGGTGGTGCTGTCTAACCATCTCTACTTCTGCCTCCCCCTTCTCCTTTTGCCTTCAATCTTTCCTAGCATCAGGGTGTTTTCAAATGAGTTGACTCTTCGCATCAGGTGGCCACAGTATTGGAGCTTCAGCTTCAGCGTCAGTCCTTCCAATGAATATTCAGGATTGATTTCCTTTAGGATTGACTAGTTTGATCTCCTTGCTGTCCAAGGGACGCTCAAGAGTCTTTTCCAGCACCACAATTCGAAAGCATCAGTTCTTCAGTGCTCTGCCTTCTTTATTGTCTAGCTTTCACATCCATCTACGACTACTGGAAAAACCATAGCTTTGACTAGACAGACCTTTGTCAACAAAGTGATGTCTCTGCTTTTTAAAATGTTGTCTAGGTTTGTCATAGCTTTTATTCCAAGGAGTAAGCATCTTTTAATTTTATGGCTGCAGTCACCATCTGCAGTGATTTTGGAGTCCATGAAAGTAAAATCTGTTATTGTTTCCCCTTCTATTTGCCATGAAGTGATGGGACTGGATGACATGATCTTAGGTTTTGTTTTGTTTTTTTTAATGTTGACTAAACTGGGTAGAAGAGAAAAGCTTAATGAAAGCAAATATAAACCTAAAGCATACCACAACCAGATGTTATGCATATGTTAAAACTTCCTTTCACATCAAAGACATTTGACACCATATAGTAGTTGTCATTCATAATAAGTTGCCGGGAGTTCAAATCAGGTTTTGAGCACTTAGTTAAGAAGCCCTGAAAGTATGTAGTACACTCTAGAAGGATCCTCTGAAAAATTGGTAAGATTTTTTTTTCATACTTAGCCTTCATTTATTTGTAAAGAGATTTCTCCATAATGTTTCACACTTGTAGAGTTCTGAATATAGATATCTTTATGAAAAAACAATTATTATTGTGAGACTCTTTTGAATTCCTCCTATTGGTCCAGACCTAGTGTTGTAGTGCTTTTTTGGAAGTGGAGCTGTCAGCCTTGATTGACTTTTGACTAGCACCCATGTTGGCTGTAGTTTAAATAGAGTTAGAGAGCCCAGCTGTGCTGAATTCATTTCCAATGTTAGAACTCAAATTCCTTTTGCCTGTGCAGCTAGCCTGACTGCCTTTTAACCTGTCTGAAACAAATTTATTTTCATTTTATATACTCATAATGGAAGAGTCACTATTTAGAATTTATTTTTTTATGTCCCTGTCTGGTAGAATGTGGCTTGTATAAAAGACCTAGAGCCTGTTTCCTTTTATCTAAACATGGTTCTCAAATGTCTGAAATAAGCCTGGTATTTAAGCAGTAATTGAATTCGAATGGTGTATCTACTGGCTGTGCTTTGGGGAACTGCCACACAGTTAAAAATGTAAATTCCACCTGATTCAAGTATAAATCTTGTCTAACTCCTGATTTTCAGTAAGATTGTTTATAGCTTTAAGTTTTCAAGACCTCTGCTTTTCATTTAAAAAGTGTTTTGGGAATAAGTGCTAAGAGTGTATATATGTGTCTCTGGCTTGTGGCTTTTTTATTGTTATCTGTGTATAGAGATTTGAGAATGAGTTTGATCATACGGCTGTGGAGCATAACAAGGCCTGAGGATCTGTTGGAGTATGAATTTGTAGTGAGTATATAGTTATATTACATTGAAGCACTGATTGATTATATTCTTAGTCAATATAAGTCAACATATAAGATAAAATGTTTATTTGTAGCAATCTAATTCTGAGAGGGAAAATGCCATCTTGATTTGTATAGAATCAGCCTTTGCTAAGAAGGAATGGGCAGTTGCTTGTATGGTGGATATTTTTGGAGTTTCTTCCTCCAACCTTCCCTTTCATCACCATATTTTGAAGTTAAATGTGAAATACCATGGTCTTTGAGAAAACACATTGTATACATTTATACTAACTTATCCATCATTGTTTTTTGAAATAGGCTTGTGGAACAGTAGCTCAAGGGTTGTTCAGTTCAGTTCAGTCGTTCAGTCACGTCCGACTCTTTGCGACCCCATGAACTGCAGCATGCCAGGCCTCCTTGTCCATCACCAACTCCTGGAGTTCACTCAGACCCATGTCCATCAAGTCGGTGATGCCATGCAGCCATCTCATCCTCTGTCGTCCCCTTCTCTTACTGCCCTCAATCCCTCCCAGCATCAGGGTCTTTTCCAATGAGTCAGCTCTTCGCATGAGGTGGCCAAAGTTTTGGAGTTTCAACTTTAGCATCAGTCCTTCCAAAGAACACGCAGGACTGATCTCCTATAGGATGGACTGGTTGGATCTCCTTGCAGTCCAAGGGACTCTCAAGAGTCTTCTCCAACACCACAGTTCAAAACCATCAATCCTTTGGTGCTCAGCCTTCTTCACAGTCCAACTCTCACATCCATACATGACGACAGGAAAAAGCATAGCCTTGGCTAGACGGACCTTAGTCAGCAAAGTAATGTCTCTGCTGTTGAATATGCTGTCTAGGTTGGTCATAACTTTTCTTCCAAGGAGTAAACATCTTTTAATTTCATGGCTGCAATCACCATCTGCAGTGATTTTGGAGCCCCCAAAAATAAAGTCTGACACTGTTTCCACTGTTTCCCCGTCTATTTCCCATGAAGTGATGGGACCAGATGCCATGATCTTCGTTTTCTGAATGTTGAGCTTTAAGCCAGCTTTTTCACTCTCCACTTTCACTTTCATCAAGAGGCTTTTGAGTTCCTCTTCACTTTCTGCCATAAGGGTGGTGTCATCTGCATATCTGAGGTTATTGATATTTCTCCCGGCAATCTTGATTCCAGCTTGTGCTTCTTCCAGCTCTGCGTTTCTCATGATGTACTCTGCATATAAGTTAAATAAGCAGGGTGACAATATACAGCCTTGATGTACTCCTTTTCCTATTTGGAACCAGTGTGTTGTTCCATGTCCAGTTCTAACTGTTGCTTCCTGACCTGCATACAGGTTTCTCAAGAGGCAGGTCAGGTGGTCTGGTATTCCCATCTCTTTCAGAATTTTCCACAGTTTATTGTGATCCACACAGTCAAAGGCTTTGACATAGTCAATAAAGCAGAAATAGATATTTTTCTGGAACTCTCTTGCTTTTTCCATGATCCAGTGGATGTTGGCAATTTGGTCTCTGGTTCCTCTGCCTTTTCTAAAACCAGCTTGAACATCAGGAAGTTCATGGTTCACGTATTGCTGAAGCCTGGCTTGGAGAATTTTGAACATTCCTTTACTAGCGTGTGAGATGAGTGCAATTGTGTGATAGTTAGAGCATTCTTTGGCATCTCCTTTCTTTGGGATTGGAATGAAAACGGACCTTTTCCAGTCCTGTGGCCACTGCTGAGTTTTCCAAATGTGCTGGCCTGTTGAGTTTATTGACTTTCACAGCATCATCTTTCAGGATTTAAAATAGCTCAACTGGAATTCCATCACCTCCACTAGCTTTGTTCATAGTGATGCTTTCTAAGGCCCACTTGACTTCACATTCCAGGATGTCTGGCTCTAGGTGAGTGATCACACCATCAGCTGCGCTTTCCTGGAGCAGCAGTGAAGAGATACTCCACGTCCAAGGTAAGAGAAACCCAAGTGAGACAGTAGGTGTTGCGAGAGGGCATCAGAAGGCAGACACACTGAAACTATAATCTCAGAAAACTAGCCAGTCTGATCACACAGACCACAGCCTTGTTTAACTCAATGAAACTAAGCCATGCCCTGTGGGGCCACCCAGGATGGGCGGGTCATGGTGGAGAGGTCTGACCGAATGTGGTCCACTGGAGAAGGGAATGGCAAACCACTTCACTATTCTTGCCTTGAGAACCCCATGAACAGTATGAAAAGGCAAAATGATAGGATACTGAAAGAGGAACTCCCCAGGTTGATAGGTGCCCAGTATGCTACTGGAGATCAGTGGAGAAATAACTCCAGAAAGAATGAAGGGATGGAGCCAAAGCAAAAACAATACCCAGTTATGGATGTGACTGGTGATAGAAGCAAGGTCTGGTGCTGTAAAGAGCAATATTGCATAGGAACCTGGAATGTTAGGTCCATGAGTCAAGGCAAATTGGATGTGGTCAAACAGGAGATGGCAACAGTGAACGTCGACATTTTAGGAATCAGCAATCTAAAATGGACTGGAATTGGCGAATTTAACTCAGATGACCATTATATCTACTACTGTAGGCAGGAATCCCTTAGAAGAAATGGAGTAGCCCTCATGGTCAACAAAAGAGTCCAAAATGCAGTATTTGGATGCAATCTCAGAAACAACAGAATGATCTCTGTTCATTTCCAAGGCAAATCAGTCAATTAATCCAAGCCTATGCCCCAACCAGTAACGCTGAAGAAGCTGAAGTTGAATGGTTCTATGAAGACCTGCAAGACCTTTTAGAACTAACACCCAAAAAAGATGTCCTTTTCATTACAGGGGACTGGAATGCGAAAGCAGGAAGTCAAGAGACACCTGGAGTAACAGGCAAATTCAGCCTTGGAGTACAAGGGTTGTTAGTAGATCCAAAAAGCTCAACTGGTGCCCTTAGTTTCAGCAATACTGTGGAAGTTGTCTGATGCTTTTATATTAATGTACATTGTGAAACTCTAAGGATAGAGTATATACTCTTTTAATAGTTAGAGGTGTTTATTCCAAGCCAGAGACACCCACTGGAATTAAATTGAAATGTGAGAGAGAATTTATTAAGAGGATTCAGAGATGTCTCGTGAAATATGATGGTGGGAATGGAGCCTGGATCACCAGAATGGGCTGGAAAACCTTCAGCGTTCTCTCTCATCCCTCTTTCTGTTTCTCTCAGTGACTCACCTCAATTTCTTCTCTTTCTCTGTTGTTAGCCTTCTGCAGTGAGTCTCCTCAGAAGTCCTTCTTTTGTAAATAATAACAATATAGAAAGCTCTTAAAATGTCATTGGTTACTCCATCATTAGCTGGGTTAGTATTGGGTGGTCAGATAGCACTTAACAGATGTCAGAAGGCCAATGCAAAATGTATTGATGAGTTTGTCATCAACTTGAATATTTGAAGTTGATAAACAGCTTTTGTCAATTTCAGTTTATTTAGTTTAGGTGTATAGCTTCAAGTAGCTTCAGTCATACTAAACCTCCGTCTGTTGAAAAGTTGCTTAAAGAAAAGTCTATGTAGAGTTGTAGTTGATCTAATTTAGCAATCAGATCAAACTTGCTAGAGTCGACTTAATGTCCCATGGATAGACTGAATTATAAAATGAAATAAAATTCATAACTTTAACCTTTGCTTGAGAATAAAAGGTTGAGTAAACATTTCTGGTCATCACCCATGCTAAATGCAATTATACTTCAATAGTTTAGCACCTAGATTTTTAGTCTTTTACATGTAAGGAAATGATAAATATTTAACTATTTTTGCTTGAAATGTGGCTCATTTTCTTTATGTCTGCTTTTGCTTTATATGAAGAACACCATAATTCCTCTTTGTCACAGTGCTATGAAGTTCCATTTATTCAGAATCCAAGAGCTTAAATAATCATATTTTCTTTCTGCTGCAGTGTATAGGGAGAATCAGTGTTCAAAATAATGCCCTTCAGGCACTATGAGAATTAGCTTCTAAATCTCCAAAGGAAGATTACATTATGTTGTTTATAGCATCAGTGTTAGAATATTTTATTCTCATTCATAGAACATTGGTACAGTACTCAATTTTGTGCTCATAGTACCCAAACCATCCTGGTTTACATACTTGCTATAAATGCTGTGGGATTTTCATGCCTCTGGAAATAGATATAATGTTTATTTAGTGTGTTTATGTCTTTGGAATCATATTTTTGTGAAATTTAGAAGGAGAATAGGGGCAGGAAGTGGTCAGGAGACAACTTGGAAACCTTGTGGAGAGCAGTTAAAGCTTCAGGATTTGAAGTGCTATGTAGAAAGGGTCTTAGAAGCATTGGATTGGAACATTTAGTAATTTGGAGTTACAAGAAGGGAAGATTTTAGAGGCCAGTGATTTATGAAAAGGGGCTTCCCAGGTGGTGCTATTGGTAAAGAACCCGCCTTCCCATGCAGGTTAGACGTAAGAGACGAAGGTTTGATTCCTGGGTTGAGAAGATCCCCTGGAGAAGGGAATGGCAATTCATTCCAGTATCCTTGCCTGGAGAATCCCATGGACGAAGGAGCCTGGCCGGCTACCGTCCATAGGATTGCACAGAGTTGGACATGGCTGAAGCGACTTAGCATGGCACAGATTTATGAAAGAGCTTTAATTACGGAGCCACAGATGAGAGTGCTGTGAAGGTACAAAAGTGCAACCATCTTTAGCCTCTGTTATTATGGCTGCTCCCTGAGTAGGACTTCAGGTAAGTAGGAGGGGACCCAATCTGTCCTCACGATGGTGACTCTGACGGAAGCAAAACAATATAATGAATTGCAAAAGGTGGCCTCTAACTTTTTTGTCTGTGTCCAGGCTAGTTAATTAGACTTTGGACGAGTCATTTAACCAGCCTAAGCTTCCAGTTCCAATGGTGAAAAGATGGGATTGAACCTGACATCATCCAGTTGTCAATACGGAATGATTTTTATGAAAATTTTAGAGAAAGAAAAGTTGTACTTATACCAACTCTCTTCACGATGTATTATAATCCATATCTATTTTTTAACTTATTGTAGAATAATTGCTTTACACTTTTGTGTTAGTTTCTGCTGTGCAACTAAGTGACTCAGCTGTGTGTTTACATATACCTTCTCCCTCTTGAGTCTCCCTCCCACCCCCTCCACCCCACCTCTCTAGTTCATCACAGAGCACTGAGCTGAGCTCCCTGTGTTATGCAAGTTCCCACTAACTCTCTGTTTGACACATGGCAATGTATTTATGTCAAACCTAATCTCCCGATTCATCCCACCCTCCCCTTTGCCCACTGTGTCCACATGTATTTATTTTTATCCATTTATCTCTTTAGCAAAAAAAAAAAAAATTTTTTTTAAACCAAGTACATGGAGAAACTGGGCAGTGTTCTAGTGAGAATATAGCACGTCCCCGGTCTCTTAGAACTTACGTTCTACGGGCAGGGAGGTGCAACACACACAAGTTAAAAAATCTGTATATATAACACGTCAGAGAGGAGTGAGATATAGGCTAGTTACGGAAGAGAATTTCCAGTCTTCAAGCAGAATCTCATTATTTCCGCTCTCCTGTTTTCCTGATATTTTTTGATGTCCCCTCGGCAGCCTCACGTCCCCTTGCTAACCTCTCCACTCCACAGGATCACGTTTTCCAGCAAATACACCACGAACACTTATTTAGATGCCTCACCACTGGCAACCGTGCAGCTGTGTTCATCATTGTCAGTCCTGATTTGTACGATGTTCCCATCCAGACTTACCTCAGGGTACATTTGCACATCTAATTACAACATTAAAACTATTAATAGCCCGATAAAATACGACTCAGACAAACGTCTAAGCAAACAGCTGGCTGTGCTATTGTGTCCTGCAGGACAGGCAGCTTCAGACTTTGTTCCCTAACTTGAGGGCCTGAATTCCAAACTGCTCGGTGAACACCCTGCTGAGGGGAAGCTTAGGCAGGAAGTATCTAATTCAAAGAGCTGTCCAGAGATAAAAGAGTCTGCTTGGAACCGGAGCTCATGGAACTGCATGGAAGAAAAAAGTGATCTTTCCTTTTATCCAGAGAAAGACTGTGAATAAATTTACATTAGACCAAAAGACAACAGAATATTGGTACAAGGTGTTAATAAAGTGCCCAACCATTTTACAGAACCCAGAAAGTTAATATCTAAAAGTTCTGAGGAAAGGCTGGTGGTGCTGGTTTAGTCATTAAGTCATGTTCAGCTCTTTGCAACCCCGTGGACTGTGGTCCACCAGGCTCTTCTGTCTGTGGGATTTCCCAGGCAAGAATACTGGAGTGGGTTGCCATTTCCCTCTCCAGGGGATCTTCGCAATCCAGGAATTGAACCCTCATCTTCTGCCTTGGCAGGCACCTGGGAAGTTGCAGCAGGTGGGGAGTGGCGGGGGGTGGAGGGAGGCTAGGAATAATTGAATCAGGCTTTTTACATATTTGAAGGAATCATGCTGTTTCTCACTTGCAAGCAATGGCAGGCTCAATATTCCACAAGTGATTGAGGCTGTGCTTTTATTAAGAGAGAGAAAATTTGGTAAAATTGGTTTTATAATATCTTAGCCTTCCTACTAGCCAAACCAGTGAAGTGGAATATTTAGGAAATAGAAGTTAATCTTTCTTCCATGGTAAATCTGAGTGCAAGAGGCAGTCTGTGATCCTAACCCAGTGAGGGAGTAAGGAATCCTTCCTCTAGGATTGACCCACGTCCTTTGGCAGATTGTGTTTGCCCAGGTGGATTGAAGCTAATAATTAAACTCTTTTTTTGTTGTTGTAGTTTCTGAAACATTGACTGAAAAATTTGGATTACAAGAGTTATCCCTTACTGGAATGTACTGTTGAAAGAGGTTTTATAATCTCTCCCTTAAAGCTTTTATTTAAAAAAAAATTATATATTCATCAGCCTTGATAGATTAGATATAATACTCCTGAGGGGGGAAGAATGGATTGATACAAATCTCCAAGCTGCTTCTTACCTTCTGGCTCTATTATGTGCTACCTTTTCAGATTCAGTGAGCATTTAGAAATGCGACACCACTGAGCTTGATATTTTCAAGTGTATTAATTTGTTTGAGGTAATTCTCACAAAGCAAAGGAGATATCATTGTTTCTGTTGTTGGCGTGAAGAAACCCAGGGTCCAGAATGTGAGTAAAGTTGTTCATTGAACACAGCACAGAAAGGAAGGGGTTGGGCAAGAGAGCTTGAAACCCTGGCTCTGGACCTGGATGCTGGCTTAGATGGCCCATAATGAGCTCTGAGGTCTCAGCCCATTTCTGGTCATTTCTAGACTCTAGTTGCTTCATTGGTAGAATGAAAGGGTTAATGATGAGGGGATTTGGAGGAAGTTTCTCCTACCTCTGTAACACATGATCCCAGGGGAGCTTGAGAGAGGTCAGTATTAAAGACCAGAATTTCATAAATACTGCGAGAGCACCTTCTTTAGGGCACAGAGATATATGTTAGATAATAATAGAGCTATTACTAATAGAGGTGTTATTCCTGGGCTGGGGATTGTGGTTGTGGAACGCAGATAAAAACTGACATGTCTGTATGACCTGCTGGTCAGATGCACAGAGCGAGTGGAGGGGTGACATTGTCTCACAGACATCTCTTGATCTTCCTTATCTTCTTCTGAGTCTGTTTTCCTATCCCAGATCCCTTATCATCCATCTCCTTTAAAATTTTCTGATCCTGAAACTTGCTATATTTGATTATAGCTATGAGTAAATAGGAGGCAAGGAAAGAAAAAAAAAATTTTTATTCTTTAAAAAATGAGTTCTCAGCCTAGGGAAAATTGTCTAGGTCTGAGCTGTCCAACTTGGTGGCTGCTAATTACAAACTCCTGTTAAGTAAACGAAATGTGACTAGTAATACATACTAGATTTTGAGGACTAGTAAGAAAAAAGAACATCAAATACTTCATTCGTAATTAAAAATGTTGATTATGTGTTGAAATAATATTTTGAATATTTTGGGTTAAATAAAATATAAAACTAAAGCTAATTTAGTTTGTCTCTATTTTTTAATGTAGCTTCAGGGATATTTAAAATCATACAAGTAGCTTGTGTTTGTACCTTTCATTATTTATTTGTATCATAGTGCTGGTTGAGATGATTCTCAACCACAGGCAACTCCCTCCTCTCACTACCCCTTGTATCCTCCAAGGTACATTTGGCAATGTCCAGGGTTCTGTGTGATTATCACTGCATCTATGTGGATGGACGCTGGAGATGCTGCTGAATATCCTACAGTGCACAGGACAGTGTCCTTCTCCGCAACAAGAATCGTCTGGTCCAAAATGTCAAGAGTGCTGAGGTTGAGAACTCCTATATATATAGTTCAGAAAGGAGAAGTGTGGGGGAAAGATTGGGAGCTAAAATTGCTTATAGATTAATCTGATTTGAAATATTAGACTGAATAAATATTTCACAGCACTGAAGAATGACTTATTGTAGGTAAGATGAAGGAATTGGAGAGGGTTACTGAGCTACTGAACTGAACTGAACTGAACTGAGTGTTAAAGCAATAGGTTTTGTTAGTTATTTCAACCAATATTTATTGAGTGACTACAAATCTTTTTTTGGAACAAGATGAGGAAATAATAAACACACATATATAAACATATACAAATACTGAAATCTGAGTCTTTGCAAAGCTTCTGCAGAGAAAATAGAGATAAATAAAATACGATTCCTGCCTTCAAAAAGCCTGCAGGCTGGTAGGGGATGGCATGAGGAATGTACTGTCTTGTGAGCAGCATGTGATGTCAGAAGAGAGATGTGGGAAAAACAACAACAAAAAGAAATGGATTTCAAAGGGAAATATACCAGTGTTGGTTGCAGAGATCAGGTAAAGGCTTCATGAGACTGTTCTGTTTGAAATATACCCACAATGGACAGGATAACATCCCACGGAGTTGATGGCAAGGCGTACACAGCAGAGAATACACGTGGCCCAAGGCCAAGGGGAGTGTATTTGGGGAACATTCAGTAGTCAGGTTGACTTAAAATCTTAGTGGAAAGCAGTTAAAAAATGAAAGCCCCAAACAAAAGCAGTAAATAGAAACAAATTAAGACTGAAGTCGTGTATAACAGATTGTTGTTGCTGTTCAGTCATGTCCGACTCTTTGCGACCCCATGGACTGCAGCATGCCAGGCTTCCCTGTCCTTCACTATCTCCTGGAGCTTGCTCAAACTCATGTCCATTGAGCCATCCAACCATCTCTTCTTCTGTTATCCCCTTCTCCTTCTGCGTTCAGTCTTTCCCAGCATCAGGGTCTTTTCTAATGAGTTGGCTCTTCCCATTAGGTGGCTAAAGTATTGGAGCTTCAGTTTCAGCATCAAGTGTCATTCTAATGAATATTCAGGGTTGATTTTCTTGACAAGGTGAAAAGAGAGATAAGACACATAGAGACAAAGTGTCTAGGGTGAGGCAGTTGCCTGGAGGTTGGTAGATAAAGGAAGGAATCAGAGATGATCCAGAGGTTTTAAGCTTGGGTGTCTGTGGACATTAACAGGGATAGGCCAGGAGGATGGGTTGGTTTGGCAAGAATGGAAACATGATGAGTTCAAGGGAAGAGTAAGTATTCAGGTGGTAGAGAGCTTGAGGAAGGCCTTGGAAAGGAGATTTGAGGCCAAGACAGTAATAAGGACAAGAAATAGAGATTTGGGGGATCATCTCAGGAGAAGTCATCACTGAAGTTTTGAGAATGGAGAAGATGACTTGAGGAAGGTGGTATCCAGTGAGACTGCTAGGATACACCCTTAGGTGTGATGGTCTTTAGGTGAGGAAATGCAAAGTCAGGGAAGGAAACAGAAGTTGAGGCAGAAGTCACAAAGAGAATTCTGTGTAGTTTAGCATCACAGAAGTTATCTTAGAAGCTGAGAGGAGTTTGCCTTGGGAATGTTCCTCAGTGGTCAGCAGTACTAAATGCTGAGAATGAAGCTCAAACAATGTCAAGGAGAGTTGGATTTCACCATCCAAAGGCTGCTGGTAGCCTTCTCGTCTCTTGTCGAAAGCAGATAGTAAGGAATGGGCAAACCTCTTCTAGAGGGCCCAGACTGTCCGGGAGCTTCTGTTGGGAGAACAAGCACGTGCCAATTTTGTGACATTCTTTCTCTAGGGTCATTCATTCCTTCAGTAGATACTCATTGAGCACATACCTGCTTGTTTTCTCTACACAGGTTGAATGATTGAAAGTGAAAGTGAAGTCGCTTAGTCGTGTCCGACTCTTTGCGACCCCGTGGACTGTAGCCCACAGGCTCCTCCGTCCATGGGATTCTCCAGGCAAGAATACTGGAGTGGGTTGCCATTTCCTTCTCCAGAGTGATTCAGTTCAGTTCAGTTCAGTCGCTCAGTCATGTCCTATTCTTTGCGACCCCATGAATCGCAGCATGCCAGGCCTCCCTGTCCATCACCAACTCCCGGAGTTCACGCAGACTCACGTCCATCGAGTCCGTGATGCCATCCAGCCATCTCATCCTTGGTCGTCCCCTTCTCCTCCTGCCCCAAATCCCTCCCAGCATCAGAGTCTTTTTCCAGTGAGTCAACTCTTCACATGAGGTGGCCAAAGTACTGGAGTTTCAGCTTTAGCATCATTCCTTCCAAAGAAATCCCAGGGCTGATCTCCTTCAGAATGCATTGATTGGATCTCCTTGCAGTCCAAGGGACTCTCAAGAGTCTTCTCCAACACCACAGTTCAAAACCATCAATCCTTTGGTGCTCAGCCTTCTTCACAGTCCAACTCTCACATCCATACATGACGACAGGCAAAAGCATAGCCTTGACTAGACGGACCTTAGTCAGCAAAGTAATGTCTCTGCTGTTGAATATGCTGTCTAGGTTGGTCATAACTTTTCTTCCAAGGAGTAAACATCTTTTAATTTCATGGCTGCAATCACCATCTGCAGTGATTTTGGAGCCCCCCAAAATAAAGTCTGACACTGTTTCCACTGTTTCCCCATCTATTTTCCATGAAGTGATGGGACCAGATGCCATGATCTTCGTTTTCTGAATATTGAGCTTTAAGCCAGCTTTTTCACTCTCCACTTTCACTTTCATCAAGAGGCTTTTTGGTTCCTCTTCACTTTCTGCCATAAGGGTGGTGTCATCTGCATATCTGAGGTTATTGATATTTCTCCCGGCAATCTTGATTCCAGCTTGTGCTTCTTCCAGTCCAGCGTTTCTCATGATGTACTCTGCATATAAGTTAAATAAGCAGGGTGACAATATACAGCCTTGATGTACTCCTTTTCCTATTTGGAACCAGTGTGTTGTTCCATGTCCAGTTGCTTCCTGACCTGCATACAGGTTTCTCAAGAGGCAGGTCAGGTGGTCTGGTATTCCCATCTCTTTCAGAATTTTCCACAGTTTATTGTGATCCACGCAGTCAAAGGCTTTGACATAGTCAATAAAGCAGAAATAGATGTTTTTCTGGAACTCCCTTGCTTTTTCCATGATCCAGCGGATGTTGGCAATTTGATCTCTGGTTCCTCTGCCTTTTCTAAAACCAGCTTGAACATCAGGAAGTTCATGGTTCACGTATTGCTGAAGCCTGGCTTGGAGAATTTTGAACATTCCTTTACTAGCGTGTGAGATGAGTGCAATTGTGCAGTAGTTTGAGCATTCTTTGGCATTGCCTTTCTTTGGGATTGGAATGAAAACGGACCTTTTCCAGTCCTGTGGCCACTGCTGAGTTTTCCAAATGTGCTGGCCTGTTGAGTGCAGCACTTTCACAGCATCATCTTTCAGGATTTGAAATAGCTCAACTGGAATTCCATCACCTCCACTAGCTTTGTTTGTAGTGATGCTTTCTAAGACCCACTTGACTTCACATTCCAGGATGTCTGGCTCTAGATGAGTGACCACACCATCATGATTATCTGGGTCGTGAAGATCTTTTTTGTACAGTTCTTCTGTGTATTCTTGCCACCTCTTCTTAATATCTTCTGCTTCTGTTAGGTCCATACCATTTCTGTCCTTTATCGAGCCCATTTAGATGTGTCCAAAACAACTAAGCTGTAATCTCTACTGCTGCCTCCAACTCAGGACTCAAGAAAACAGAGCTAACAGGGCCACTGGTTGAAAACAAATGACAAAAGGACATTTTTAGTGATTAGGCTCCTAAGTCCTAGAAGTGTGTTATGGTCTTTATTTCTTCTCTGTCAAAGCTCCAACAATCTTGAGCTGACATCCTAAATAAGGGGGATGTGAAAGTGTTAGTTTCTTAGTCGTGTCCAACTCTTTATGACCCCTGGGCTGTAGCCCACTAGGCTCCTCTGTCCATGGAATTCTCTACGCAAGAATACTGGAATGGGTAGCCATTCAGGATCACATCTGATTCTACTTGCCTTTATGCATTTGGCCTAAGGAGAGTGTTTCTGGTAAAACACATGAAATGGAAATGATGGGTAGGGGGTTAAAATATGTTAAGTAAACTTTTCCTGGCACTGATCACGTTTTCATAGTTAGAAGTAAAGTAATTTGAATTTTTTACTTTATCTACCGTTTTTAAAAGATTTGGTGAAACTGGAGGTTTGACTGCTTCATTTTAATATTTCTTCCTTGGGGAGACTTGGGAAATAGCTGAACAGGTTTTTATGAATTAAAAAGAGAAAATAAGACTTTAAAGTACAGCTCCAAATTGGAAACTTTTGCCATTTGAATATTTTTTAAAAATGTTAAATGATTATTCGTGTCCTTTCTGCATGTTCCTCATTGCCTGCATTATGGTGCCACAAAGAGGTAGTGTTTTTCAATCTGGGCTGGGTGGGGGATGTATTTATATTAATATCTTACCTTAAGGTTTACGTCCCTGTGCATATTGTGATTGATAACTTTTAGTTTGCTATAGCAATAATCTTGATGTTCTAAGAAAGGTTTATAGTAAGACTCTGGAAAAGTTTTTTTTTTTTTTGGTATATTATTGTTACTGGAAATACATAAATGAAGACGTAACCAATTCACATTTGAAGAACATAAACACTTTAAAAAGACAAAAGGTATGGAAAAATACAAAAATAGAAACATGGTTGCTAGAAATTGCCTGCAGTGTAAATAGTTGAGTTTTAGTCACCATTACTGACAGACGTCAGTACTGCTTTGGTGGAACTTTTATTTTGAAAATAGATGGGAAAGTTAAAACAGTGTTATGTGGTTGCCAGAATTTTGGCTTTGTAATAAAAATATATTAACTTTACTTCTGAATTTGTCGGAGGGTCATTATTTGACCTTGGTTATGTTTTATGTAAATCTATTTAATATTTAAGGCCAAGATTTCATGTTTATAAAATGAGAATACCAATGAATCTCATTATAAACTTCCCAGAGATTGTCTATCTTGGGTGCTGCAATAAATAACAATCACAAAAACTGGGAAAGTTCTATAGCCAATATTCCCCACAAATGGTATTGACTAATTATTTTAAAAATTGACTTGTAAAGTATTAGTTATATAAAATGTAAAAAGTACATTTACTAGGAATGTAGTAAACAGTAAGGGTACTCCTGATTTTTGCTTTTGGGAAATATTATTATACTTCTTAAATTATTGACATTAAAAAATGATATGGAGAAAAAGGGAGAGGAAGTCACAGCATTTAATCTTTTGAGTTAAAGATATTAGAGAGGTAGAAACTATTGAATGATGAGATCTCTTAGAAATTATTCATAAATACCTGTCCACCAAGCTAGCTATATTCTGTGTAAGCACAGATAATAGGGGTCTGGGTGATGTTTCCTTTTCCAGCAGTCTTTTCACAACACTTTCAACTTATATGAATATTGAAAATTGCTGACATAATTACGAGTGTCCATTTGATCCAAAATATGCTGGTGAAAAGACTACTAAAAATATCTATTTAAAAGTACTTCTGTTCAGATATGGTTCTTTAATTGCAATGTTCAGTTTTTAGAAGGCAACCTTTGACATCTCTGGGTTTGGTGCTTGGTGTAAGCAGAGACTTCAGTTCTCCCCCAAATTCCTAGCAGAATGTCTAGAAGGGAATAAAACGGGAAAATCTGCATTCACAAGAGGAAGCAGCCACGAGGAAGGATATAGTCCCTGTGGCAGAAAGTGAGGAATTTTGTGTTAGCATTTCCTTGATGCATCTGGATTGAAGGATACCCTAGAGCGTGTTTCTCTCACTGGATCCAGAAAATAGGCAAGTGACTGAGGGATGCAGCGTTTGGTGGTGAGGGCAGGGTGAAGGCTGGCCTACGAGCCTGTGAACGCAGCATCTTGAGATGGAAGTTGCCTCTGTGTGACTCCCCGCGTTACCCTTCTTCCGATTCCTTCTACTCACTGGACTCCAGGGTCCTTTGAAGAGGGAGGTCTGTCGGGTGATCCCTTTGCTTAGTTGCCGCCAGGGATTTTACTGTATTTTAGGATCAAGGCAGACATCCAGAGCATGGACCTCTCCTGCCTCGGGTCCACTATGCCTTCCATGCTGCAGCCGCACTGACCTCATGGGCACCTCTGGCTCTGGCTTTTTGCACTGGCTTGGAACTAATTCTACCACCTGGACATCTTCTTGCCCTCTTTCCTAGTTAATTCTTAATCATCCTTCAGGCCGTGGCTCCATCCTTATTTCCTTAGGGGTCGTCTGAGATCTGTGCTGTCATAGCATGCTGTGATTAGAATTGTACAGTCATTTTCATGATTATTTACTTAGTATTTATCTCCCCTGTTAGACTGTGAGCTCCACTTAAGAGTAGTGTCTGGCTGGGTGTACCATTGTATCTGTAGCAGTTAGGACAGCACTTGGCATATATTAGATATTCAGTAAATATTTATGAAATAAGTGGATTGATGGATGGACTGATGGACAGTAGCGTTTGGATTTCAGCAGCCACCTGAGATACACTTTTGACTTTAGCTTCCTAAACAGGCAACTGCCACAAGCCAAGAACCAGGCAGGGTGACAGGATGTGGCATAGCTGCCACATCAGACAGCAAAACCTGGGCGTGCATGCCCAGTCGTGCCTGACTCTTTACGACCCTATGAACCATAACCCACCATGCTCCTCTGTCCGTGGGATTTTGCCAGCAAGAATACTGGAGTGGGTTGCCATTCCCTTTTCCAGGGAATCTTCCCAAGCCAGGGGTCAAACCCGCGTCTCCCGTGGTTCTTGCATTGCAGGTGGATTTTTTTTTTTTTTTACTGCTGAGCCACTGGGGAAGCCCCTGCCACATCAGGCAGAGGTTTTAGAAAAGGGGGCATTTTCCAAAAATAGGATCCACACTGGAGGCCCAGAGATGTACATTCTGGCTCCTTTACTGTTCCCCGGGCTACTGGATATCCTTATCTGATAAAACAGTCTTCATCCTCCTCTTCTGCTCTGGATCATTTTCTCCTCAGTCTAGATAAGGATATGTCTCTAAGAAAGATTTGGATGAGTTCAGTTCAGTTCAGTCGCTCAGTTGTGTCTGACACCTTGTGACCCCATGGACTGCAGCACGCCAGGCTTCCCTGTCCATCACCAACTCCCGGAGCTTGCTCAAACTCATGTCCATTGAATCAGTGTTGGCATCCAACTATCTCATCCTCTGTCATCCCCTTTTCCTCCTGCCATCAATCTTTCCCAGCATCAGGGTCTTTTCCAGGGAGTCAGTTCTTCGCATCAGGTGGCCAAAGTATTGGAACTTCAATTTCAGCATCAGTCCTTCCAGGGAATATTCAGGGCTGATTTCCTTTAGGATTGACTGGTTGGATCTCCTTGCAGTCCAAGGGACTTAAGAGTCTCCAACACCATAGTTCAAAAGCATCAATTCTTTAGCACTCATCCTTCTTTACGGTCCAGCTCTCACATCTGTACATGACTACTGGAAATCTGCAAGAAATCTTGCCAGAAAGCAACTCAGTTCCTATTAGGAGATTATTTTATCAGAAAAATAAAAATGGAAATAAAAATGGATTCTATTAAAAGATTCTGTTATTCAAAAGAAAAGGATCACCATTTTCTCTAAGGCTTCAGAGGAATTGTTTCCTCTGTGATAGAGTGACCGTGAGACTTGAGACAATCTTAGCATACATGCTTTCCTGCTTTTAGCTACACTTGAGGGGATGTTGGTCGTATGAAATTACAGCAAGCTAAACAGGCCGTTAGGTGAAGGAAGGATTACACAGAGCTGAAAGATGTAGGAGCCAGCGTCAAAGAAATAGTGACAAGAGCTAATGTTTACTGAGCACATACCAGGGGCTTGGCATTTTTCTAAGGGCAGATGTGTTTTAACTCATTTAATCTTCATAACAGCCCTATGAGGGATTTGCAGTTATTAACTCCATTTAGAAAACCTTTGTGGAGGAGTCAGCAGACAGTGGCACACTTAGAAATAGTCACAAAAGAGTCAAATGGGAAACAAACTTGAAAAAAAATCAAACATAAAAGGGATGGAAATGTGGAACCTGTGAACTCTGGGGAAACTGTAGTAGCTTTTAAAGGTGTTATACTTGGGTGGTGAGATTAGAGATGGTTTTTACTTTGTTCTTGATACTTTTCAGTATTTTAAGCAGAAACTTTTAAAAAGACACTGTTGTTTGAACAAAGAGCATAGTTGTCAGAATGCATCAAGGTTTTCAATAAATAATCTCCAGTAATTCAATGAAAATGAAATTGCACTAGAGAGAGTGTTTAGGAAGTTAGGCAAGAGTGAAGCAGCCCAGGTAGGAAGTAAACCTCCTAGTTGGGAAAGCAGACCAGAGATTCATGCTGCTGAAGAATGGTGACTGTGCACTTTCACTCTTCCAACTGGAAAAAAAAAAACAGGAAAAGAACAGCACTGGGTAGTTAAGGGTATTTTGAGAATTCAGATTAGAGTGCTGAGAAAGCACTGCTGTACACAATAATTAGAAGCTAGTTAATAATGTATGCTTATCATTTCAATAATTTATTTATTTTAATAGAATGTGCATAATTGCCTGAGTTATGTGTTCTTTCATTTATCCACACCTGGGATAAGGGTCAGGAAACTGACCCTTGCCGTCATAACCCAAGATACCACCTGGTGGCAGGTATAGAAATTGCAAGTTAAACCCCTCAATTCAATTCAGTTCAGTTCAGTCGCTCAGTCGTGCCCTACTCTTTGCGACCCCATGAATCGCATGCCTCCCTGTCCATCACCATCTCCCGGAGTTCACTCAGACTCACGTCCATCGAGTCGGTGATGCCATCCAGCCATCTCATCCTCTGTCGTCCCCTTCTCCTCCTGCCCGCAATCCCTCCCAGCATCAGAGTCTTTTCCAATGAGTCAACTCTTTGCATAAAGTGGCCAAAGTTTTGGAGTTTCAGCTTTAGCATCATTCCTTCCAAAGAAATCCCAGGGCTGATCTCCTTTACAATGGACTGGTTGGATCTCCTTGCAGTCCAAGGGACTCTCAAGAGTCTTCAACGCCACAGTTCAAAAACATCAATTCTTCAGTGCTCAGCTTTCTTCACAGTCCAACTCTCACATCCGTACACAACCACAGGAAAAACCATAGCCTTGACTAGAAGGACCTTTGTTGGCAAAGTAATGTCTCTGCTTTTGAATATGCTATCTAGGTTGGTCATAACTTAGGGAGAAGTAAACCTGAGCTAGTCCCTAGTGGAGAAGGCAATGGCAACCCACTCTAGTATTCTTGCCTGGAAAAACCCACGGACAGAGGAGCCTGGTGGGCAACAGTCCAAGGGATCGCAAAGAGTCAGACACAACTGATCAACTTCACTTCACTTTAGTCCCTAGTGGCTCAGACAGTAAAGAATCTGCCTGCAATACAGGAGACCAGGGTTCCATCCCTGGGTCAGGAAGATTCCCCTGCAGAAGGGAATGGCTACCTAGTCCAGTATTCTTGCCTGGAGAATTCCATGGACAGAGGCACCTGTCAAGCTGCAGTCCATGGAGTTGCAAAGAGTTGGACACAATTAAGCAGCTAACACTTTCACTTTTTTCTTTCAGTTCCGCTTTAGAAATTCAAGTCCATGAATTGACTCTAAAGGTAATGAACATTGAAAAGTGCTAGAACTAGCTTTGTAATGTACATTCATTTCTTCTAGCTCATGTTTCTATAGAAATAGAAGGATAGATTGTAAGCTTGCCCAGAAGAAAAAAATAATTATAAATTAAATGAATATGGAATTTAGAATTCTTTACGTTCTTAGTTTATTGTGGTAGTCTTCTGTTTTTTGAGTTGCAAAATTTTTTTCACAGGCTTTATGACTGTTCTCTTTGCTTATTCTCATAGAAAGGGTTTTATGCTTTCTCATAGTCAAATAGAGATGGACTCATTCAGAAACTGGCACAGGTTCTCAACCGCATCTTTTGGAGGAATCTCTTGGACTAAATTTAAGAAAAACATAGCAGTGAGCAAAATGCTATAATTTCTTTAAATTGAAACAAATGTTTGAATACTGTTGGTGGGAGAACCACTGACGGGGAATACTTATGATGAACATTATTGTGATGATCCTTTGGTTAAAAATGCGTGTGTGTCAATCATTTTCTTCCTCTAATTGTACCAGGAATTAAGTAAAATTAAAGATGGAAGAGTGGCCATTTGTATTTCTGATGTTTTGTGAGTTCCTAGGACATACTAGAGATCCAAAAGATTTCATGAGTGAGGTGATGAGGGTCATAATACTTTTCCTCTCTACAATTTGTAATTCAGACTGGGTGCTTGAGGCACACATAAGATGGTAAGAGTGTTTCAAATGGTGGTTTTATTATAGAGGGAGCGCCTGACTGACAAATAGGTCTGTGAATGGCAAAGGCCATGGGGAACAGTGAACTGGTCGGTTTTATTTCAGATATGCTGCCTCTGCCAGAATGGCCCTCCTTACTCCTCCATGTCTCTTCCATTGCTCTGGTTTAAACACTCTCCCCTTGCTTTCCCAGTGGTTTTTGCTGTTTCTCCCCCAACTCACTGCAGCTGCAGGGCTATTCTTTCTACTCTGCCCCTTGCTCATCCCAGTGTAGCCCCAGTCAGACGTCTTTTGAGACATTTTCCTCCTTAGGAGGACTCTTCACATATATCTTAGTCTTTTGGGCTATCACGGTTATGCCCCTTTGTTTTATCATTCTCTAGAATGGTGGAAAGTTAAGAAAGGCAATATGATGAGAGATGGGAGGAAAACATTATTACGTTTGATGAGTCGTAACTACTTGTTCAGGGAGGATCCAGTGTTCTCCAAATGCGGATCTTCTCCAAAGGGCTTTTTGCTTGCTTCAGGAATCTGGGAGTTGAGAAATGGCTGTGAAGCTTTGGTTTCCAACCATAGCTGAAAGGTGCTGAGGTTAACAGTGGAAAAGAAAGTCAGGGAGCTTGTCTATAATATCCTCATGAGAGTAAATAAAGAAGAAGGAAAAAGGAAAAATTAAAGGACGGAGAACAAAGAAAAAGGAGAGAAAAGGTGAAAGAGGGATCTGACCTTGGGTCTCCATCGGGACATACTGGCCAGAGGCACCTTACCCTCTGGTTTGATCTCAGACTCGCTTTCTGGCCCCTAGTCCACTGCTGGCAGGAGATTGATGGGAAGGGATGGGAGTGGAAGTTCTGGATTCCACTGCCTTAGATTTCTTCTCCCCAAACTGATACATAGACCCAGTGTAATCTCAATCAAAATTCCGGCAGACAGTTTTTTTTGTGTGAGTGTGGAAATTGACTAACTGATTCTAAAATTCCTGTGAACATGCAAAGGACGTAGAGTAGCCAAAAACAATTAGAATAATGAAAAAAGAGTTATATGACTAGGTAACTGATTTCAGCATTTATTATAAAGCTACAGTAATCAAGGCAGTGTGGTGTTGGTATCAAGACAGATGAATGAGTGGAACAGAATGGAAATCCAGAAATAGAGCCACATGTACATGGACAGTTCTTTTGGATGGAGATGCAAAGGCAGCTCCATGGAGAAAGGACTGTCTTCAGCAAATGGCGCTAAAAAAAATTAGATGTCCATATTTAAAATTTGTGCTTCAGTCTACATCTTTTTCTCCTCCCTGGCTGCACTTCAGGGCATCTGGGATCTTAGTTCCCTGACCAGGGTTCAAACCCATGTTCCCTGCAGAGCAAGCATGAATTCTTAAAAACTGGACCACTAAGGAAGTCCCTACATCTGATATCATAAAAAATTAACGCAAAGTGTGTCATAGGCCTAAATAGAAAACTTCAGAAAACATAGAAGAAATCCTTTGTGACTTTGGGTTAGGTAAACATTTCCTAGATACATCACCAAAAGCATAATCTAAAGACAAATAAATTGGACTTCCTTAGAATAAAAAGAAAATTTGCTCTTCAGAAGACACTGTTAGTAAATGAAAGACAAGCCACAGACTAAGAGGAAGTATTTATAAGGCATAATATATCTGCTTTTGTATACAGAATCTGTGGAACTTTCAAAACTCACTAAGTAAACAAATCAGTTTTTAAAAATGGGTAAAGGATTCAAACACTCAGGCAAAAAAGATATATGGATGGCAGTTTGGCACATAAAAACATGCTCAGCATAATTAGTCATTAGAGAAATGCAAATTAAAGCCACATTGAGATACCCATGCACATCTAATAGGTGAAAAATGAAAAGACTAACCATACAGGTGTTGGCAAAGAAGTGGAGACACTGGGACTCTACTGCATGCTGATGGGCTTGTAAGACGGTACAAACAGTGTGAAAACAATTTGGCAATTTCTTAAAAGGTAAAATTTTACCTACCAAATCATCTAGTCATTCCACTTTTAGGTGTTTGTGCAAGAGAAATAAAAGCATGTATATATTTGAATACTTGAATATTCATATCAGCTTTATTTGTAATAGTAAAAAAAACCCCAAACAACACAAATATCGATCAACAGTAAATGGATAAACTGTATGCATACAGCAAACACTACTCAGCAATAACAAGACATGAACTATGAATACATGCTACAACATGAATGAATCTCTAAAGAATTACCTTGGCTCTCAAAACATAGTGCATATATGTGTTCTCATTTATATTCAACGTGAGAAATAGAAAAGCAGATTGTTTTTTGTTTAGCAACAGGGAAATGGGATTCAGTGGGTAGAAGGGATTGACAGGAAAGTTGTGAGGAAATTTATAGGGGTGACATTTATTATCATGATGGTGGTGATGATTCTTTGGATGTACACAGAAGTAAAAACTTATTAAATTATACATTTTAACTATATGCAGTTTATTGTCTGTCCATTATGCTTTGTTAGCCTCCTGATGGGTCAGTGGGTAAAGAATCCACCTATAGTGCAGGAGACCCAGGAGACGTGGGTTTGATCCTTGGGCCGGGAAGATACCTGGAGAAGGAAATGGCAACCCACTTCAATATTCTTGTCTGAAAAATCCCATGGACAGAGGAAACTGGGATGGTATAGTCCAAAGGTTCGCAAAGAGTCAGACACAACTGAGCGACTAAGCACACATACAGTATACTTTAGTTGATAAAAGGAAAGAAAAAAGCACATTAAGTTTAATCCACTAATGTGGATTTAGTCTTCTTGATTTAAAAGTGCTTTTGAAAAGCTTCTCCTCCTAGGTTAATATTTTCTGATAGTTTAAGTTGATGATTCTTTTAGTGTCTGTGATATTTAAACATTTTTAGGCATTAAATGTTACCCATAGGGCTTCCCTGGTGGCTCAGATACTAAAGAATGTGCCCCACAGTGTGGGAGGCCTGAGTTTGATCCCTGGGTTGCGAAGATCCCCTGGAGAATAGAATGGCACCCCACTCCAGTATTCTTGCCTGGAGAATCCCCATGGACAGAAGAGCCTGGTGGGCTACAGTCCATGGTGTCACAGAGAGTCGGACATGAGTGAGTGACTGACTTAACTTATAGGTTTAAAAGGACAGAAACGTTGGAAAACCAAAATTTCATCAGCCCATTGTGGAATAAACCAAGATTAATTATTAAATCAAGACTTTCTCCATGTGACATTGTAGAAAGTACACTAATGTCGTGTTATGCTCTGTGTTAGGGTTGAGAATTTTCTTCTAGATTTATTCATTCTTCCTTCAAGTAGTTCTGTATAAAGAGCCTTTTGTTTACTTGTGCAGAAAGAAGTTACCAAAAAAAGAACCAACCGCCAGAGGGGTTCATATTTTAATTGTAAGGTGAGATTAAGGTACATAAGTAAATAGCAATTAAGATCACTGAGTATGAATTGAGATCAAGAGTATGGTGGTTGACATTTGTTTCCTGTAATACTTACCTTTTCAGGCATCGATTGAGAGCTCCAAATTTCTGCAGAAAATAATGACATTTTCTCACGTTTCAAGTCTCTACATTAATCTTTCATGTGCACACATTTTATCACGAACCACCTGTCTCTAGTTTGGTAATTACATCTAAGGATTATAGGAGAATTTATTCTGCATTTATCCTCCTTTTTAACATATCTACCAGAGACCTGACTTGATAAATCATTAATGCTGTTGCTGGCCTCGTCACCCTCTCTTGAAATGATAGCAGCGGCATTCAGTACTATTAGCATTTTTTCTAGACGTTACCTCTCCAGCTGTGAAGATTTTCCTTATGATTCATGGGACACTTGGAAACTGAAGGGACTTTCTGGAGAAGCACTTACCTTTTCTCCTGCTCTTATTTGGAGTGGCTTTGCAATGACTGTTTATCATGGTGTATGTCATTAACATATTTCCCTTCCTTCTGTCATATTTCAAAATTCTCCAGCACTGCAGCTCTGTGTTGTCAGGGCCAAAGGAGCCGCTGAGTGTCAGTGGCTGGCTCCCAGGACAACCTGGTGAGAAGGAAGTGTCTGTATTTACATCTTGTCATCACACTGGGGCTCCTGAGGTGCCCACCATGGTGGCTTGCACTGTGTAGCTGCTCACCAGATTCTCAGACAGTGCGCTTCTCTTGTAGATTATATACGTGTGATTCTGTGTGACAGGTATAGGCAGAATTTTTAGTAGGCAGTTGGCCTGTTGTGCCTGAAGCCTCATTTTTGAAATGGTTTCTCTGTCCCCAGTTCAGGACCCCTTTTTACCCCTTTTCAGGTTCACCAATTGTGTGCTCTGTTCTCTTTATTAAGGGGCCTCCCAGGTGGCTCAGTGGTAAAGAATCCACCTGGCAATGCAGGAGATGCAAGTGACGTTGGTTCGATTGCTGGGTTGGGAAGATCCCCTGAAGAGGGAAATGGCAACCCACTCCAGTATTCTTGCCTGGGAAATCCCACAGACAGAGAAGTCTGGTGGCCTACCATCCATCGGGTCACAAAGAGTTGGGCTCTACTGAGCACGCATGTGCACTCCTTATTAAAACCTGTTTTTAGGGAAAAAAAACCCTCTTATCAGCACCATTTAATGTGAGTGTAAGTCAACTTTCTTTTGATGCATTTGCATTTTAAACTCTTGTTTCTGAGTGTGGTGTGCAAGCTTTTCTATCCTTAGAAAGGTTTCGGGCTGGGGGAACAAGTAGCTGGGGGAGTCATGGGGAGGACAGCCTGCCTGGTGCAGCTGAAGTCATGCTCTAGATCAGTGGCTTTCTGTTTTCAGTCGCATATCTCTTTCTGCAGAAGCTCAGTGTATAAAATTAGTTTTGAAAAGGGCAACTGACTGACTGAGACAGGAATAGAGGGTTCAGAGGCCCATGTACACCCCACCCTTTTCCTCAGCTGCCCTGAGGCCCCACTGTGGACCTCCTAGAGTTTCCTGGGTCATGGTTTAAAAAGGAGTTTCACACTTCTGGCTTCCACCTGGTATGTACACACCTGACCCAAGAAGTAATATCCGAAATCACAACTTTTCCTGAACCCATCAGAGGGCTGAGGTTGCAGGGCAACGATCTGAAATTCACGAGGGAAGCAGCTCTCTCCCCTGCACCCCAGGAGAGACTGAAAGAAGGCCTTGGCTTTTCTGTTGCAGAATCCAAGAGGGAGGAAGGCAGCACTGCCATGGAACAGGTCAGCTGAATTCAGCCAAAATTGTTCATTAATTGCTAAAGGCCAGATGTGGAATAGTGTGAGGATATGCATCCACTTGAAGGCTCTCCTCCACAGGCTTCACTGGGTGCTCATAGCAGACTGAAGCCAGGGCAGGAGACTGAGAAGGCCTCTTTAGTGGTGTGGGCCTGGAAGAGGAGGGAAAATGGTATTGGTGGTCTTCTACCCCTGGGGTAGGGACAGAATCCTTACTGAGAATGTCCACCTCTGAGACACAGGGACACAGAGCTTTCCTAAGATCAAGGCTGGACAGGACAACACAGAATATGCACCTTGCTTAGCCAAGCTTAAATCCTCACGTTCTGCTGACTTACTGTTTCAAGTGTCTAGATTATCCATTGTCCTAAGTTGACTATGTTTTCGTTTCCTGCCCCTGTCTTTGACTTTCTTGTTATCCTCCTCTAATAATATTCTCTTCCAAATCTGCATCCATTAAAATATAACCCATCCTTTAAGGTCTAGCCTAAATGCCACCACCTTCATGAAAAGGCCGATCATGTAATTTGTCATACAAATGAGGGCTTTTGAAGGTGGAAAAGGAAGCTAAAAGGACAAGTATAAACTAGGATTGTTCCTGACTAACTGGGACACATTACGTCTATTCATGAGCCTCTTCCTGGTTTTTCCCTTTGTGAATAATCTTTCCCTTCTGCTGAATTTGTTCATATCTTTGATGGAACACATTCTTACTGGTATTTTGGGTGCAAATAACTGTCAACACTCTCTTAAATTGTAAATTCCTAGAAAGCAGATTCCTTGTCTTATTTGCTTTTCTCAGAGCATTTAGCACAGAACTGTGCATATAGTAAGGACTCAATTGGGAACTGAAGACAAGAGTGGAAAACAGAAAAAACCAACACTAATATGCTTAGGTCCTAAACAATGTCTTATGGAATTGACCAGCTGCCATCTGATCTAGGTCCAAGTCATTCTACTTCCTTTCCTAACCTTTCATGTGACCCTGAGCAAGTGATTTAATATCTGAGCATCTGGGTTTCTTCGTCTCAAAAATGGGGAAAATTACACCTCTGCTGCATATTTTATGGGGATATTGTAAGGGCAAAGGACGTGAGGTATACAAAAGCACTTTAAAATATGACGCACGAAAGTGCCTCTGGAGATACAAGGCAGTATCATTATTTCATTTTGTTTAGTTGTTTCCAACTGAGTAGTCCGGATAACCTCTTCATCAGTTGCTAACTTGTTCTTTTCAGTGGAAGTTTAGACATTAATTCCTTTTGTTTCCCCCCCCCCCCAAAAATTCTCTCTCTGGTTAAAATAAGGTGAAGAGGATAGCAGGTCAGGAGTAACCAGATGCAAGTCTCAAGCCAGCCATTTCTGTCTACTGCTGAGTGTGTGAGCAAGTCACTTAGTATCTTTGGATCTCCTTCTGAACTTTTAGAATGAGATAATACCTATTCTGCCCAAGAGGACAGTGTGACGCTTCCATTAAGTGCTTGTGAAAACCCCCCGATATAAGTATAAAGGGTCAGGCTATTAGTGACTATTTCAGAGTGCTCCTTTGTTCAGTGGCTTCTCGCCTTGTGTTTGGTTACCTGCCGGTCTGTTTATCCACCTACCTGCCAGCAATAGTTCTTTCTGTTCGCCTGTCTGTGCATCTGTGTCTCTGTCAGTTTGTCAGTTGCCTGTCAGTCATCCTTTCTATTGTAGTTCAGTCTGTGTGTCTGTGTGAGTGTGTAAGTGAATTTCAGGTCATCCGCTGTTTTTGTCTCAGTGCTCTTCAAGTGTTTTGCAAGTGTTCGAAATTTCTTCTGTCTTCTTTAGAGGAAGGAACCATTTCAACCTAATTTCCGACATTTACACAAACACAAGCTATGAAGCAAAGTGCTGTTTCTCTTTCAAGGGGTGGTTTCATGTGCATCTTAAAGAAATATATAGGCAATCGAAAGTACTGTGCTACAAATGGGACGAAGGACCTCTGACTTCCTAGTAACCCATAGTTACGTGGTTCTGGAGTTGAGATGTTATTGTGCCCTTAAATCCTTACTTCAGCCTCTGGAGAGGTCCACAGAAGCAGATCGCAGCAACTGTGGTGCTGGTGGTAGGGCCAGCCAGGGCTGGGAGTGCTGGTAGCCAGAACGTGTCGTAATTAACCATCAGGTCGTTTCTGCTTCATGCTTTGTGCTAATGCCACATTGTCTTTGCATCTCATGTGGGGATGATGTTGCTTCTGAGGCCCAGCAGCATTTTCTGATTTTATGCCAACCGTTCTGCTGTCAGCTGCCAGGACTCCTCCTGAACCGTGAATCATGTATTCCTCCTCCTCTAGAAGTCGAAGGGAAATCGCTCTCTCGCCATCACAACATGGTTGCGGCCCTGAAGCCAAATTGTTTGCCCACGGCCTCCATCAAGGATTATTTGTTTCCTTCTCTGCAAGGCTTTGGGTATTTGACGTTCTAGTCAAGCCATGCATTCTCCCTCCCTCCTCACTCTCTCAATTTCAGATACCCAATGTGGAATTCCTGTCAGAAGTCTTTTTCAGAGCAATTCTCCAAAGCTCTGCGGCCTGGCTGAATTCTAAGTATTCGCCAGACCCGAGCTGTAGTGAAGATGCCAGTCTGTCTGCTGTGAGCAAGATTGATTTTAGGGCATCTCTGAAGCTTTTTGTTTTATTCTACTCAGAGTCAAGAGAATGTCTCTTGAGGACAGTGAAATATGCCCTGGCACATTTCTCCTGAGCACATGTTTGTATTTCAGCATGAAAGAGCCCCCTAAGCGTGCTAAGAATTTATCTAGCGAAGGTTGCAATTTCTCAAGTCCCTTGTAAAGTCATTACGGTTGATTTGACCTCTGGGATAATACACATCTGAACAGTGCAGGAGAATATCATGTACACATTTTTTGATCAGAGAACTCTACTTAAATATAATTACCGTGTGTATGAGTGCATGTTTTTGTTCCTTTTTTCTCTCCCACGTAAGTAGGACCTGTAGCCTTCAAAAAGTCATAGCACCTTAGAAGGTGCTTGTTCAGTTACATAGTAGAGATTCTGTTATTCACCACTCTTAATGAGTCACCAGAAGAGGTGAGGTTTTATTTACTCTTAAAAATGTTAACCATCTTGTAAGGAAATCTTTCTAGAATGTTAAATACTTTTTAAACTTTTTAGACTAAAAAAAAAAACACTAAGTGTAATTTGACGACTTTCTTTTGGATAATTCAGAGTCATTAATTACTGACTGCACCTTTTCCCAAAATGGTGTCAGCAGAATTGCATATTAATAGGTGTCTTTGAAAAGCAATGCTCTGTGATCAAATAAATTGGATATGTACTGGGTAAACAAAATTAATAAATTATTTTCTCTTTTTTTTAAGGATTACTTGGAACCTGAACCATGTTCATGTATATTTTAACTCTCCAAGGAGAGTTAAAGAATGGAGCTTTTCTCAAATAGAGTGAACCAGCCAGAGGACGCCTTTGCATGAGATTGCTATAGTTCTTGAAGAAAATCTTTAGAAAATTTAGGGAAAATGCTACTTTATTGTGATAAGCCTCTAGGACCATCGATAACATGGGGGCTTATTTGCCTCTATATGAATCGCTCAAACTGCTGCTAAATTGTGATGTCCCTATTTTCTGTGCATTCTTTGTTTTTATTGTTTTTAGGTGTCACTGTGAGTGTTTTGTCCTCTCCTAAATGCTGGATACTCTCCCCTCACCTCATATCAATTATGATTTGGGCATCCGTATAAGTGGTTATGGGGCTTCCTCGGCGGCTCAGCAGTAAAGAATCTGTTGCAGTGCAGGAGATGCGGGAGACGCAGGTTCGATCCCTGGGTGGGGAAGATCCCTTGGAAGAGGAAATGACAACCTGCTCCAGTATTCTTGCCAGGAAAATCCCATGGACAGAGGAGCCTCGTGGGCTGCAGTCTATAGGGTCTCAGAGTTGGACGTGACTGAGCGACAACACACAGCTCGTAACTGGTTATTCAAACCAGAATACTTTCGGAAGGGAAAGGGAAGTCTGTAATAGTTATACAGAGACAAAAGCTATAAACTCTGGCTCCCCAGGGCGAACCAAGACTGTGATGACTAACACAAAATCAAAACAAACTAACTTAATTAAACAATAGAGGACTCTCATCAGCTCCTGAAACCGAAAAATTGCGGAGGCTGAGTTGGTGTCTGGTGTGGTTTGATCAGAGATCTGGCTTCATTTTCCTGCCTCCGGGTGTGTGATTTATCTTTGCAATGGCCTGCGTCATGGTGCAAAATAATTGCATTATTTTCAGGTTTTACGTCTGGTCATTCGTGTTGCACAGTTGGCCATCAGAAAAGAAGAGCATCTTTGCTCAGAATTATTAGTAGAAATCCCAAGCTTTGTGCTGATAGAACAAACTTGTAAACCAGTCCCCAAGGAATTCTACGTGCTTCTTGGTTTGGATATGGTACAACCACGTGGAAGGGAAACGGGAAATTCTGATACTACCATGGTTATCAGAGGATATCCCTGGAGGAAGGACTCAAATTCAACTAGATAGAGGGGATGGTACACATTGGATGCCAGATGGAATGGATGCTGGGCACACACATCTACTGTCTATCCCTCCTTAATTAATTCCCCAATTCTGTAAGAGATTTTATTATCGATATTTAAGTTTATGATAATTTTTTGTAAAATAATAAGATGGACTCAGCAGGCCCAGGAATGTGTGTGAAGACTGGATTTGTCACATACATGTCTTTGGGCTGTCCAGTGGCTTTTTTGCTTTCTTCTTAATTCTCAGTTTTCTAGGAAGTTGAGGCCAAATAACTGAGCAGTAGATAGATAGATGGAATAATTAAGAATTTGGTCAGTAAATTACTGAGACGTTATTAGAATATATAAGGCTTCCTCAATGGCCTGGTGATAAAGAATCTGCCTGCAAAGTCGGAGATGCAGGAGATGTGGGTTCCATCCCTGGGTCAGGAAGATTTCCTGGAGAAGGAAGTGACAATCCATTCCAGTTTTCTTGCCAGGGAAATTGCATGGACAGAAGAGCCTGGCCATCTACAGTCTATAGAGTTGCAAAGAGTTGGACACAACTGAGCATGCTGATTGGACTACATCCCCTAATCATATTGTTTTTGATGTTTTATTACACACATAATATATTTTCATCTTTAAAAATATAGAAAAGATAGATAAGCTATTTGAAGATAATAAAAAGCATTTGTAATCCCATTGCTCTGACTCAAAACCAAGAATAATTTTTGAGATCCTTCTGCAACAAAAATGCCTCTTTTTATATAAGCTTTTATGTTTGGAAATGTGAAATCTACTCTGTCTTTGAAAATCAGAAAAAGCAATATTTATTCTGTGCCACACCTGATATTTTCTTTGCCCAGCAAATGTTACCCCAAATTACATGATGTGGTAATTTATAATGTTACCTGACTAATGCTTTAGCTAGCTGTTTTCCCTTCTATGAAATGTAGATTGAAAAATAATAGGTTTTCTCACAAAGGTGAAAATGTTTCTCTTAGACATAAATTAGTTTCTATTTACAAAACTGTTACATTTATTCAGCATATCTCAAAGGAAAATTGTTTTCCAAAATGATTGTTATGAGACACATTTCTTCATCATTCCGTCGGAGTCCTGTAATGGATTTGATGCACATTTCTTTCTGGGAGGCTTATCTTTTGGTCCTAATATATAGGGACATGCTGGGAATTGCATGTCTGCAAATACCGGGGTCTTGGGGAAGGGACACGGGAAGAGACTAGCACAGCCGGGCCAGGCGGTGCAGTTGTGATAAGAATACTCTCACAGCTCCTTCTGGCTCCTGGTTCTCCTCCTTCCTCTTTGCCTGACCATCTCTGAGTCTCAGCTTCCTCTCTGCAAAATGAGGATACTGCCACTCATACATAAATGGCTGTTCAGGATTTAGATAGATCGTGTCATGTTAAGTCCTCGTCCCAAAGTAGGACATCGTTTCAGTTCAGGTTTCGGTTCAGATAAGGAGGTGAAAGCAAGGAAATGAAAATGACTGTTCTGCAAAGAGGCTGAGGATACGGTGGGTTAGCTAGTTTCTGAAGTCCCGAGGCCACAGGTGAGGGCATAGGAGGGTGGGGATTGTGTGGTCATTGGCAGGGCAGAGAATGCCTGCTGAAGTCACCGGGGAGATGATAGCCATGGTGGTCTGCGTCATTAGTGGCTCCAGTGAACCCTGCCTCCCCGAGTCTTAAAGAGTCTTGTTGTTGTTACTGTTGTTTGGCCATGCCATGTGGCACATGGGATCTTAGTTCCCCGACCAGGGATCAAACCCGTGCCTCCTGCATTGGAAGCTTTGACTCAGCCACTGGACTCTTCCCTTGATTTTGATCCGAGTCTGTGACTTGCTTTAACCAAGGAAATGTGGCCTTAGTGAGGCAGTGCCATTTCTGGGACTAAGCTTTTACTCTTGTGAAAGCCCTAAGTTACCATTGAAGAACTCTGGCTTTCTTGCTGGAGAGACTACCTGGAAAGGCCAAGTGGAGAGAGAACCCTTTACCCTCCATGAGGAGAAGGGAGAAAGATGGAAAGAGAGAAGCCCAGGTCATCTTAGCCGAGTCCAGTCCTCAGCCAGTCTGTCAGCTGAATGCAGCCGCCTGGTGACCATTAACAAGGTCCAGCTAAGCTTAGTCTAAACTGGACTATGATGAGAAAAAAGATTATCTTAGCCTCTAAGTTTCAGGGGAGTAGCAGGTAGCTGAAGTGGTATCTGAGTGAGTTAAAGTGAAAGTGTTAGCCGCTCAGTCATGTCCAACTTTTTGCGACCCCATGGACTGTAGCCTGCCAGGCTCCTCTCCATGGGATTCTCCAGGCAAGAATACTGGAATGGGTTGCCATGCTCTTCTCTGGGGGATCTTCCCAGAGAAAGATCGAACTGGGGTCTTCCTCACGGCAGGCAGATTCCTTATTGTTTGAGCCACCACGGAAGCCCCGTTATTTGAGTACAGAGGCCTAAGTTTAGGAGAATGTAAGGCGCTTTGGTCGATTTGGTTTTGATGTTCCCCTAGAAGTAGGTGAGCCCAAGACATAACGGTATTCAGCTGTGGCCAGGACAAGAGGCTTAGGAGTGGTGGTATGGAGCCCACATTCCCATTTCTGCACTCAGCTCTTACTGATAAGTGAGTTCTAATGAGATGAACACACCACCGCTAGCCTGTTCTTCCAGCGGTGTTTGGTCTGGCTAGTATCTTCATTCCTTCAGTCCTTATTCCTGTCTGGTTTTGAAACACCTTAACATTGTTAGCACCTTCCCCAGGTATATTCCAGCTTGTCAATGGCTTTCTCAAATATGGCACCCATAACTGAAATCGTCAATTCCTAGTGTGGTTATAGCTTTCATAATAGAAAGAGATTGCTGCATTTTCTCGCTTTAGGCACTTCTTGTTTAAAATGTAATTTCAGATTGCTTTAACTTTTGGGGGAGGCTGTAATACTGTTGACTCATATTTGGCTTTAAGGCAACTGAAACACTTCTATCATTGTTATTTTTTTTCTAAACACTGATGGCTATTAGGTCAAATCCTATACTTGTGCAGTCAATTTTTTAACCTAGGAATGTAAAATTAAGTTTAATTTCCTGTGTTCTGGCTCATTCATGTAATCTATGGTCACCGTGTTGAGTCCTTTTTTTTTCTTTTATATTACCTGTACTCTTAGCTTCACGTAATCCACAAGTTTTAGTGTGTATGTATATGCTTGTCTGTTTTTTGTTATGGAAAAGGGAGGTTTGGAGATAGTGCTGCGGCATACCCATGGAAGCTTTGTCTAGGTTGACACCAGACAATTGGAAAACAGTTTGAAGTGTTGGTTCAACATGCTTCCTTGCTTTACTTACACCTCTCCTGTTAGTAAAAGCTCAATGGGGAGGTTATTTGAAAGTCGAAAGAGAAGTAGCTAGTGCCTGAGGGCATCAGGAGAACTTTTGAAATTCTTTTCCAAGTGGTAGATCTTGCTATTGGTCCCTCAACTAGAATTTCTTTAGAATGAATTCAAAGTTTAGAAGAAACTTTTTTAAAAGGGTGGCATTCGGTTATCCCCAATTCCAGATCCTGTTCTCTGGGTCCACATTCAGGATGTACAGCCATCTCAGAAGCCTTCGTTGAGTCCTGTGTCTGTCTTGACTGAGGATCAACAGATTGTCATCCATTTCAGTCATATGTTGAGAAGCCGTGAAGGACATTGACACCATTGAGCAATCCATCTCTGGTCAGTTAATTCACAGGCAGAACCATTTTGGGGCCAACTATAATTGAGCATGAATCACAAGCTGTTTATGTGTCTAAAGAGTCTGTGTCATATAAAACCATTCTGAGAATGATGGTGGGTAAGAATACGCTCTTTGTGTGTTGAATTCCAATCCTCAATAATATAAATCAAAAGTAGTGCTTTCTAGCTACACTGAATTTTTACAGCACCAAATACATCCCACGTAGCTTTTAGAAGAGCTGTGTACCTGCCCTCCTGTCCAAGTTAAGTGAAAGATAAGCATCTTTGTCCATGTTTTTAACAAGGCAGGTGAATCCAGGGGCTAATTACTCTCAAAAAGAAAGCTAAACAATCCCCTTGGTCAAGTCTTCAGTAATTAGAGTTACAATACCAAATAAATTACTTTTTTTTCTTGCTTCTCAAGGCAAACAGTTTCTAGCTAAGTCAGTCTAGGGACACAAGAGGATGCAGTTTTTAAAAATAGAAATCTTGGTTAAAGTAGCCAGCTGCTAGGTAGTTTCTGCTCTTAAAATATTTCAGACCAAAATCACTGCTGTTTTATGTATAAAACTCTAGTGTCTCAACTGCTTAGACCATTCAAACACAGACGAAATCTTAATGCAAAATGAATTCTTAAACCACATTTTATATCCTGTTTGCAAGTTTTCTTCTAGGCCACCTCTGTGTCAAGGTGGAATGATTCTTCTCTTGGAGACAGGAAGGTGTCAGTTTCATTAATTTTTATAGCTATATGGCATTCACATATTTGTTAGTGAAAAATATAGATTTTTTCTTTTTTAGTTAATAAGGACAACCTGGCAGTTCAGAGAGTCTTCTAGAAGCTTTTATTATAATTAAGTACAAAATACAACATCTGTAGTTTCTTAATTACTTACTATTTGAATCCTAGCTTGGCGCTAGCACTTTATGTATGTTATGTGTGTTATTTCAAACATGGCCCTGTGAAATCTGATGGTATTTTTGTTTTACAGGGAAGAAAATTGGGGCTTAGGGATGTGAAGTAGCTTGTTTAAGGTCACAGAGCTAGTAAGTTGCAGTGCTGGAGCTCAGGTCCCATCATCTCTACCTCCAGAGTCTGGGTTCCTAGCCACTGTGCTAAATTGCTGTTTTATCTGCTTGGATTGGATGTGTCTTTTATTGTGCGTGGGTGCTAAGTCACTTTAGTTGTGTCCAACTCCTCTGCAGTCCTATGGACTGAAGTCCGCCAGGCTCCTCTGTCCATGGGATTCTCCAGGCAAGAGCACTGGGTTGCCATGTCCTCCTCCAGGGGATCCAGGGATCGAACCCACATCTCTTGTGTCCTGCATTGGCAGGCTAATTCTTTACGATCTGAGCCACCAGGGAAGCCCATCTTTTATTGTACATTAAATCAAATTCGTTTTTGAAAGTAAGCAGGCTGTAAATAGTATTGAGTGGCCTTCTGTTAAATGAATTCCAAGCCTTATTTTTGGAAGGCTATAATATAAGTCTTTATATGCAATATGGTGAATAAATTTGGGACTTGCTTATCTAAACTCCACATTCCCCCCTGCCCCAGAGATTTGGCTATTTCTGCAGATGTTCTTTTACTTTTATACAGTTTTGTACGTGTGAAACTATATTCTGAGCCTTAACGTGAGCATTAACGAGACAGTGTGCCTCATCCTCCCCTTTTTCTACCACATGTGAAGAGGCAGTGGATGTTGTCAGCATTTAGACTGGCAGCATCTTTTCAATGAATATGGAAGAATTTGATGATATTCTGTCATTTGTCGTATTATCCTACGTCACGGAAGCCTTTAATATAATTTCTTTCTGAAGCTGTATACGATGCAGATGTTTTATTCATGAATTGTTTTTTCTGCAGAAACTCTGTGGGCTCCTATTTCATTTTCCATGGCTGAATATACCATGATTTGACTTTTTCTTGTTTACCTTATCCTTATAGAGGTAGTGTTATTTCTGAGATGTTAATCCACATTGTAGGGCTGGGACACAGCTGTTTGTAAAACTTAATGATTTTAACTACAGTTACATCCCCATGAGCTTATAGTATAGATTTCAAAGGCATTGATTGTGCAAGAAAATCCTATCTTTGGTTTACGTGGCAAAACTTCTATTATACTATGACCTTAATTTTCCTGTGGTGCCAGGGATGTTGGTGGGGAAGGCATCAAAAAGGAAAGATGTGACTAATGATAGTAACAGGAGCAACAAGGGGTATGAGTGAACACATCTGTCTAATAAGCTTTTAACTATTGCATATTTATGAAAATCATCACATGCCTAAGTCTGGACAACAATATTATCTTCGCTTGTCACTGTTTTTAATTTTGCCTCACTCTTTTTTGGGGGAGAGAAGGGTACCTCTTTGTATTGCTTTTCTACTCAAATAAGAAGGGCTCCCTGGTGGCTGAGTGCTAAAGAATCCGCCAGCCAATGCAAGAGACATGGGTTTGATTCCTGGGTTGGGGAGATTCCCTCGAGTAGGGAATGGCTACCCACTCCAGTATTCTTGCCTGGAAAATTCCATGGACAGAGGAGCTTGGCTGGCTGCATTCTGTGGGGTCGAAAAGAGTTGGATATGACTAACTGAGCACCCACACTTGCATATAAGAAGAGTAGTGGATTATTAAAAGTTATGAAAGAGGAAGTTAGGTTGTTTCTTACTGGCCACACAAATTTTGCATATTACTTTTCTGAATAAATGCTGAATAGATTTCTTTTCTTCTCCCGTATAAATCTTCTTGTTCTGCATTTGGGAGGATACAGGCATTCCTTGGAGCTGTTATGTGTTCAGTTCCAGACCCCCACAGTAAAATGGATATTGCAGTAGAGCTAGTCACATGAATTTTTTTTGTTTCTCAGTGCATATAAAAGTTACCCTATACTGTACTCTGTTAAGTGTGTAATAGCATTATGTCTAAAATAACAATGTATATACCTTGTTATTGCTAAAAAGTACTTTATTGCTAAAAAAGTACTTTAAAAGTACTTTATTGCTAAAAGTACTTTATTGCTAAAAAATTTCAACCATCATCTGAGCCTTGGGAGATGGCATTATCTTTTTGCCTCCATGTTGATGACTGCTGACTGATGAGGGTGGTGGTTGCTGAAAATTTGGGTGGCTGTGGCAGTTTCTTAAAGAAGACAACAATGATATTTGCTGCGTTGATTGACTTGTTTTTTCACAAATGATTTCTCTGTAACGTGCAATGCTGTTTGATTGCACTTTACCCATAGTAGAACTTTGAAAATTCGAGGTAATCCTCTCAAGCCCCGCCTCTGTTTTATTAGCTAAGTTTATGTATTACCCTAAATCTTTCGTTGTCATTTTAGCAATCTTCATAGCATTTTCACCAGGAGAGATTCCATCCCAAGAAGCCACTGGCAACTCTTCATATGTTTTAGCACGAGATTGCAGCATTGTGATCCCATCTACAGACTCCGCTTCTAATTCTAGTTCTCTGTTTCCTCCGTATGTGCGGCTGTTTCCCTCCACTGAAGTCTTGAACCCCTCAGAGTCAACCATGAGGGCTGGAGTCAGCTTCACCCGAAGTCGAATGTTTATGCTGATATTCTTACCTCTTCCTGTGAATCGCAAATGTTCTTCATGGCACCTAGAATGGTGAATCCTTTCCAGAAGGTTTTCAGTGGACTTTGCCCAGATCCACCAGAAGAATCACTGTCTGTGGCAGCCATATAGCCTTGTGGAATGCATTTCTTAAGACTTGAGAATTGCAGTTACTCCTTGATCCATGGGCTGCAGAATAGATGCTTTTTGTAACAGAGCTGAAAACAACATTAATCTCATTGTACATTCCCATCAGAGCTCTTGGGTGACCAGGTGCTTTGTCAATGTGCAGTTCTATTTTAGAAGAAATTTGTTCTTTCTGAGAAGTAGGTCTCAATAGTAGGCTTAAAATATTCATTAAATAATTTTGTAAACAGATGTGCCGTCATCCAGGCTTTGTTGTTTCATTTATAGAGCACAGGCAGAGTAGATTTAGCATAATTCTTAAGGACCCTAGGATTTTTCTCAATGGTAAATGAGCATTGACTTCAGGTTAATGTCACCAGCTGCATTAGCCCCTAACAAGAGAGTTAGCCTGTCCTGTGAAGCTTTGAAGCCAAGCATTGACTTCTCTTCTTTAGCTATAAAAGTCCTAGATGGCATCTTCTTCCAATATAAGGCTGTTTCGTCTACATGGAAAATTTGTTGTTTAATGTAGCCACCTTTGTTACTTAACTCACATCTTCTGAAAAACCTCCTGCAGATTTTTGTGTCTTGTTTTCGACTTATACATCAACACCTTGTACTTTGATGTTATGGAGACAGCTGCCCCCTCCTCCCCCCTTAAACCTGAGGAATCAGTCTCTGCCAGCTTCAGATTTTTCTTCATCAGCTTCCTCACTTCTCTTAGCCTTAGTAGAACTGAAGAGACTTAGGGCTTTGCTCTTGAATAGGATTTGGCTTAAGGGAATGTTGGTGGCTGATTTGATCTTCTGTCCAGATCACTAAAACTTTCTCCAATCAGCACTGAGGCTGTTTTGCTTTCTTATCATCTATGTGTTCACTGGAATAGCACTTTTCATTTCCTTCTTCAAGAGCTTTTCCTCTGCATTCATAAGCTAGCGCAAGAGGCTGATTTTCTCAGCCCATGTCAGCATTTGACATGCTTTCCTCACTGAGCTTAACTGTGTCTAGCTTTTGATTTAAAGTGAAAGATATGTGACTCCTCCGTTCACTTGAATATTCAGAGGATGTTGCAGGGTTGTTAAATGGCCTTCCTTCAGGATTGTTGTGTCTTGGAACAGGGAGGCCTGAGGAGAGGGGGAGAGAAGGGGGAGTGGCTCACGGTGGAGCAGCCAGCACACACACGTTTATCCGTTGTTTGCCATCTTATGTGGGCGTGATTTATGGTGCCCCCAAGTAATTACAGGGGTGACATCCGAAATCACTGATCACATATCGCTGTAAAAATATCACCATGATGAAAAAGTTTGAAACACTGCGGGAGTCTCCAAAATGTGACACAGAGACATGAAGTGAACAAATGTTGTTGGAAAAATGGTGCCGGGAGACTGACACAACAGGGTTGCCATAGACTTTCAATTTGTAAGGAAAAGGCAATAGAGTGAAATGTAATGAAAGGAGGCATGATTTTATTTGCAAAGCAGTAGAGACACAGACACAGAGAACAAACGTATGGATACCAAGGGAGTAAGGAGCGGTGGGATGAGTAGGGAGATTAGGATTGGCGTGTATCCACTGTTGGTACTATGTACACAATAGACAGCTAATGAGAACTTCCTGTGTAGCACAGAGAATACTCAGTGCTCTTTGGTGATCTAAATGGGAAGGAAATCCAAAAAAGAGGGGATATATGTATAAGTATAGCTGATTTACTTTGCTGTATAGTAGAAACTAACACTGCAATATAAAGCAAATATAGTCCAATAAAAATTAATTTTAAAAAACCCACAAAAAATAAACCGAGGCATGCTTGTAATTGTATTGAACACTGGTACAGAGTGTCCTTTTGTCCTTCGTGTGTGTGTGTGTGTGTGTGTGTGTGTGTGAGAGAGAGAGACAAGAAGAAAATCATGATTGCTACCTAGTTAGTAATTTGAGGTGCTTTTTGCCTCCGCCCGGCCCCCCAGCCCCCAGCCTATCACAACCATGCTCTCCTTCCCATTATGGACATTAAAAGGAAGTTGTAAAGGTGAGCACTGGTTGCTCATCCCTCATCCTAGCTCTGGATTCCTAGGAACTGGAGGAAACATTCCCCTTGCTTAAATTTGGATCTACAAACCAAGGCAATAGATTGTCTTCATGAAGTTTCTCATGGAAAATGGAAAAACAACACACACACACACACACACACACACACACACACACACAGGCCCCTTTGGGTTTACTTGTTGCTTAGCTCTGCTGTGGACCAAATTATTTCCTCTCTTCCTCCCTCTGTCTTCAGGTTTGTGCCAGCCAGCAGCCTCTTCAATATACCTGAAAGGCTCCTCAGATGAAGGCTGGCAGTGTAGCTTTTTTAAAAAGTTGGTGCTTACATGACTGAACACAGGCAGTGGTGGGAAAGTGACTTTTGACTTGCCTTTGGTGCTTGCATTTTTTCTGACTTGTTTATAGGTGCCTCTTTCTATTCTTTTTCTCATGTTTACTTATGCTTAGCACATGACTCGTTAGAAAACCGGGCACCGTTTTCCCCTTCAAAATGTATTAAAAGTGACACCGCTACTTAATCCTCACCTTTGGAAAGCCATGGAACTGGCATGTGGATGTGAGGCTAGAAGTGGGGGGAGATGGAGCTTTAAAGTAGTCATTCCTCACCAGGTAGATTAGCTGTGTGGGTTCCTTTTCTGTACTTGGTCTGAGAAAGTTTTAGGAAATGTGACAAAAATCCCTAAGTCTTCATTGTTGGTGCACTTGGCAAGGACGCTGCCTTTAGAATTTCCCTTCCTGTGTTGCAATGTCGATCTACCTGTGATAGAGCGACACGTTTACTAACTGTGTGGCCACGGGCAAGCTGCATATCATTTTGTGTGGCGGTTTCCTTAACTGGGTTTACTCTTAAGTACCTAATCCCAGGGAGGTCGGAGGAGTATCTTCATCTGGGTGTTGTCTCGGGCAGTGGCAGGTGCTCAGAGAGCATTCAGAAAGAGAATTGTGCCATCAGACAGCAGCAGCAAGAGGGAATTCCATCTGGAGTTAGACTCAGCATTCGAATCTTCACTCTGCTATATCTAGTCTTGGGACCATGACTTTACATGCTTGTCGGCTGCAAAGTTTCCATGCACATGGTACTTCCCTGGTAAGATTTTTGTGAGGACTTAAAAAATCATCCAAGTTAGCACAGTGCCTGGATAATAATAGTGTTAGTCGCTCAGTCGTGTCTGATTCTTTGTGACCCCATGGACTAAAGCCACCCAGGCTCCTCTGTCCATGGAATTCTCCAGGCAAGAATACTGGAGTGGGTTGCAATTTCCTTCTCCAGGGGATCTTTCCAACCCAGGGATCAAACCCAGGTCTCCTGCATTGCAGGCAGATTCGTTGACATCTGAGCCACCAGAGAAGCCCTGGCTAATAATAAGCACTCAGTAAAGTCAAGTAATATTATCATTGTTGTGAATTTCCAATAATTCCCTGACTGTCTTTGTATTTCAGGACTTTTCAGCTCATAGTGCTTGTGTTTTCAACATTATATTTATGAAGACCTTCTATCTGATGTTATCACCAGACTCTAACCTGAAAATTCAGATTAGATGTAGAAGAAGGGATGAAAACTTGGTATCTGAAATATCTGAGTATTTCTCTGAGGTGCCAACAGGGAAGAGAGAAGCAAGCTGTTAAGAATATTTCCCCCATCCTACTTACGAAAAGACTGCCTAGGTCAGATATTCATAAGGAAGTAAAACTTCTTACTTTCGTATTTCCTGTCCCCAGTGATGAAAATAAGTTGATATTTTATTTGTCTTCTTTTGAAGTTAATGCAGCAAGTCTAGCTTACGACCTTTAAAAATGCTTCCATGGGTTCACTTGAAGATAATTTCTCCTCATTGCTTTGAATCCTGTGATAAGATATTAAATTCATCTCTCTTTCCGGTTACTCACATTTCAAATGTTTGTCCATTGGACTGTGGCCTATTGTAGATAAAACTTGATCAAATTATTTATACTCTATCTTCATTGTTTTCTCAACACTGAATTTCCTTCCCAATTTTGTAATATTTTTATTCTTTCCCTTTAAACTTAAGAATTATTTATAGTAGGTTTTGATCTCATGCAATGCTCCACATTTAACTTGTGGTGTCCCAGAAAGTATATTTTGTTTTCTCCCCTGTTCTTTCATTTCCATCCAAACCAGAGCATCCTGGGTGGATCACATTTCAACATATTATATTCTCTGTTTAGCCAGGCATATTAGTTTTGTAACAGTAGACCTTTGTCCTATTCGTGAAGTACCTTCTGAACAGGGTCCTTATCAAGTTCTGAGAGGTATAGTTTTGCCCACTGAACAATTTCTTTATTTAGTTCAACTCACTTTGCCATTCAGGTGATTTTCCAGATTAAGAATCTTGACTCTTTGAGCTGCTAAGTGCTAAAGGGTGACTTTTACAACCTGGGCTTGTTTAGTAAGAATGTAGTATCTCCAGTACACTATGTAATTGAAAGACAGCAGGTAGCTGGCTAGTGCTTCTCAGCCAATTAAGACCTTTTCCATGTAGCACTGTGCTCATCTTGTAGTAGGTTGAATAATGGCCACCCCAAGACATCAAGTCCTACTTTTTGTGATTTGTAAATGCTACTCTGTTTCAACAGAGAGTTTGTGGATGTGATTAAGGATTTTGAGATGGGGAGATAACCCTGGATTATCCAGGTGAACCCTGTTTGCCATCGTGACTGTCTTTATGACAGAGAGAGGAGGGCAGTCACATGGCGAGAAGGTGTCATGAAGGTGGAGGCAGAGATTAGAATGATGCAGCCGGAAGTCCAGAAAGGTGGTTTTCCACTTATATTTTGCTTTCATGTTGCATGTATAGGATTGTAGCCCATTTCCTCAGAGGGGAAAGAAGGCAGGTGCTGCCTTTCCAGACCTTCCAGACAACTGGCACGTCCTCCTAGGACACAGTACACAGAGGGGCTTATCATCTGCGAGTGCTCAGCCAGGGAGAGCAGAAAGCAAGTGGTATGGAGAAACCAAGGTGCTGATGGGCAGGGTGGAGGCGTGAGTGAGGACTGACTCTCTCTTCCCCAAGCATTCTTTCCTGAGAGTGAAAAGCCAACTGTAATCGCTATAACCCTGACAGGGACAAAGGACTTTTTGCTTTAGAGATGGAGTTAAATGTTAAGGAAAAAGGAAAGAAAGCAAAGGCAAAAGAAACTAATTTTAGAAAAGGAAAGAAGAAAATCTGTTGCCCCCCCAAAAAAAGGTTTGTCTGGGTTATCTTAAAAAGGATTGTGTGACTATCTAAAAATGAGATAAAACTACACATACTACGTCCTGAATCATGAACCTAATTATTCATATAAGGCTATGCTAATAAAAGACAAGACTCTGACGCTGGGAGGGATTGGGGGCAGGAGGAGAAGGGGACGACAGAAGATGAGATGGCTGGATGACATCACCGACTCGATGGACGTGAGTCTGAGCGAACTCCGGGAGTTGGTGATGGACAGGGAGGCCTTGGTGTGCTGCGATTCATGGGGTCACAGAGTCGGACACGACTGAGTGACTGAACTGAACTGAACTGAACTGAATAAAAGAAAACTATTTGTGTTGTTAAACCAATTGAGTGAGTGAGTAAAACTTGCTCAGTCATGTCCGACTCTTTGCGACCCCATGGACTATACAGTCCATAGAATTCTCCAGGCCAGAGTACTGGAGTGTATAGCCTTTCGCTTCTCTGAGGGATCTTCCCCATCCAGGGGCTAAACCAGGGTCTCCTGCATTGCAGGTGGATTCTTTACCAACTGAGCTACCAGGGAAGCCTATTAGAGAGTTTTAATTTATTTTGGTATAGGAATTGACTTCTGAAAAATGTCAGTATCGTTCCCTATTGAGCATCTTGGGTGACAGAATCCTTGTGAGGTTGCAAGCTTAGGAGGTTTGCCAAATAAATGTGAAATAATGCACTCTACCAGGCTTCTCTTTTCCAGTCTGTTCTGTTACTGGTGTGCAGTGTTTACCAATTATTCTACTGGTGTAGTCTATGGCAGTTTTTAATTTATCTTCTTTGTAATATTTGGGTCAGTGAATTTCAACATGAAGACTTGCTGATAAATGCTTTGCTTCAGGTTGTCTTCAAGTGTTGACAGATTGTACAGTTTGCAAACACCATTTTGAGCAAGAAAAAAAAAACAGTTGTGCTACAATTGATTTGAATAAGGAGGACTGGTTGCATTTATCATTGCTCTAATGATAACTGAAAGTACTACATATAGTTCAATTGAATTTGAATCTGATACTGTTCATTTAATATGAAGGACTTAGGGTTTCTAGATTCTAAAACTCACATTTCTCTGTTGATTTATAACTTGCTACATATTTTTTCCAGGGTATTTTCCCCCGTCTCCTGTGCAGAACTCTCTATCTTGGTTTGTAATCAGCTTTGTTTTACATCTGGGCAAACATATTCTCTCTCCCTCTCTCTCTCTCTCTCTCTCTCTCAATCCCATCATACGGCATATGGGATCTTAGTTCCCTGACCAGGGATCAAACCCTTGCCCCTTGCAGTGGAAGCATGGCGTCTTAACCAATGGACCAGCAGGGAAGTCCCTGGGCAAACATACTCTTTATCCAGCTAGGATGTCATGCAAATGACTGTAGGGACAGAGGACCTACTAGGTGTGAGATATCTAGTTAGCTCATGGAATCTCTGCAGATGGAAATAGGATCCAGAATGGTTGGTTGCATGTGCTTGTGAAAAGTGAAGGGTTGGTTTGAAAGGGTCACACACCCCACAGCAGTTTGTATGTACAGGAGGATGCAGGTGGGGTAATAGTGAGTGGAATCTTTGGGGATTTCTGGGTGGCCTCTTGGCTCTGGTCTCTGGTTATCATTTAGGAATACAAGACCAGAATTGCTAGGCCTTCTTTTTCAAGAAAAAACCACAGAGCGAGTTTTGGGGTAATATTCTCATTATTAAGTTTGAGTGAGTAATTGATAATTCTTAAAAAAAAAAAAAAATCCCAAGGATCAAACTTTGTGGGTCAAACAAAGCCTGTCTGGGTCTGTGAGCCCGTGACCTCTGGTCAACACTGATTGAATGGACTGATTCGAGTTCTCCAACCCCAGTCTTACAGAAAATACTTATTGCCTCACATCTGCTTCCTCTCTCTCCTCCATGACTTCAGATGTATTGTGATCATTTTTTCTTCTCTCTCTCACTCGTGGAGCCTGCGGAAGAGAATTTCGATAGCTCATCAGCCTTCAGTATAATTCATGTTGGGAAATACTGGTGGTGACTTGGCCCTTTTAAAGCAAAGAGCTGAGCTACAGCAAAATCTGAAGAGGTAATCAGAACTCATTTGAAATATCTCCAGTAGGAACAGAACAAGGATAAGCAAGAGGCAGAGAGATTGGATTAGCCGGAAAGCATCTCTACAGAGATGCATATGACATCAGTGCTAAGTGAAGATGGTTCCAGAAATACAGAAAGTCTGACTTTTTATTCTTTAGGGTAGAGTTGCCCAATAAAATACAAAACAGCCAGTTAAATTGCAATTTCAGATAAAAAATAAATAGTGTTTTAACATAAATATAGCCTCTGGAATATTTAAAAAGTATACGTATACCCCAAGCATCATAATTGTACTAAAATTTTTTGTTGTTTATATAAAATTCAAATTAAATTTGACATCTTGTTTTTGTGTTGTTTTTATTTGCTTAATCTTGAAACCCAATGTTACAAGCCTGGGTAAAATTCAGAGTCTAAGGCAGAATACCTAAAATTTATAAGCTGGAATATAGTGAAGAATTATAACAAGTTCTTTCAGTTGTTTTTGAATTGATTGTCTGATGTTGAATTGTCCTTATGAACATGCTGACTTTTAAAATAGCCTTTACTAGAACTGCTGCAGATAACGGAGGCAGACCGATCTCTGTGTGTGCAGAGCTCTCATGGAAGTTCACAGGAAAATGCAGTTCAGATTTTTGTTCATAGTTGATTAAAGGCTCTCCAAAGGGATAACAATTTTAAGGAGGTGTTAGAAGTCAATAAAAATGATTAGACATATTAGCAGATACATAATAATGGAAAGTGACCAAAGTGATCATATTAGTCATGGCCAATATCTAATTCCTATTAACTCGACTAGCAAAGAAATAAAGACTTAGGGAAAATATTGCTAATTCCCATACCTTTTATTTTCCATAGAAACATGGTATTCTTTTTTGTATGAAACTGCCACTAAGTATTGGATAGTTGAATACATATAGTATTCTTCTTGCCTTCTCCTGTTCACCTAATTTATTTATAAAATACTGTGGTATTTTTCTTTCTCTGGGGGAAAAAAGAGAAGTACAAGACAAAGTTGCCTTCCCCAAAGGTCCCAGGCTAGTTTGAAGGAACACTAAACTTGGGAAAAGGTAGAATAATACATGTAAATATATGTGCTGTCATGTAGCTTTCTGCACTGTGTGTTGTATATAGCAAAGATTTTGACATCAAAAAGAGAGAACTCTTTGAGTCTGAAAAATGTAATGGGAGGGAGGAAGAAAAGTTGGGGCTTTGAAATTAAAATGGCATGAGAAAAGTTATGGGTGCAGGAAAGTATAGGACAAACATTTAGGGGAGCGAGTGTCTGGTATAGCACCTGTGATCAAACCTCTTATTATTAAGACATCTCTCAATGCAAACACAATTAAATATTGTGAGTAGATGGAGCCATCATTTATAATTATATCTTGATCTCTCAATATTTTTATCTTTGCTGTTTTTACTATGAATCCTTTTTTGCAGTTTTTTCTTTTCGCCTTCCCTTTTTGCCCCCATATATGCATTTATTATATAGATAGCTCTGTATTACACTTTTCTTTATTGGTGGTCAAGTCATCATTATCCTTGTAACCTTTATTCACTTCCTTAATCCGCTTATTCTTGAAGGAGAGTTTTGTTTCGTTTCTTGATGACTTGACTAAAATATTCATTCAATGAACAGACAAAAAAAGTGTATTTAGAGTATCTGTCGTAAGGAGGAGCCAGTGAAATATATTGGTTGAGAGCAAGGGCCATAGGGATAGCCTGCTTAGGTTTGACTCTGGCTTTAGGTCTTACTAGTTGTGTGCCCTTGGGCAACTTACACCACCTTCCTGGGTCTTAGTCTTCTGAGCTGTAAAATGAGACATTAATAGGATGTTCCTCAAGGCTGTGAAAATTGAATAAAATGACTCATACTCAGACCATGGCATAGTAATTACCATTACTTTATTATTTTTTGCTCCATTGCAGATGAGCGGTATGAACAAGGCAGACAAGGTCTGCCGTCTCAGAACAGTTTTTCTTACTGATGTATGTGTTATGAAGAAAACATCCCAATGTGATAGAAACTGTGGATGTAGGTGTGGGCAGCTTTGGAAAGGGTGGTCAGTGAGAGGCACCTTGAGGAGATGTCCTTTGAACTGAGACTGGACTGAGGGGAGCAGAGAAAAATGGGATTATAGCTGGAGGTTCTTAGGGTCCAGCCATCCTTTAATAAAAACTTTTGTGCATGTTTTTATGCTGGTGGGCATGACCTCGTGGAGAGGAAGACTGATTGCTTCTGAGGAGAGAGGAAGAATGGCCCAAGTGCAGTCTCTGAAAGGTGCAAGAAACTGAGGTGCAGTCGAAGGGGCTGGTCTTTGTTAGAAGCTGGGGCTCCTCTTGATTTACAAATGCACATGAACCTGACACAGGTGGGTTCATGTTCAGCTGCTTTATTTGCTCTTTGAGGAATGAAGTGAAGGTCTTTGGTTAAGAAGGAGCTGTGGGGATTGGATAGTGAGAGATGGACAGGGAAGAGGATGAAGAAGTCAAGTTTGAAAGAAGAATGTGATTCATGTCGATGTATGGCAAAAACCACCACAATGTTGTAAAGTAATTATCCTCCAATTAAAATAAATAAATTAATTTTAAAAAAGAATGTGTGAAGTGCTACCATGTGTAAAATAGATAGCTGGTGAGAAGTTGCTGTATAACACAGGAAGCCCAGCATGGCAATCTGTGCTGACCTAGAGGGTTGGGATGGAGGGAGGGGAGGGAGGCTCAAGAAGGAGATGATATATATATAATTATGGCTGACTTGTGTTATTGTATGGCAGAAACCAACACAACATTGTAATCTTCCTTCAATTAAAAAAATGATAGTGGGGAGAAAAAAAGAAAGAATAATGTATGAAATGAAGTTCTCAGGGATAGGTAGTGGAAATTCAGCCAATTGAATTGAATCCCACAATTCAATTCCATGTGGGATTTGTGGTCTGGAATTGTAAATGAGACTCGTCTGCAGGGTTGCATATGCAAGCATTTTTCTCAGAAAGGTACAGGGTAGTATATTTTCTGAGATTTGTATAGAACTAAAAAATATCTTCTCTACCCTTGAAACAGAAATTCCAACTTCCTTATACAATTACTTGGTTAAGAACTTTTACTTAAAACTCTGTGATCTAGCCTGTCCGATATAACTTTCTGCAGTGATGGAAATGGTATGTATCTGTGATGTCCAGTATAATAGCCAGTAGCCATATATGGCTGTTGAACACTTGAAAAGTTACTAGTGCCACTGAGCAGCTACAAAAAAATGTTTGTTTTTTTGCTTTCCCTTAATTTAAAGTACTATTCTGGATAGCACCATTGTAGAGATTACCCCACTGCTTTCTCCATTTATTATTGCAGAAGAGACTCCAAACTCTGTCTTGCTTTTAGAAGTATTGCAATTTTATAAATGATGGATATGACTTCTAGATTCTTAAAAATAACTTTCTGAGCACATAGCAATTGCAACTCCTTTCCCAGGTTTTGAAAATTTTCTTTTAGCATCTTTTGGATGCTGTGATTAACAAAACACATACATTTAGGGATCATATACATCTGGATTTATATCCCAGCTGCACAGATTATATATGTGGCCTTTGGAAAATGCCTTAACCTTTCAGAATTATTTTCCTCCAAGAGAAAAATCAAGTCAAAATACAGGGTATGTTCCTTTTCCCTTCTCTGTTTAATTCCTTAATTCCTTTAAGAATATCTGTTATTCATAGGCAGGTTTTCTGATCAGACCCTCAGAATGGTTACCTGCAGACTCATCCTTTTCAGTTTCTTTTTTCCTTTTGAGTACTTTCTCAAGTCTGTTCTTCCTTCCATTTCCTGTTGTGTAAAGTCTGTTTTATATTGTCTCTGGTGTGAATTAAATTTCTTCTGCTGTGCTTTTTCTTTTGCTACCCACTTTTCTTATTCTGCCCATTCTTGTTTAACAGAGATGACATCTTGAATCTTAGTGTGAGCAATAAACAGTTATGCTCTATGTACCTCATGACTTGTAAAAATACTCCAGAGGAGGGTTTTGCATTAAATTCTTTGGCAGTGCCACTCTTGTACTGTAGATTTTTTTTTCTTCAAAGGTTTCATTTAAAGCAAAACAATGCAAAACAATGAAACCCTTCTTGAGTAAAGGCAGAACTCCATTACTGGAGAACAGTCAAGATTTAAGGAGTGCTTGTTTCTCTCTGTTAGTCTCTCTGTTCCAGGATTGCCAAGGTCTTCAGGTGGAAGCTGTGTGGTGAACTGTTACCACAATTCATGAGATATGGCATCAGTGCTGGTTCTTCCTTCTTCCTTTTAAGTGAAAAAGCTTTAGCAGGACTTGGTGGGAATGAAGGTTTTTCTCAGGTTTGGAATGAGATGTGAGAGGTAAACGAGGTGTAAGAACTTCTTTCAGTAGGTGGAATTTCATTTAAAGGGAGTGAGAAGGTGAGAGATGTCCATACAATTCCAAAATACTCAGAGGAAAATGGAAACAGTGGGATATGCTTTTAGGTAAAGCTCTAATTTCACTCTGCTGTGTCTTCCAGGATGGGCCAATCTCCATCAGCAACCAGTTCCTTTACCTCATGCCAATTTTTTTTTTTCCTGTGGTCCTGGGCAGGGGTATCAGTGAGTTTGGTTTGGGCTCTGCTGTTCGTTCGAGTACCAAGTGAGCTGTTGGTGGAGTGAGGTAATGGTGGTGTGGAAGGGGTGATTCATTAGGTTCTTTCTAGAGACTCCAAGGCCATTAGGTAACCTCGAGGCAACCAGAGGGTCTCAGTCCCCCTGCTTTGGCTGAGGTGGTGGCTGGCCTCTAAAACCTCTGTATACAGTCAGATATCTCTCTTTCTTTTTTAATTGTGAGTTTTAGACCATTAATTCACATTTTTAACAGACTTAATGAGGTCTACTTTACATACCCAATTCACTCATTTAAAGTATACAATTCAATCTCAGTATATTCAGAGTTGTACAACCATTACTGGAGTCAATTTTGGAGCATTTCATTGCCCCCCAAAAAAACCCACACTCATTAATAGTCACTTTCTATCCCTGATCCTTCAACTACAAGCACTTGTGCACAATGTCTTCTTTTGGGTATATGTCTAGGAGTGAAATTGCTGTGTCATGTAATATCTCTATTATGCTTCTGTTGCATCTCCTAAGTTTTGGTATGTTGTATTTTCAATTTAATTTTATTTCAAAGTATTTTCTAATTTCCTTTGTGATTTCTTCTGTGATCCATTGGTTATTTGGAAGTGGTTTTTGATTTTCCACATAGTTTTGAATTCTCCAGATTTATTTCTTATCGATTTTTAGTTTCATGTGATTGTGGCCAGAAAGCATCCTTTGCATAATTTCAGTTCTTTTAAATGTGTTTGTAGGTTTGTTTTATGGCCTATCCTATGGTCCATCCTGGAGAATAGTCTTTGTGCACTTGAGAAGAGTATGTATTCAACTGTTGCTGGGTGGAGTGTTCTATAGGCGTGTATTAGGTCTGGTTCATTTATAGTACATGTCTTATCTTAAACATTCATTGAATAGGCCTACCAAGCTGTTTAATTGGGACTTGTCGGTAATGTCTCTGAAAGAGCCAACTGCCTGTTTGATCTCACTTTCTCCCTGAATTGACATATATCCAAACACACTGAAATTGAAATTGCATTAAAAAGTCAAACAAAAACAAAGATTTTTTTTTTTCTTTAAAAAATCCATTAAAATTAGTATTCTAGTGGGCAGGTTTTAAACTTTCAGTAAGGGATGCAGTTTCTAAAAGCATCTTGCTTGTTCAGTTTCTGTTACTGAATTATCTTGAAATCAATAGAATTATTGCTTCTCTAAGAATTGTGCAGCACACTGACCAGATTCAGTTTTAGAAGAGATTTACAGGTTTTGCTGAACATGAACCCTGCCTTCCATCTCTGCCGTTGGTCCTGGATGTCTGCATTAGCAGACCACAGCCCTTAGTGAGGATGGGATTCAAGATTCAGCTGAGTGCTGTCAACACTATTAAGAAAACATGCCCACAATATTCTTGGGAATTTGAATATGGCTAAAAGCATCTCACTACTACCATGAAGTTTCTGTCTATTTAAAGCGTATTTTGGATGGGATCTGAATATGTGCTGTTCTGTGAAAGCATTTTCTCTTTCATGAAACTGCTAAAATTGAGGCCAGGATCTCCCATTAGTGCTGGTAAACTGGAATCCAGATTGACATGGGCCCTGGCTGAATACACCCTAGAGAGTTTAAAAAAAAAAAAAAAATCAGTTTGACAAATTCCAGTGTTTTCACTGATGTAGTAGAGAGTTAAAAAAAAAAAATCAGTTTGACAAATTCCAGTGTTTTCACTGATGTAGTTAATATTGATTAAAGTATACTTATTATCATTAAGTATCATTTTAGGTAGAAGAAATTGTTCTGGCACAGCATTTATATCACCATTGAATATCTAACTGGCTGTATTTCAACATGGCTATTAATAAATCATTTGGTCTCACAATATGAATTTGTGACTATGTTGCCCTTTATTGAAACAGTCAGTTGTGCCCAAGCTGACTTTCTTTTTTTTCTGTACTCTCTCCAGAAATAATAATTTTCAGGAAATAAAGTATTTTGACTAATAATTTCATTTTTCACTTTGGCCCTTGATATTATATACAACTTCTTGCTTTTCCATCATGCAAGTATATGGAAGAAATATTTGTTTCCTCCATTATTCTCTTTAATTTGGAATTGAAGCCACATCTCTAATCATGACTAAACATTTTCTATTGCACATTTCTATTTCTGAGCTTTTGGTGAGCCCTATGTGAAATGGGAAGGATGCTGGGAAAATAGTGTGACATGAGAATAACTCTACAGGGTGTTGTAAGGGTTACACGGGCTCATGGCTGCAAAGCACCTAGCGCAGTTCTTGGTGCGTGGAATAGTGTACAGCTGTTAGCGTCCTTTGCTTTCCGATTCTCCTTTCCAGTGGTTAATGAGCTTCTTCATGTTGATAGGCTTCTGTTACTCCATGTTTTCACACCTGGCCTAGAGCTGGAACCTAAGAATATAAGTATTTTATACATTACTTTTACACCTGTAACCACGTCTCCTCAGAATTTCAAAAACAGCTCCCATCTCCCTAGGTTTCTAACTTTTCAGAATCTGAGGCGGTATTTCCCTCAGTCTTGCTATGGATCATGCCTTTACTAGTCAGGAGTAGGCATAATATAATGACTTTAGAACTAGCAGTAACACTTTCATTTATTTAATTTTATGAAATCTTACCAAACATCTGTGTACTTGCAGTTTTATCATTTTCCCTTGGAATTAGCAATTCCTTTAACATCATTTATCCTTTTCTTCCCCGCCTCCCACATTGCCACAATCGATAGAGCTGATTGTATTTATTTCTCCAGTTGTAACTAAAATTCCATTAAAAAGGTTTTGGTGCTGTCAGCCAGATCATGCTGGAGCCAGGGATTCCATTTCCCACTAACAAACTAATACCTTCCATTATTTTTCTTCCTTGTATAGTGACAGAGTTTATTGTCATTCCAAAACCAATTTAAAGCTTAACTTCAGAAATGCTATATTTTAATCTGACTGTAATAAACTTAAAAAATAAAAAAGCCTCTGAGTGTGAGATAAAGGTTTTCTGTATAATGATGATTAATAACCTATTTAGATGTATTCATCTGAGGAAGTGAGGATAATTTTGCTATCAGGCCATTTGTATTAGGGCACAAACAGATGGATCTTATTCTGAACCCTGATGGCAAACGGATCAGACACCCTTTAATTGCTTGGAAGAGATTTTTCATGGCTCTTTCCCAAGGACGCAGTGATCTTCAGTGTGACAGATCTCAGGTCTGATACTTTTCAACAAGGCAAAAAACCTGACCGCTTTCATTTGGTAAAAACTTCTACTGTGCCGCAGTTTGTCACTCAAGAGTAACAACAGAGAAGAAGCTCTCCTTGGTGACTCAGATGTTAGAGAATCTGCCTGCAGTGCTGGAGACCTAGGTTCGATCCCTGGGTCAGGAAGATCCCTTGGAGAAGGGCGTGGCTACCCACTCCAGTACTCTTGCCTGGGAAATTCTGTGGACAGAGGAGCCTGGTGGGCTATAATCCAGGAGTCACGAAGAATCCAGACATGAATGAGTGACTAACACCAATGAATAAGTTTGTATTTTAATTGTGAAACTGTGGCAAGTTTACATGCAAGAGTATCACATTAACACAGAAATTTAGAAATGTTAGAACACTGGTTGAAAATTGCTGTGACCCTTGGAAATGATGGCTTGAGAGTCCGGAATTTGTGATTCACATGACAGTCTTCTCCAGCCTCTTGTCTCTTTTGCTGTCTGTTCTATGGGACTGGTTATACCTTTTTTAGAAGACTGTTTTAAAGGTAGAATATAAAGCACTGGTTCATCGTAAGTGTTCAGCAGGTGATAGTAATAATGGCTTTTAGTTTCTGGAAATATTTTTGAATGAAGGTTGTGGTCACCAGATACCTTGCCCATCCATTATTCGAGTTCATAAAATTAAGAAAATCTCAAAAAGTCAGCTCTTCCCTTATAAAATTTTCAAATCAGTCCTTTATTGATGGTTAACTAAAAAGCACTTAGCTTCTTAACTAACTGTCTCTCAAATAACTGGATCAGTGAACAAACCATACACTATATCAGAATTTGGGACAGGAACCTAAAGTTCCCAAAGTAAAAGTGAAAGTGAAAGTATTAGTCAGTTGTATCCTACTCTTTGCCACCCAATGGGCTATCGGCTACTAGCCTCCTCTGTCCATGGAATTCTCCAGGCAAGAATCCTGGAGTGGGTTGCCATTTTCTTCTCCAGGGATCTTCGCTAACCCAGGGGTCGAACCCAGGTGTCCTGCATTGCAGGCAGATTCTTTACTGTCTGAGTCACCAGGGAAGCCCCCCAAACATGGATCAAAAGTCAAGTAGTTGTCATTCAAACATACAAGTTCTGGAACATCAGAGAGGTAGCCCCACACTGTGCATCTGGTGTGTGCCTAGTAAACATTGGTTATATATTGGGCAGAGAACTAAGTGGCACCATTAGATTACAAGAAAGAGTTAATTAGCTCCACTATTCTACACTAGCAGAAAGATTATGGTGTGGACTCCTTTCTTAATTACTTATTGATTTGAAGAATTTGTGACTTAGAGGAGACTTAAGTTTATCTGTTTCCGATCTCTGCTTTTATAAATGAAGAAACAGAGGCCCTGGGGGTTAAATGACTTGGCCATAGGTTGCAACTTAGTGGCTGAGGTCAGCTTGGAAATCAGGGTGGATTTACTGAGAGCATAAAAGAAGAGAAAAAGCCCATCTTGTGGCCTTATACACTGCAGTGCCCTTGGCTGGCAATTCTGAAAGCAGAGGTGGCATCAAAACTGGCAGAGAAAAGGGGCAGTCTTCTAAAAAGAAGACTTTAAATGAAGAGAAAACCTCTTCCTTGCTCATTTTTGGTGGGGCCGTCAAGAGCGTGAGTACTAAGCGTTGGGTCTACTCTGTGGCCTCTCAACCGTGTAAATGGAAAGTCAGCTTAATGTGCTCCAGGTAGAGCCCCTTTCCAGAAGGGGTGGGGATTCTTGTAGCTGGACCACAAGGACGACATATTGAGTTCACCTGGATAGATTTTCTATGTTGGCAGATATCAATAATGAGGAGACACAGCCCTGCACTCCAGCTCTCTTCTCCAGACAGGAGAAGGTTAGCATCTACAATGGTTGAGACCTGTGAGCGGGGAGAATGAGTAGGCTGATAAGTGGGCAGAGGTCTAAAGGGCAAAGTCAGCCATCGAGAGAGGAAAAACTTGGATTCCCATCTCTAAGTGAAATGAATCTCCAGAATTACTACCATCTATCAATACCATTCATTCGTTCAACAAATACTGATTGAGTTGTTTCAGGTGCTGGAGGTATCACTGTGAACAAACCAGCAACTCCCCTTGTCTTCACAGAACTTATATTCTGGCGAGAGGAGACAATAAGTCCTATGTCTCTCCTCTCCTACCTGCTCACCTTGAGATGCTACCTTCTGGGTTCTTATTCCTCACTCTTTTGTAGAAAACAGCCAGGAGTTCAGCTCTATTCCAGTTTATTTCACCTTCTTCTGACCCTGGTAAGCTTTATCCTGTTAAGCCAGAAAGCTCAAATACCCTTGCTGAACCCTTTATTTGCCTGGCAGACCCTAAATAGGGAAAACTCTTGTATGTCTCTTTGTATTTATAGGATGTCTCTGAGCTTCTTGGAATTTCCTTATGTCTCCATATCATTTTCAGATCCGAATTTTGTTAACATAAGTGTAACTCTGGATGTGGATTCAGAAGGAGTGCAGAAATCAAGATTTCCAATTGAGTTAAGTAACATATAAGATTGAGGTCAGACAGGGGAAGGGCATCTCAGGCTGGAGAACAGTATGTCTCAAGGGCAAAGTGATGAAGAGAGAAAGTAAGCAGCACAGTTAAAAAGATGACCCTGAATTTTAGACACGAAAATGGCTGAGCACTTGTAATCAGAATGAAATCAGTAACTGCTGCTGATCGTTGAGCAGAGGTGCAGGAATTAGTGTTGGAGTTGTTTTCTGTGTCCTCAGTGAAGGATCTCTAAATGGCATGCCATTTTGGTAAAGTGATCTGAGATTTTGATTTATGGTGTTTTTTAGGGCAGGATGAAATGTTTCAGAGGTAGTAGGTGTTACTTGAAAATGACGTTTTATCTTTGAAACCTGAGTGGCAGTATACATTCGTCCAGTTTAATGTGATAGAAAAATTCTAATCTTTCATGATACCAGTCCTGTTTCCTTTTTACCATTAGAAGAGTGATTTAACCTCAGATTAGGTTCCCAGAAGGTTGAAATTGGATCCCATATCCTAAAGTTTTAAATGGAAATGTCTTGGAGCTTTATAGTAGGAAATTTAAGCAGTGAAAATTTTATTTTAAAAATAACTTGTGAGGTATTTAATTAGGATGTTGTTGACATCACTTATTTAATTCATTTATTGTGTAGGTCTGTTTAGCTTTTGGAAAGCTGTAATTGCCTTGTTGTGACAGATGATATTTTCCAAAGATGGCTGCCACAATATATCTCCTGCTACCAGCTGGTCTTACAGTATGACTTTGGCACCCTTTCCATCGAGTGGTAGGGTCTGTGTCTTCTCGCTTTGAACTTGAACTGAATTTATGATTGCCTTGACAAGTAGTTGGAAGTGATACCACGTGACTTCTGAAGCTAAGTCATAAACATGCCATGGGCTTCCACTTTCTTCTTTTGGCATGCTTACTCTTGGAATTCAGCCATCCTGAAGTAAGGAAATGTATAGGTATGTTGGTTGACTGCCCAAGTTAAGGTGTTCTCTGATGACAGTGATCACTGACTGAGTGAGTGGCTTTTCAGATGATTCGAGCATGCAGCCTCCTACCCCATCAGCCTTTCAGCTACCCCTGGTTGATATTGATATGTGCAACAGAGACACTTGCTGCCCAGACTGTGGATTCATGAACAAAAATAAAATGGTGGTTGTAGTTTTAAGCCACTAAGTTTGGGGTGGTTTGAGATATTTTATTTCCCAGCATTAGATAACCAGAATACATGGTTAGCATACCCAAACTTAAGTCTTATTAGTCATATTACTACCAGATGGGTTGCTTACTTAGTTTACCCACACTAGAGAACAGTCTCTTGACTCCAGTAGCCAGATTAAGTCTGATCTAGTCAATCAGCCCTGGGCTTTCTTTGGAAGGAATGATGCTAAAGCTGAAACTCCAGTACTTTGGCCACCCCATGGGAAGAGTTGACTCATTGGAAAAGACTCTGATGCTGGGAGGGATTGGGGGCAGGAGGAAAAGGGGACGACAGAGGATGAGATGGCTGGATGGCATCACTGACTCAATGGACGTGAGTCTGAGTGAACTCCGGGAGTTGGTGATGGACAGGGAGGCCTGGCGTGCTGCGATTTATGGGGTCACAAAGAGTCAGACACGACTGAGCGACTGAACTGAACTGAGTCAATAGATAATAAAATTTGAATGTATTTTTTTAGTGCAATTTAGAGTGAGATTATTTACACAGCTCTTTCACCTCCTTGTTGTTGTTGTTCAGTTGCTTAGTTGTGTCTGACTCTTTGTGACCCTGTGGATTGGAGCATGCCAGGCTTCCCTGTCCTTCACCATCTCTCCGAGTTTGCTCATACTCATGTGCATTGTACTGGTGATGCTATCCAGCCATCTTATTCTCTGTCACCTCCTCCTCCTCCCACCATCATCAGTCTTTCCCAGCATCAGGGTCTTTTCCAGTGAGTCAGTTCTTCCTATCAGATGGCCAAAGTATTGGAGCTTCACTTTCAGCATTAGTCCTTCCAATGAATATTCAGGGTTAATTTCCTTTAGGATTGACTGGTTGGATCTCCTTGCTATCCAAGGGACTCTGAAGAGTCTTCTCCAGCACCACATGTGGTTCAAAAGTATCAATCCTTCAGTACTTAAGCCTTCTTTAAAGTCCAGTTCTCAAATTCGTACATGACTATTGGAAAAACAATAGTACCTCCTAGTTTATGGAAAAGTGACTTAGTTTCTTCATCCATAAATTGGGGATGATACCAAAACATTTAACTCATAGAGATGTGAGGATTAAATGAATTGGTCCATTTAAAGCACTTAGAACAAAACTTGGCGCACAGTAAGCCCTCAATAAATGTTAGGTACTGTTAGCATCATTTTAATTCTGATGCTCTATGAACACAATTTGAGGATTTATTGAGAACAGTTGAACTCACTACATATTATGACTGTTTTATAGCTGTCTGCATAGTCTTAAGTGTGATACATTTTATATGCTATATAATGGTTTTTTACATTGGTCCTAGCCCATTCCAGTGGTCTTGCCTGGAGAATCCCAGGGACACGGAGCCTGGTGGGCTGCCATCTCTGGGGTCGCACAGAGTCAGACATGACTGAAGTGACTTAGCAGCAGTAGCAGTAGCAGTAGGTAAGGAGCCCTGATAAGAGTGGGGAGATAGAAATAATTTGAGTCCAAACTAAATTTTTCCTATGCTTTTGCATCTGCTGAGAAGTCTGCTTTTTGCTGTAGGCTCATTATAACTGTGTTTTCTTCCTCTTTGCTTATGGCCTTGAAATACAGTCCTTAAGTGCAGTCTTGATTTATCTGTGAATTTCTAAGTGTGGCTTTGCTTCTCATGAGTTTGTTCTGCAAATTGCTGGCTGTGGTCATGTAATGCTGTAACTCTAGCCTGAACATCCCCATCTGTGTTTTCTTTGCTGTAATCGATGTCTTCTGTATGCTGCAAAGATAGAAGGTGGGTTTTAAATCTCCCTTGGTGGGAAGAAATGTTTCCTGTTTGGAGTCTGATTTGGAAATAGACACCCCATTGTGCAAAAACAAAGACACCAGGATACTTCCCGGCTAGCATCCTTAAGTATTCCTTGGATAGCAGTAGCCCAGGGCAATACTGTTTCATCATTTTGTGCGCAATGTGCTGTCAGTTACATTGATGATACTGGCTGGTGATGTATTAAGTATCGAATTTAATTGGCTATTTATTGGGCTTATATTTCTGATTTTCTTGTGAACTGTTTTGGAAACGTAGAAACCACTTCATCAAAATTGTATATCACATATGGGAGAGCTTTAACACTTTATATTGGTTTTATTGTTGAGTTACGTTAAATAAATTTTTATGATCCAATTATTAAAATAATTACCTACAGATTTATTTTCAAAAACAATAGTAAACTAAAAATACTGCTAAAAGTTAATTTATTAAACGTATCTGTTTATTGTCAGTAATTTTATTCGTGGTCTTGACATTAAATGTTAATAATATTTTAGATTTTTTTCAAAAAAATAGCAATAATGCTTTGTTTTTATTTTATGTTTTTTTGAGAACAAAGCACTTCAACACACCTGTCTGGGTAGAAAGGGAGGCTGTCTTTAACCTCCAATTTTTTAGAGAGAATTGAATATCCAGCCAAAGCTGAAAATGATTAAATTAGTTAGAATTGCATTTCACTCTAAAGAACAGCACTCAAAGAATGTTTCTTTTTCTTTTGCCACAAAATGTCAAGAGGAAAGCATTCCAGTGTTGGTATGACAGCTCCATGATGCCTTAAGGGGCCTGGATCTTCCCTCTCTTCCTTCTCTACCTTTCTTAGCACGTAGGTTTTGTACTCATGATTACAAGATGATGGCTCCAATTTCTAAGGGACAAAGTCAAGTGTCAAAAACTCATGACTGCTGAGTTCATCCCTTTTTACCAGGAAAATAGTAGCTTTGCCTGTAGCCTCATTCCTTGGACTTCTACATGTCATAGGTCATATAGCCTGTACCAACTTCAAAGAAATGGTGTTAGTTATCCGTCATTGCACAGAAAATTATCCTGTTTTAAAAGCTGAAATCACAGACATGTGTTAAAGGTTTCTGTGGGTCGGGATCTTGTCTTATTCTCTTAAAGCCATCCTTTGGGGCTGTGGCTTCATTTCATGAAGACTCGACTGGGGGAGAAGCTACCTCTGAGCTCACGCACGTGGTTGTTACTGTCGTTTGTTGTTTAGTCAGTTGTGTCCAACTCTCTGAGACCCCATGGACTGTAGCCACCAGGATCCTCTGTCCATGGGATTTTTCCGGCAAGAATGCCGATGTGGGGTTGCCCTTTCCTTCTCCAGGGGATCTCCCAGGAAGCAAACCTGTGTCTCCTGCATTGGCAGGAGGATTCTCTCCTACTGAGTCACCTGGATGGTTGGCAGGATTCAGTCCCTAATGAGTTGTGATCTGCTGGTCCCGGTTTTTCCCCAGCTGTTGCTCAGGGTTGCTCTGTTGCCTGCTATGAGATCCTTTCCATAGGTCAGGTCACAACATGGCAGTTGGCTTCCCTCAGAGAGAATAAGGGAGGAGAGAGGGTGGCCCCGAATGGAAGCCCCAGTCCTTTCTTTACCTAATTTTAGAAGTGACATCACTTTTGCTCTATTCTACTTACTTAAAGTATCAGTAGGTCCAGCCCACACTCAACGGAAGGGTCCAGACAAGCACTAAAGGGGGAAATCATTGGTTGTCATCTTAGAGGCCAAATACTTTTAGTTGGGATGTTACCACCACACACAAAGTCAGAAAGAGGTGGAGAAGAGCTGTCAGGTAGGCAGTTACCTGTTGCTACCACGTAGAAGCTGACAAAGAATATAGAGTTTGGAGACAGAAGGAAGTGGATTTGAGACCTAGAACTGCCATCTCTTAAATGAACCTTTGCCACCTATAAAATAACATCTTTGACCTATTTCCTCAATAGTCACAGGATTATTGTCCTAATTAAATAATATAGCATAAAAGTGTACTTTGTAAATTTTCAATGAATGGTAGCTCTTTTATTATTATATAGTGGAGCTGGAACTAGAATCCAGTTTTCCCAAAGGTAAAAGGAGTGCCTACCCCCAGAATAACACAGTGTAGCCCAGACATGCGAATTCTAAGACTGAGAGTTAGGAAACCTGAAATCTGGGCCCTTGACTTCCTTATTTGGAAGTTATCCTCTTTTTGAGTAGGCCATCTCACCATCTAGGCAAATGGAAAGGACTTCGTATGGCAGAACAGAGTCCTTTCTGCAAATATGCTGTTAGAATATCTTTACCAATTGAAGTATGTGCTTCCTTTATCATTGAAAAATTATAGTTTTGTTTGTTTGTTTGTTCGTTTATCCTTTTAAATAGAGTCTTTATCTTCTTACCTCTAACCAAAGATGGATTATCTTAGGACCTTGCATCAAAGCTACATTTTTCTTTTCTGCTTTTTAACCTTAAATCTAAATCACAGGTTTTGTAATAGATAGTAACTGATTCTTGAGGGGAAATTCCTTTATGTCATTTTCAGTGAATTGAATAATCAATCTATGTCTAGAATTCAGCATATTATTATAGTCAAATCACTAGCCTACAACTATGGCCATTATATATATATCCAGATATTCACTCAACAAATGTATTTTGAGGGCCTGCTTTATGCAAAACACCAAGAAGGTTGCTGTGGGAAAGACAGACCTAAAATGTGGCTTTGGCATCAAGGAATTTATGCAAAAAAGAAAGTAACACATGAATACAAACAATTGTAATAGAGGGTGGTTTCTGATAAACATCATAAGAAGTGCTAAATGTTAAGGGGATTTAGAGAGAGGACAGAACCACTTGCAGCTTGTGGATCTTTGGGAAAGCCACTCTAGTCAAGGCCAACTTCTGATTAAGTATTATAAACATTAAGCATGTGAAAGGAAGACGTGCTGACATTGTCACCTTCTCTGTGTAAGTGCTTGGTTGACATAAATAGGAGCTTTGTTTACTATAATTCAATTGGAATAGAAGGCCTTTTACATCAAAATACTTAACCTCTCTGCCCTAGAAAACAGTAGGAAACAGCACATTTGAGGAAGAATTGAGCTCTGCTGTGTATGGGTCTTTTACATTGCCTAGTGGGGATTTGGCCAAAGCCCAAAACAGGGTAATGGAGAGCATGGCAGGAAGAATGGAGGACGATGAAAGGTACCAAGCAGAAACAGTGGCCTGGATAAGCTGAATAGTCAAAACTCCATCAGTGCCAGAGACGCTATTGCATGCCGGCAAGGAAGTGTGCTGGAGTGGACTGCCACGCTTCTCAAACTGTGGTTCTCCTGCTTTCTAATTATGTGACCCTGGGCAAGTGAACTCCTTCTGGTCTGAGTTCCCTCATTTATATAATAAGGATAACAATATTTTTGTGTCATAGAGGAGGTAATGCGTATGAATTCTGAGAAGAGGGCCTGCCTAGTAACTACCCAGTGTACGTTAGTTATGATTGAAGTGTGGTGAATTTATAGAATGCTCATCACTCCCGTTCAAATAGAAGTACAAGATAATTTTTCTAAAGCAAACAGATGAACTATTTTTAGTATTCCATCTCATCAGAGAGAACTGAGAATTGAGCAAATCTAGTGGATGATACTAGATGGTGACTATCACTCAGCCTGCCCGTTGAGCTGCCACAACAGTGTACTGTAAGCTAGGTGGCTTAAACAACGTGAATTTATCCTCAGAGTTCAAGGCGGACTGAAAGTCCAAAATCAAGAGCCAAGAGGGCCGTTGTCCCTCTGAGATGCTGGATGGCATCCTTTTTTGCCTTGTCCTAACTTCCCATGTTGGGCTTCGATCCTTGTCTTTCTGGGCTTACTGCTGCCTGCCTCTGTATCCCGTGGAGATCTCTCCTGTGTCTCTGTTTTCACAGGGCTTTTTCCCTCTTATAAGGACACTTGTCATACTGGGTTAAGTGAAGTGAAGTGAAAGCTGCTCAGTCATGTCCAATTCTTTGCGACTCTTTGCAACCCCGTGGTCTATACAGTCCATGGAATTCTCTAGGCCAGAATACTGGAGTGGATAGCCTTTCCCTTCTCCAGGGAATCTTCCCTACCCAGGGATAAAACCCAGGTGTCCTGCATTGCAGGCGGATTCTTTACCAACTGAGCCACAAGGGAAGCCCAAGAATACTGGAGTGGGTAGCCTGTACCTTCTCCAGGGGATCTTCCCAACCCAGGAATTGAACCTGTGTCTCCTGCCTTGTAGGTGATTCTTTACCAAATGAGCCATCAGGGCTTACCCTAATGACTTCACCTTAATTTGATTACATTTGCAAACACCCTATTTCCAAATAGGTCACATTTGCAGGTCACATTTTAAATAAGATCACATTCACATTCATAGGTACAGGACCATATCCTCTGGGGAGATACAGTTCAGCTGATAGCAGTACCTCTCAAGACTGAGATATGAAACCTTTGGAGGCGCTGCAAGATGTTTGGATGAGCTCGAGAAGACAGAAGCTGTAGAGCTCTAGCTGACCTTTACTGCTGGCTAGTGTGGGCTGTTGCCACGTAAACTATGTTATACTCCTGAGTCCACTCATTGAGTATCTTTCCACCTTCCCTAAATGTATGAATTCACACACACACACAAAGCAAAAATAATTCCAGAATTGCCCAGGGGTGATGGTACCTGCAAGATGACAAGTCATTATTTTGTTTTGCTCTTTTTATTTTTAATAGAAGAGAGGCTTTATGGTTTGGGGGATGTTGTGTGAATCCTCAGGCGGGGTCATGGGGATCAAAATATTTGAGATTTATTGCTGTTTAGGGAGAGCAGTGTATTTTCTCTTTAATTCTTGGGAAGAGTCACACATGGGATCCCAGCAGGTTTAGCAAATCATATATCCCCGGGCGACCACCCAGATGGTTTAAAGCTCCTGACCTAGCACAGAGGGCGGAGGCGTGCTGCCCAAGGCACTGAGCCCGGCTGGCCTCCGCAGCTTGGGCTGTGGCCGTGTCATGGTCCACCAGTTTGCCATTTGTCCCCGTGGATCCTGAAAGCTGCAGATAAAATTTTCAAAGGCTTAGCTGCCTGTAATTTAAGAATGAACTTGGTTAGAAGTCAGATCAAGTAAGAGAAAATGAAAACGTCATTGCACAAGAGAAAAATGAACAAGCTGGTGGAAATGGAGCATTTTTTACAAGCATTTTTGTTTTTTCTTTAGTTGTTTTTGTTTGCTTTTTATCTTTGCTTTTGAAGCAGAGACTTCTCTTTTTGGCTTTAATCTAGTAGTCTTTAAAATTTGAGGGGAAAAATAGAAAACAGCTGCTCTGAGACAGATGAAGGAAATGCTGAAGTGTGCACAAGGACACAGTATCTTATATGGTAGCATTGCCTCCTTAGGAAAATTAAGACCAGTTTGGAGCTGTTGACATGATTGCCCAAAGACAGAGGCTTATGAGGAAGAGAGGGATCAGTTTCAGATTATACAGTCTAGAATAGGCAAATCAAAAGTACATAATTTTGATATACCTGCATTGATTTGATCTACAATCAAAATAGTCTATTTCTGTAGAAGTGCTTTTAAGTCAAATTTTAAAATATTTTAGAGTATGAAGTGAAGTGAAGTCACTCAGTCGTGTCCAACTCTTTGTGATCCCATGGACTGTAGTCTACCAGGCTTCTCTGTCCATGGGATTCTCCAGGCAAGAATACTGGAGTGGGTTGCCATTTCCTTCTCCAGGGAATCTTCCTGACCCAGGGATCAAACCCAGGTCTCCTGCATTTCAGGCAGACGCTTTACCCTCTGAGCTACCAGGGAAAGCCAGTACTTTATTATTACTTTTTTCAGTGGAATAAAAAGAAGATCCTTTCTTGTATATGTGAATATGTACTCTACCTGATCAAAAAATCCTCCTAACACCACCCGCTCCTTGGATTGAATCTGTTTATTAACTCCTGCTGAGATAATTTCTGGATTTGGAATTAAAGTCTAAAATGGAACTCTTTATTAAAAGAAGAGCCCCAACTCTGGAACTAACTAGTGACTGAGGAAGGCGTTCATTAATGACTTTTTTAAAACATTGAGTGTTTGGGCTATTATTGTTACATGCAGCAACATAATTATGAGAAAAAAGAAACCAGATACAAAAATGTGTTTATTGGATAATTCGCACTATGTTCAAACATAGGCAAAAGTAAGCTCTGGTGTTAAAGGTCTGAATAGAGGTGAACTTTGGGGAGATATAGTGACTTGTAGTGAGCTCAGTAGGGGCTTCTTAGCTTCCAGTAGTGCTCTGCTTCATAACCTGGGAATTGATGAGCTGAAGGATTCATTTTGTGAAAATTCATCAAGCTATATACTTAACCACTTGTGTTCTTTTCTGCTGTATTCCTTTTATATTTTATTTATTTAATTTTTTTTTAATTTTTTGGCCACACCACGCAGCATGTGGGATCTTAGTTCCCAGACCATGGATTGAACCCTCATGCTCTGCATTGGAAGTGTGGAGTCTTAACCCCTGGACTGCCAGAGAAGTCCCTATTTTACATTTAAAAAAACTGGAAAGATATGTTAGAGAACTTAATGGACATTCAGAACTCTTAGAATAATTTTACCCTGAAAATTTTAGATTTGGTAGGCTTGCTGATATATCTTGATGAAAATTTGACCCAATCGTGAACATGGCAGACTTAAGAATTCTAATGTCTATATTTTGTTTTTTCATAATTGCACCAAAATTGAGGAATCTTTCTCTGGGAGCTGCCTATTGATACACCTTGTAATTAGCAACCTGCTTCTGTTTCTGAAAAAGAAAGCAGTGTCAATTGGTACTTTCAATCATATAAGTGTGTTAAAATTAGCTACAATTTATATTCAGTGGGGTCAGAATTAGCTACCATTTATATTCAGTTCAGTACATAGAATTTGTTTTTCAAATTTCTCACTAGCTCCCAAGGTTCATAAACTTGAATGTATGTATGTGAGTTTTAAAAATCTAAGGACTGGACAAAAGAGAAAAACTAAGAATATGGAGGGGGTACAGGAGAGTTCAAGAAAAGCAAGGGTAGGTGGAAATAATGAAGACACAAATCTTCAGATGTTTGTTTAAAAGCTAGAAAATGAAACATTCTCTTTTTTCTTGGCCAGACGTATGACAGATTCAGTGAGGCATTTGTATTTGACTCCTATTGATTTTGAATGGATTTAGCTGTTTAAACTGTAGAAAGAAGTGGTGATGGTGGTGTAAGGAGTTTAGATTGTGTTTAAATATTGCTCATTTAAAATATTTCGGTGGGTGCTAGATTAGGGATATGAAATAGAAAATATAATTTGTAATATACTATAAGTCTTCCCATTAAGAACTTCTCCTACTTATTAATAATGTATTATCTAATTGGAGAAACAAGGCATTTAGAGGTAAAGTGTTTAAATGATATGTATTGGATTGGCCAACAAGTTCTTTCAGGTTTTCCCATATGATGTTACAGAAAGTCTGAATGAACTTTTTGGCCAACTTAATATATGCGAGATAAACGGTGTAAATACATACAGAGTAACAGTAGTTGACACTTAATGATTGTTTGTGTGCCAGTCAAGTGACAAAGACAAATTTTCTAACAGAAAAATGGCAAAGGGCTAGACCCTAAGGCAACCTGTAAGGAAAGATTTACAAATGAAGGATATGCATATATTAATAGAAATAAATAAGTTCAGCATCCCTCATAACCAAAGATCGTAAATATTCATCTCTCAGATTGGCCACATTTAGAAAGAATGATAATAGCTGACATTAACACAATTTTAAGGAAACCTGGGGTGTCAATTGGTATAATCTTTCCAGTGGGAAATTGATCAGCCTGTATCAAAATTTACAATGTACATACTCTGTGACCGGGGGCAGATAGAGGCTTTGTAGAGCCTGAGGCTTGTACAGTGGGAGAAGGGGAGAAGGAGTCCTTAAAAAAAGGATTCTAAAGTTATGAATACAGCATTGCGTATGAAAGTAAACATTTAGTTTTAACAAGAAAGAAATCGCAACTAATTTTTGTAAAGTTGGTGAATACCAAAACATCACAAAATTCATCACTAAGTGGCAAACTTGACTCAGTCTGATTCTTAGACTTAGCTTATGACAGCTTTGCTTGGACTGCCTCAGAATTCATCACCATATATGACTGTTGACTATTAAAACCCAAAAGGTATTTGCAACTTCTCGCCTCCTCTCCTGCTAGTGCCCTGATCTAAACCTCCATCTTGTCTCTCCTAGACCACTGAAATAGCTTCCTAACTGGTCTCTGTATTTCACCCTTGGATGGAATTTATGTGTTATGTTTATTAACATTTTTAGTAATGAGCTTTCTGACATTCTTCTATAATAATTTATTTCTCTATTATGTTGTTTACTCTTTGATTGTCTTTTCAGATGACAGTGGTTTTGTATTGTCTACCAAGGCATAGGAGAGATAATTAAGTCTTCTAGAATGGTAGATGAAAATGTCTTGTTATTAATAGTTAGGATGCATAGAATGTGAACGTTCACATGCACACATGCGTGCTGTTTGTAGTACTGCTGTGGGTTTTTTGTACTTATGATTGATACACCATTATTGAGTATATTCTCAACAGGAAATTGCTTCTATTTAGCCTAGGCACTGAAAATGGAATTGAATATTTTGCTTTGATTTTAGATGCCTGATGATTGAAATAATTTTCTACAGACTAGCTCCTGGCACTGTAACTTTCAAATCTTGTTCCTTCTCCTGTTATCCTTATACTTCTAGGCTTGACTAGAAGCATTCTCATCATGATATGTGACCTTTGGCCCTAGAGGATGAGTTGGAATGATGAGCAGTAGGCATATTCCTCGCTATTTCTTGTTTGGAATAGTTGTCACTAACAGTCTTTGGAGGTGACCTCAAAGTCCACATGTAAACACCAGTAAACAAAACTGAAATATAATTCCCAACTCAGTTTGCCCTTATTGGATTCTGAAAATGCCAGTGGCTACGAGATAGCCGCTCAGTATAAGGGGCGACTCGGTGAAAGGGAAAGTGGGAAAGTTGAAAGCAACAGCAGTCACAACAGATGCAGTTCAAGTATCTTATATTTACAAATTTTACGTAAACATATGGCCATGTGCATATATTTTGATGACCCTTCTCATGTCTTGGAAGAGGCTATAGCAAATGAGAGCCCCCGATGATTAAGTTTTATTAGGCACTTAATATATATGCCTTTCTTTATGACTAGCAATTGTACTTCCAAGAATTTATCCTAAGACAAGTATGTAATAAAAATTAATAAGAGCAAACATTTGTTGAGTGCTTACCATGTGCCAGACACCCTGCTAAGGCTTCATTTTGATTTTTTTTATAATGAGTATTTTGATTGTTTTATAAGAAAAGCTGTATTTCTATTAAAAAAAATTCCAGAGAATAATGCCAGCTTAAATGAGGGTGTGAATTTAGACAATGTTGAAATTATGGTCATTTTTACATGCCTTTTCACTCCATCCTGTGTATGAACCTGTTCAGTAAATTTAAAAACTAATTTTTTACTGAATGCTAGTGAGGGCTCTATATATTCAAATCCCTGCCTTCATGAAGCTTACATTTTAGATGGGGAAGGTCTAGATAAATAAGTCAACAAATTCAAATGAATTACATAAAATCCAGTGTACATTAGATACTTGTAAGTTTTAAGGAAAAATAATACAGGAGACAAGGAGATACAAATGCAGGTGTGTTAGGAGAAGGGATTGCAATTTAAATGGGTCACATAGTAGAAAAGGTGACATTTGAGTAAAGATCTGAGGGAATTAGGCAACTTTGTGGGTCGGAGTCAGGATTTTAGCTTTTTTTTCTTTTTTGGAGTGTGAAGTATTTGAGGCATGTTGGAGAGTAACCTGACCTAAGTTTTAAATGTATCTTTCTGGAGGGAACTCTACTCCATTCTCTATGGTTACCTAAATGGGAAGGGCATCCAAAAACAGAGGGGATACATGTATACGCATAGCTGACTCACCTTGCTGTACAGTAGAAACAGTTAGTGGCTTCCCAGGTGGCGCTTGGAGAAGGAAATGGCAACCTACTCCCATATTCTTGCCTGAAGAATCCCATGAACAGAGAAGTCTGGTGGGCTATTGTCCATGGAGTCACGCAGAGTTGGCCATGACTGAATGACTTTCACTCAGGTGGCGCTACTGGTAAAGAATCTGCCTGCCCAGGCTGGAGACATAGAGACACAGGTTCCATCCCTGGGTGGGGAAGATCCCCTGGAGGAGGGCACAGCAGCCCACTCCAGTATTCTTGCCTGGAGAATTCCCATGGACTGAAGAGCCTGGCGGGCTACGGTCCATAGGGTTGCAAAAAATCGGACATGACTAAAGTGACTTAGCAGGTAGTCAGGCAAGCAGAAACTATTAGTAACATAACACTGTAAAGAAACTATACTCCAGTAAAAATTATAAAATAAAAATACCCCGTAAACAAACAAACAAAAAAGTGCTCTCCTTTCCTTGCTGTGTGGAGACTTGCACGTGACTCTTCATGGTTGCAAACCCCTAATTACAATTCTCCACTGATTTCGAGTGAACCCATCTTTACTGGAGAAATTAAAAAAAAAGAATAACAGTATCTTTCTAGCTTTTGGGTTAAGAATAAAGAGAGGTCAAGAGTGGTATAGAGTGATGGGCTAGTGAACATTTTAGTGATATGATTGGGGAGTCATGGGCCTGTGGTCCAGGGAGGCAGTGTTGTTGGGGGTGAGAGGCTTCTGTGTTTGGTCTTTACTAGTTAAATAGACATCTGAGTGGAGGGTTCAAAGACAGTCACAGCAGAATTCTTAAGCGCCAACTCCAGACTCCAGTGGTCAGACTGACTCCAGGTTCTGCCACTCAAGATGATCTAGGGGGACTTTTGTGCATATATCATGATGATTTCTTTCTTTAGAACTAGAAAGACAAAAATAAACGTTCTAAAGTTTGTGCAGCAAGATCTAATTTCAAGGAGATAAATTGACATATTTCTTGCTCTGTATTCTAGTCAGCTGTTATAACCTTCCATGTAGACGTAAATATATAATGTTCCTAGAAATGGTGGCACTTAGTAGATGCTCAGTTATTTATTGAATGAATCAGGAATTAGGTCTCACCATAAATGTACCTTATATATGTGGTAAGATTGTATTTCAATTTATTTGACAAGATTAGATTATTGAATAAAAGCTGGGAAAATGGAAAAAAATCTAATAAAACAAGTAGTAACCTTATAGATAATGTCAGGATGGGATTTTCTTTTTCACTTGTTCATTTAGAATTTTTATATTATAATCATTGCAGTTGCTTATTTAATATTTTAAAAAGAGAGATAAAGAAATGAAGAGAAGGGAGAAAGAAAGTATTCCCCCAAAGCCTGGAATCTAGGGAAACTGTGGACTTTTAATATTCAATATGCCAAAGGGTCTCCTTATATAATTTTAAAGCCAGGATTAAATTTGGATGCTAGTAAAGAGAAACTACAGCTGTTCAAATAGATGATGTACTTTTACTTGATACATACTTTTGGTAAGAAGCAATATCTACCTACAAAGCTATTTTAGTGTTATATTACATTTCATCTTTTATGAATGGCATTGGAATGGAATTGCCATTTAAGGTAACAGAATAGCTTTCCTGGAGTTCTTCAAAAATAGGATAAACACTGGCATAGCTGTGATGTTTTGATTTAGACCAATAGAGGTCAGATTACTTTGACAGACTATAGGTCCTTTGATTTAGTAAGGTGAATTCATTCAGAATTCAGAAATTTTTTCAAAATACAACCTTCTATATGGAGGCAGCAGCATCTGAATCAAGGGAATTACAGATGTCTTTAACAGACTGGAAGAAGGTTTTTAAAGTGTGTTTTCCTTTTTTAAAAAGTTGTCTCGTCAGTCAGAAATTTTAAAAGTATTCCAAGATTCTGAACGAGCTAGATGGTGTCTGTGTGGGGTTTTTTTTTGTGGCAGGGGGAGGGGAGTGTTAAAGAATGCTTTTCTTAAAAAAGTACTTTTAACCGTAGTTCTCCTGAAAATAACATAGTTTTACATGACACATAGATTTATAAAAATTACATGTTACCATGTTTATAGAAGAAGAAAGATGGGCTGTGTTTTAGAAAGAAATTGAAGCAACTTTTGTGTGAAAACTTCTAGGTGGTATTTAAATAGAAGTAGGACTGGGCTCTAGAGGGGTCCTGAGGTTTGCTTTCCTCTCAAGCTCTTAAGAGTCTTGTGGTATGTTTGAGCTACCTTTAATAGCATCATTGTGTCCCATTTTCTTATTTATCTTCCTCTCCTACCCCAGCCCCTGTTGAGGGGGTCAGGGATTTCTTTAAGAATCTGAAGGCAGCTAGGAAATTGTCCTATCAAAAATGCACTTGTATACATAAGAGATTTATATGTAAATTCAGGTGGTGTTTCATGGTTTTTGGAAACCATCTGTAGACCTTAGCTGAGTGTGAGTGAATTAGAATGTGTCAGTAAGAACATGGGATGTTACTCAGCAGAAACTAGCACAGCATTGTAAAGCAGTTATACTCCAATTTAAAAAAAGAAGAGAGCATGGAGGCTACAAGATATGCCATGTGAACAATGATTAGAGCACCTCAGGGTGATTAGAGAATGAAAACTCAGGAAACAAGCCAATAATAAACTATTATACATATTTGTGGAACTGTCAAGTGGAAGAAATAAGCTTATTCTGGAATGCTTTAAGGTAGGTAATCCAATACTATAGCTGCTGGCCACATGTGGCTATTTCAAATAAAATAAGATAAAATTCAGTTCTCCCATCATAGTGGCCACATTCCAAGTGCCCAGTGGCTACTGAATTGAGCAGATATAGAATATTTTATTATTGCAAAAAGTTCTTTTGGACACAACTGCTCCAGAGTTTTAAACTTTAAACGGAGTGGATTATGGAAAGGCAGATTTCACCTTATTATGAGCAAAAGCATTTGGTCGATGTAACTGTCCAATGCCTGTTCTGTTGAGTTGGCTGCCGCAAAGAGTAGTGAGCTTCGTGCATTGATGGACTTATCCAGAGACTGGACTCCTCCCTATTTGGATTGATGTGGAAGACATTCCCACAGAGAACCTCAGGGTATTTAAATGGGAAGAGCACTCAGTGAGTCAACATTTTTTTGAAAACTCAGGATGAAGATATACTCAGAGCCAAGTGATGTTGCCCAAGGGTCTATGACTGTTCAGTGGCAGAACCTCGGTGTCTATATGAATGCTAGACAGCATATTTTTTTTCCTGTTCCACTCACTGTCTAATGTTTTAATACAAGATTCTCATGGTTCTTGTTGAACAACACATTTCTGAGTCTGGTGTCAGCCAGTTTTTCTGCTGTTCTTTCCTACTACTCCACAGCCAAGCTGTAGTGGAACACGTTATTGTGTTATATTGTGTTAGCTGCACTGGAACATGATATTCTCATTACTGCTCCAAGTCTTTCCTATAGCTGTGCCCTTTATCAAAGTGACACTTCTTCAGAACCTTAATGCTACGTATTTTCTATCTTCTGCTCAAGCCCCAGAATGCTTCAACTCACACAGTTCCTTTTCTTTGCTGAACTAACTTATTACAGTGTCCTCCAACATATAATCTGTATGCCTATTACCTTTTGTTTTGTCAGTGTGATTAGCTTCTTAAAGGCTGAGGTTACAGTTTTCATGTGTATATCCTTCTTCTGTCTTTCTTACTAGAATATAAGTTTTGTGAAGTCAGGGACCATAGCTATCGTCTTCATTACTCTATCCCTGCTGTCTAGCACATGGCCTAGCATCATAATAAATGCTTAATAAGTGTCATTGAATGAATGAATTTTTATCTTTCAAAGTCTCTGGTACTATACCAAGCTTGTTTTGAGTTCTCAGATACCTTCTGTTCTCTATAAAAATGAAATTTAAAATATAAATAAGAAAAGACAAGATAAGGAGCTTGGAAGTCTTTGCTTCTATCCTTACAATAAACAAAACATGAACAAACTGAAAGTCAATGATTTTTTCCTTAGCCCCATCAGCAGTTGCAAGGCAAATGCCACCGCAAAATTGGGAGCAGCAAGTACATCTGACAGTCACAGCTAAGCTTTGGTAGCCTGCAGCTGAAGCAGTGGGAGCCATCAACTGGAAAGTGAAGTCACTCAGTCGTTCCGACTCTGTGCGACCCCATGGGCTGTAGTCTACCAGGCTCCTCTGTCCGTGGGATTTTCCAAGCAATAGTACTGGAGTGGGTTGCCATTTCCTTCTCCAGGGGATCTTCCCGACCCAGGGCCTGAACCCATTGTAGACAGACGCTTTACCGTCTAAGCCACCAGGGAAGTGGAGGAATTGCTTAAATAGTAGTTTTGCTGAATTATAGGAGCTAAATGTAGTTCAGCTTTACACTGAGAAACTCCTGGGCATAACAGTTTTAGAGGGGATCTCACACTTGGATTTTGCCTCTAAAACCCTAATCAGGGTCTCATGGTGAAGAGTCAAGAGAGATACTTTGCTTTTTCTGGCAAGAGGAGGAGATAAGTAACCACTGTGAAATACTCTCAGACCATTCTCTATAATAACGGTCTACCCTCTAGGGGAAGTGACTTTAGCAGTCTTGTACCACCTAGGGAGAGGACATTTTCTGACTCAGGCCCTCCCTAGCTTTTTTCTATCACCTAAGGCAGGAAGGAAAAATCTAAGAAACACTGGTAAAGGTCACAGCACAGCAACACAAGCCTACCAAATGACTGAGATGTAATCATAAGATTCTAGACTGCTTCCCCTTTCCACTCTGTACTACTGCAGCCACAGGGTTCCCCTGTAATAACAGTAGATGACAGCTGAAAGAGCTGTGAGATGCAGACTGTACCCAAGGCTTGCTTCTTAGGAAAGCCCAAAGATAACAGGAAAGACAAACAAGGATACAGGGGAAATTTGAAGCTTCCGGCACCTATATCTACAGCAAACAATAAACAAAGCCCAACTCCTGGCCAGCTTCATATGATACCTCACCTTGAAGTTCTGTTTACCTTAGTTCCTGTTATCCCATATATGATGCCTGGCTTTCAACAGAATATTCAAAATACGCTAAAAGGCAAGGGAAAACACAGTCCAGAGAAACCAAGCAAAGCATCAGAATCAGCCTCAGGCATGATGCAGGGTTTGGAATGATGAGACAAGAAATTTAAAATAACCATGATTCATACGTTAAGGACTCTAGCAAAAAAAGGAAGGTAACATACAGGACAAGTGGGAAATGTGTGTTAACAAATGAAAATGTTAAGAAAGAATCAAGAGGAAATGCCAGAAATCAGAAATGCAGTCACAGAAATCAGCAACACCTGTCATGGGCTCATCAGTAGACTGGACATGGCCTGGGAAAGTCTCAGTGAGTTTGGAGATAAGTCAGAAGAAGCTTCTCAAACTGAAAGGCAAAAGGAAAAGATAATGAAAAACAAAACAAAACAGAACATTCAGTGACAATTTCTGAAAGTGAAACCTTTGTGTAATTGGAATTTCACAAGGAGGAAAAAAAGTGGAACAATGGCAATATTTGAAGTAATAATGACTAATACCTTTCTAAAATTAAAGACAGACACCTAACCTCAAAAAGAGCCCAACAATCATCAAGCAATATAAATACCAAAATCTATGGGACTTCCCTGGCAGTTCAGTGGTGAAGACTCTGCACTTCCACAGCAGGGGGCATGCCGTCAATCCCTGGTAGGAAACTAAGATCCTGCTTGCCGTTCATTGTGGCCAAAAAACTATAAAAAACTGAAAACAAAACCAAAAATCTATATACTTAGGTATATGATATTCAAACTGTAGGAAACGGAAACAAAGAGAAAACCTTGAAAGAAATCATAGGGGTGAGTTGAGTCAGGGGGAACCTTACCTATTAGAAGAATAAGAATTACAGAGGACTTCTTATCAGAAACCATGCCAGTGGAGTGAAATATTTAAAAGTATTGAAAGAAAAACAAGTCAGTTTTAAATTCTATATCCAGAGAAATTGACCTTCAAAAGTAGAGGATAAAGTCTTTCTCAGGCAACAAAACTGAGGAAATTTATTACCAGATGCCCAGCTCTTCATGAAAATAAGTTCTTCAGAAGAAAAGAAAAAAGTTTAGAAACTTGGATTTGCTTAAGGAAAATATGTCAGAGGAGAAGTAAATGAAGGTAAAAATAAAATATTTTTGTTTTCTAGTTGTTCTAAAAGAAAATTATTTGTTTAAATGCATACTGGTAATGATGTATTTGATGATTACAGTATGTGGATAAATGAAATAAATGACCACAATATCCTAAGAGATAGAACAGATTAAATGGCAATATGGCTGGCTCTCAGTATCTGTGGACGCAGCACCCAAAGACACGGAGGGCCAACTAAACTACACCATTTTATATGAGGGACTTAAGCATGGATTTTGCATAGAGGTCCTGGAACTTATCCCTTGTGGACGCTGAGGGATAACAACTGTACTCTGTTATAAAGTATAAGCACTACACATGAAGTGGCACAATGTTGCTTGAAGGTGGTTTGGATTAGCTTGAAATGCATATTGCAAGTTCTAGGCAACCACTAAAAAGATTTTAAGAAGCATAATTGATATACTCAGTGAGAAGATAAAATATCATATAAGATGCTCAATTAAAATAATAGAAGGCAGAATAAGGGGAAAAAAAGGAAAACACGTAGAAAACAATTATAAACATAGTAGATATTGATCCAGCCATATAAAAATTAAATATGAGTGGTTTAAATTTATCTAGTAACCAATTGGATTATCAGTGTTGGCGGTTTAGTTGCTAAATCGTGTCCGACTCTTGCAACACCGTAGACTGTAGCCTCCCAGGCTTCTCTGTCCATGGGACTCTCCAGGCAGGAATACTGGAGTGGGTTGCCATTTCCTTCTCCAGGGGTTCTTCCTGACCCAGGGATCGAACTAGGGTCTCCTGCATTGCTGACGGATTCTTTACCAACTGAGCCACCACAGAAGCCAGAGTAGATTTTAAAAAATAAATGCTGCTCTCTGTTGTCTACAAGGAACCCACTTTTAATAGAAAGCCTCAAGTTAAAGTAAAAGGATGGAGAAAGATATACTGTGTTAACACTAATCAGAAGAAAGAATTACTACCTTAATTTCAGACAGAGAAGACTTCAATACCAAGAGAATTATATGGGATAAAGAAAGACATTCAAGAATGATAAAAGTGTTAATTCTCCAGGGAGACATAACAATCTTAAACATCTGTGCACCTAATAACAGAGCATCAAATACATGAGACAAAAACTGATGGGACTGCAAAGAGAAATATAATAGATAATTCACTATTGTAGCTGGAGACTTCAGCAACCCTCTTTTAATAGTTGATAGATCAAAGAGGCAAAAATTAGTAAGGCTATAGTTGACTCGAGTAGCACTCACAGTCAACTTAATCTAATTGTGGAGTACTCCATCCAACAAGAACAGAATCCATGTTCTTCTCAAGCTTGCATGGAGCATTCACCAAAATGGATCACATTCTGAGCCATAAAGCACATCTTAACGCATTAGAAATGTAGAAACCTTATGAAGTGTATAATGAGAATTAAACTAGGAATCAGTAATAGATATTTGAAAATCCCAACATATTTGGAGATTAAACAATGCTCATAAATAACACCTAGATTGAATAATTCACTACATAAATTTAAAAATATTTTCAACAAACTGAAAGTGAAAATACAACTTGTCAAAATTTATAGGATGCAGCAAAAGCAGTATTTAAAGAAAAATTCAAAGTCTTAAGTGTATATATTAGAAAAGAAACAACAAAACAGCAAAGACATCTTTCAGTAGGTTGATGCATAAGCAAATGGTGGCATAGCCATGTAAAAAATAAGTAAATGGGAGAGAAGAGACTGTCTCATCTGCACAATTCCAAATATTGATGTTGTTACTTTGCCCTTGAGAAGGTGGGGCATAACTCTCCACTCCTTAAGTGAGGGCTGTGTGAAGTGACTTTGTTCTAAAAAGTACAATATGGAAAGGATGAAAAGGTAACTTTATAGAGGTTCTTTACAAATATACTTCAGCCAGGTGATCAAGATTGATAGCATCAGGCATAAGTGGTGTTGATATTAAATATATACTCTTTATAGAATGTAATGAAAATGGCATTTTACTTCTGTGGATTTCATCCCCACACCCCACAAACCTAGTCTAATCATCAGACAAATCTGAACTGAAAGACAGCATACAAAAGTGAGTACTCTTCAAAACAAGAGAAATTGGGGCTTGCCTGGGGTCTAGTGGTTAAGAATCCATCTTCCGATGCAGGGAACGCAAGTTCAATCCCTGATCAGGGAACTAAGATCCCACATGCTCCAGTACAACTGATCCCACTTTCCACAACTAGGAAGAAGCTTACACGCAGTAACGGAAAGATCTCGCCTACTGCAGCTAAGACCCGATGCAGCCAAAAATAAATAAATATATATTTTTTTAAAAAAATAAATAAACAAGAAAAGTCTAAGAAATTGTTAGAGCCAAGAGGAACCTAAGGAAACATGACAACTAAACAAAATGTGTTATCTTGCATGGAATCCTGAAATAGAAAAGGATACTATTTAAAAACAAAGGAAATTTAGATAAAATAGGGAATTCAGTTACTGGCTGCAGTCGCCATCTGCACTGATTTTGGAGCCCCCAAAAATAAAGTCAGCCACTGTTTCCACTGTTTCCCCATTTATTTGCCATGAAGTGATGGGACTGGATGCCATGATCTTAGTCTTCTGAATGTTGAGCTTTGAGCCAACTTTTTCACTCTCCTCTTTCACTTTCATCAAGAGGCTTTTTAGCTCCTCTTCACTTTCTGCCATAAGGGTGGTGTCATCTGCATATCTGAGGTTATTGATATTTCTCCTGGCAATCTTGATTCCAGCTTGTGCTTCTTCCAGCCCAGCCTTTCTCATGATGTACTCTGCATATAAGTTAAATTAGCAGGGTGACAACATACAGCTTTAACATACTCCTTTTCCTATTTGGAACCAGTCTGTTGTTCCATGTCCAGTTCTAACTGTTTCTTCCTGACCTGCATACAGGTTTCTAAAGAGGCAAGTCAGGTGGTCTGGTATTCTCATCTCTTTCAGAATTTTCCATAATTTATTGTGATCCACACAGTCAAAGGCTTTGGCATAGTCCATACAGCAGAAATAGATGTTTTTCTGGAACTCTCTTGCTTTTTCAGTGATCCAGCAGTTGTTGGCAATTTGATCTCTGGTTCCTCTGCCTTTTCTAAAACCAGCTTGAACATCAGTTACTAATAATGTATCAATATTGAAAGACTGAGGGAAGGAGGAGAAGGGGGTGACAGTGAATGGAATGGTTGGGTGGCATCACCGATTCAATGGATATGAGTTTGAACAAACTCCGGGAGATAGTGAAGGACAGAGAAGCCTTGCCTGCTGCAGTACATAGGGTCGCAAAAAGCTGGATGGGACTTAGCCAGTGAATAGCAACAATTGTCATCAGTTATAGCAAATGCATGTGGAGGTTGTTAATAATATCAGAAACACTGAGGTTATAGGAACTCACTGTACTATCTGCACAATTTTTCTGTAAGTCTAAAACTGTTCTAAAGCTACATTTTATTAAAAAAAATCACTTTTAGTATACTTACACTTTTCATTTGCAGAACTCTTCCCCAGGCCATTTGCTCCAGTTTCAAGAATTTCTGCTGAGTAGAACTTTTGGTATTGTATATATATAGTTTACATTTGGAATATAGCAATTCTTTTATTCCCTCTACTCCCCACAAACATTTGCAAGGACAATATTGTCTTTCAGTTGTGAAAATCCTGTGTCTTCCATGTATTTTTTCAGTGCTCATGTTATTCATTGTCATTTTACAACTTGCTATTCAAGAACAAAACATGTCGAGTTCCAAACGAAGGATAAAGTCCATCTCTTTCATCTACCCTTTATTTTATCATCACGTTATGGATGTGCCAATATGGAGAAGGCATCACTTTGAGAGCAGACGGCCTGGCAGAAGCTGTATTTTGCAAGGGTGTCATCCAAACTCGGGGGAGATCTGTTATTCAGAAGTCTTTGCCGGTTCATTCATGCATTAAGAGGATGAGCCTCTCCGCTTTCTCATCCTGATAGAGGAGAATGTTGCCATGACAGCTGTTAGGAGAGTGGAGATGCTCTAAAGAGCAGCCATAACGAGAAGAGAAAATAGCCTGGCTTCTTGGATCTCACTGATGATGCATGGAGAGCTTCCTTGGATTCTCAAAAGGTACCTTAAAAATCTGTTAGCTTTATTTAAGGCATCGTACTTTAAAGACACACACAAATACATACACACACAGTTCATTTTTCAGTAGCCTAAGCAGCAAGTAGAAGAATTAAACCTGAACCAAAACCATTTGTAGAGTCCTCCTCTTCCATCTTTAGGATATAGACCAGTCAATGCTAAAGGAAATCAACCCTGAATATTCACTGGAAGGACTGATGCTGAAGTTGAAGTTCCAATACACTGGCCACCCGATGCAAACAGTGGACTCAATGGAAAAGACCCTGATGCTGGGAAAGATTAAGGGCAGGAGGAGAAGGGGGCAACAGAGGATGAGATGGTTGGGTAGCATCACCGACTCAATGGACATGAGTTTGAGCAAACTCCGGGAGATGGTGAAGGACAGGGAACCATGGCGTGCTGCAGTCCATGGGGTTGCAAAGAGTTGGGCACGACTGAGTGAATGAACAATAACCAATCTAATGTAGTGAAGATTTAACAAAGTTTTTTTGTAAATGATTATTATAAAGGGAAAAGTTTTTCAAAAGGAGAAAATCTTTGATTAAAAGATCATTGCTTCTCAAAACCTGAGAAGAGGTTATGGAATTATCTGGGAGCCAAATAGGACTTATTTCATTTGTCCCAGAGAGAAAAATATGTTATCTTCATCCAAAGACATTGAAAGAATATTTACTGATGAAAGGATATGGTGTCTGGGCATTTGCTTCACAATAGTGTGGGAGTGGGGATAGTGGTTAGGACTATAGGAGAAACAATACTGGCTGTGAGTTGATTATGGAACAATGTTAGGGGCTGAATTGTATCCCCACCTCATTCATATGTTGAAGCACTAAGCCTCTGTACCTCACTATATCATTGCATTTGGAGATAGGACCTTCAAAGAAGTGATTAAGTTAAAATGAGGCCCTGCCAGTGGGTCCTACCCCGGTTTGACTGGTGATCTTATAAGATGAGGTTATTTGGACACACAGAGACATCTAGAAAGCACGTCATAGAGGAAAGAGCACGCGAGGACACAGGGAGAAGGCACCCAGCTCCAAGCCTAAGAAAGAGGTCAGGAAAAGCACACAAACAAACACAGCCGCCAGCTTGATCTTGAACTTCCAGAACTGTGAGAAAGTACCTTTCTGTTGTTTATACCACCCAATCTGTGGCATTCTGTTATGGCAGCCCTAGTGAGCTGATACACATACCAATCACATTATGGAGCACACGTCCTCTGCTTTCTGGGCACTTACAGATTAGATCGATGAGTAAAAGAGGGTTTCCCAGGTGGTACTAGTGGTAAAGAATCTGCTTGCTAATGCAGAAGACACAAAAGATGTGGGTTTGATCCCTGGGTCGGGAAGATACCCTGGAGGAGGGCATGGCAACCCACTCCAGTCTTCTTGCCTGGAGAATCCCATGGACAGAGGAGCCTGGTGGGCTACAGTCCACTGGGTCACAAAGAGTTGGACACAACTGAGTTACTAACACGTATGTATACATAGGGTATGAGGCAGAAGAGGAGAATCCAGGGTTACTCCCAGGTTCCAGTCTTAGGCACTGAAAGAAGGATAGGTCATGGCCTGAGGCAAGAAGCAGCATATTAAGAAAGGGAGACTTGGGGGTGAGCTGGAGGAACTGAGTTCAGTGATTGTTGTGTTTAGCTTGAGTTAGCAGAATGATATCTACGTGGAGATAATCTGCTTGGCTGTGTCTGTACAGGAGGGCTGTCTGGGCTGGACCTACAGTTAGGAACCCTCGAATCCAGGGTAAAACAAAAGCCAGGGAAATGTATGTAGACACAGAAGGTAAGAACAAGGAGTACTGAGAGTGAAATGGAAATAGAGACTCCAAAGGGGCAGTGGGAAGGTTAGTGTGCTCCCCCAAAGTTCTGTGAATTCCTATTGTATGGTTTTTATTCCTTTTAGAATTTTAAGAAGAATGTGTATTTTAAATTGTAGCTCTGAAGCTTACAATCGTAGTAAGTTACTTAACTACTTACTATCTTGTTCTTCATCTGTAAAACCGGTCCAATGATCATATCTGTCTCAATCATGGGTTTGTTGTGAGGAAGAGATGAAGTAGATATAACGTTTGTAATACATAGTGTGTACCCAATAACTGTTAACTCTTACCATTATTATTTTTAATTATTGTTGTATTTCTAGTTGGGGACATGAGTGCTTATGGCTCCCACGATCAACCACAAGAGATGTCTCTAGATGTGGATTATGGAGTGGGATGGAGCACTCCTTTATGTTATGCTTGTGCCTGTGTATGTGTGTGAGTAATTATTAAAATATACCGTACACATACTAATTACTAGTTACAAGTTATAAACCAAATGGTATTAAATTCAAAGCAACACTTAATAAAATGCAAACTCCAGAATAAATTAACTGTGCCATTGACTAAACCTTATTTACTGTTTAATCAGAGTTTTACTGTTTCCTCATTTTTGTTTTCATATGGACTTTTGTATTAGTCCTTTAAATATTCCAAAGTCCCAGACTCATACACAGTTATTGGCTCATTAAAGTGTGTATTTGCAATTTTTTTTTAATCTGTTGTCTCCTTTAGCTGAGCTTTCCTGGTAGCTCAGCGATAAAGAATCTGCCTGCTAGTGCAGGAGATGTGGGTTTGATCCCTAGGTTGGGAAGATCCCCTGGAGAAAGGAATGGCAACCCATTCCAGTATTCTTGCCTGGGAAATCCCATGGACAGAGGAGCCTGGTGGGCTATTGTCCATGGGGTCAGACATGCAAAGAGTCAGACATGACTGAGGAACTAAAAAATTCCCCCAAAATTCCTTTAACTGACATCTTGATGGCAAACCTTCCCAGTTCCTGATGGCAAAGAGCTGGGGTGCCCAGTTCTTCCTACCTATTTTCTGCAGACAAGCTGCTTTCATTCTCTAATATCATGCTTTGGTCTAAATGGCATCATTTAGCTATAAGAAAAGCTCATTGCAAAGACCTTATGCTTGAGTTCACTGCAAAACGCTCCCCTCTGACTACCTTTTCCTCATCAGAAACGTCCTCCCCACCTGACCCACTTTGCCCATCTCAATTCCGTTCCCCTTTGAAGTCCAGTGTGGAAGTTTCTTTGCATAAAATTGTTTACGATAATACATTAATCCTGTTAGTAGGTTTCCATACATTTCAAAAAGTCACCACTCCTGAAGATTTCCTTTTGTTATTAAAAATAGACTGTTTCCTCCTATGCTTGTATCACTATTATCATGGCTATGGCAAAAATACATGTTTTAATATCCAAGCGGGAGGAAGAAAACTGTGACTATAAATATATATACCATTTGAATGAGGCTGACCCCAAGGGTAGGCTCTCAGGCAGGACTGGCCTACTTATGGGTGACCCTTCTGCCTTGAAACATCATTCTTCATGATGTCAGGCTATTTTCTAAAAAGTTTGTACATTAATTCTGCTTAAAAGTCATCCTTTTGAAATACATTAGGATAAATGTCATTTTAAGAAATAGAAATATATTCATTCATTTTTTCATCACTCACTCCATAATCAATTATTATCCTTAGGATCCAGGCAGTAATGGTAGTTTCTTAGCACTTAGCGGTGGCTAAAGTGGGTGTGGGGTGGACTCTCATGAAGCTTATAATTCAGTGAGGGGCATGGACACTAGACAGGTCCTACACAAGTGTTTAAGAAATCTCTGATGAACAAATGAGCTGAAAAATACTGGGATTAAAGGTATTCCCGGGAAAGGGGAAGTCAGCTGACATTTTTCCCAAACCTCCTAAACCCCCCAAGCTCAGGTCTTCTACAACTTGGACTGTCAGCAGTATCAAAAGATATCATAGGCAAAACAGGCTTTTGTGGTTTTTTCTCCAACTTAACTACTTCTCATAACATTGTGGGAAGACGCATACAGAATTCCAAGTAACAGACTCTTAAACAGTCACTTGGAATGCTTCATATCTGTAGGACCAGGCTTCCTTTTTTTCCCCATATAAAGTTATTCATCCTTTCTTTCTCCTACCCAAATTCCCTGCCTCCTTCACCCCTCCACCCCTGAAATAGTGATTATCCTGAGAAATAAAAAAATGTAGGAAGTTGACTAAGGCTGGGATTAATGAGAAGTGAGGCAAAATTCCATCTCTTTCTCTGTGTGTGCCTGTGTTGTGGCTTGTTGAATTATAGCAAAGGTTTGAAAATAGTTTAGGGAGATTATAAAAAATATTCTGTGTGTGAATAAGACTCTGCACCACTATATATAATCGTTTGTTTTTCAGTATCGGCATTCAGCACTGGTGGTGTTCAGGGCACCAGACACCCCTGGAGTTCCTTCTGGTTCTGCGGCTGCCTTCCTCAGTCTCTATTCCTGACCCATCATGGTCTTCAGGGGGAGTTCCTAAAGCCCTCCTGTCATCACAATTTATGTCAAGGTTTCTCAACCTGGACACCATTGAGATTTTGATTTGGCAGTCATTGTTGCGAAGGCCTGCCTTGTGCATTTGTCGCAGGATGTCTAGCAGCATCCTAGGGTTGCACAGTCGGTCACGACTGAAGCGACTTAGCAGCAGCAGCAGCAGCAGACCTCTCTTCACTAGGTACCCCCATTCATGACAACCAAACATATCTTCAGACATTTTCCTGAGGGTCAGTATAATGCCCTCATCCCTGGTTGGCACTCTTCCTAAGCAGTTCTGTCCACAGTCTTGTGTTCTGTGATGGTCTACATGTTCATCCTGCTCATTGGACCGTCTCAGTTCAGACCTTGTTTCTGATCTCTAGTGGCAACACATCTTCTTGGGTATCTCAGAGAGACTGCAAAGCTAAAAGTCACAATACTGATCTTCTTACCATACTTCCTCTCTTGCTATTTTCTGTCTGATGAGGCTCTACCATCCACCCAGCTCCTTCATTCCGTTTCTAGTCAGTCACTAAGTGCTGGGTGATTGTGTATTCCAACTCCGCCCAGTTCCAGCTCCGTCTCTTCATATTTATCCTCCTTCCCACCCCAGCCCCTAGCCACTGCAAGTCACGCCACCATCATATATTGCCTGAACGACTGAAGGGCCTCAACCCTGGGCTTCAGGGATTTCTACTGCCCTTCAATCCATGCTCTATGTCATTCAGAGGATCTTGCAAAACAATAAATTTGAACGAGTCACTTACACGTGCTTCCGTTTGCTCTAAGGTTAAGGATGCAAATCCTTAACAAGACCAGCTGGCCTGTGTGGCCTGACCCTGCCTGCCTTTCCTTCATTTCCTGAACATACCACAGATCTTCCCACATAGCATGCACGTGATCAGGACAGTTTTAGCCAGTTCCTCCTCACCCTACCATTGTAGCTAATCCCTAGTATTAGGGACATGTATTTTGTCTCTTCTCATTTGAAATTTCACTGATGCTACTATGAAGAAGATGGTTCATCAGATCCATTTTTTTGTGTGTGTGCATATTTTGTTTATCCAGAAAATTAGAGAAGTAATTTTATATTCTGTATGACATAGAGAATAGCTATGTTATATCATTTTCTTAAAATGAGAAAAATATATTTATAAAAATATGAAACTACCATGAGAAATGAAGAGGAGATGGAATTAGGTACTATACACATATACATATCTATTGAAAATTATCTTTAAAAATGGTACTTTTTACATATCAATTTTTGGTGTATGTTTTCCTGTTTTTGTTGTTGTTGTTGTTAGACTGTATCAAGATATTTGAAAAATGCCCTGGCAAAAAGTGTACTATATCATAAAGATTCAAGAAGAGATAATTTGTGGCTACTGAGCCAGAAATGTGCATGAGTCATAAATTAAACCTGACAAACTTGTCATAAAATATAAGTTTTAATAGAAGCATAATATTTGCTTTCATGACTATGTCAGAATCAATAATACATCATCAGCTCTTTTTCACATTGGCTCACATAATGCAAAGATGTGAAAGCAGACAAAACAAAATTACAAAAATGTAAATGTAGCTTAGGCCCCTCAAAAATCTATAAATTTGCTTAAATTATAGAATACAGAATATGGAAATTTATTGTTTAAAAGAAATTTGGCCATAAACCAAATTAGAAGACAAATGACAAGCTGGTAAAAGATAGTTAAATATATATGTATATATATATATAAAACAGGTAAAGAGTTAATTTCTTTAATATACAAGCACTGTTACATAACAATTTAAAAATCAATCCAACAGAAAAGTGGGCAAAGTACTTGAACAGAAAAAAAGTTTAAAAGGAGATTCAAATGGCAAATGTTTAAAACATTGCTCATCCTGGATAGGAATCATTTATAACTACAAAGAAAGTTCTGTCCATTAAATAGAAAGTGACAAAAAATAATGATAGATGTTAATACCTGGTGTTGGAGAGTATGGACCAATGAGCAGTCATTGTCTGCAGATCAGATTCTGGAAGCCTCCTTCACAATATGCCTCAAAAGCCTCAAACCCATAATTTCTAATTCTAGGAATTTATCCTAAAGAAATAATTAGTCCTGAGTATGCTGATTTTGATACCAGAAGGTTTATCCCAATTTTGTTTGCAATATCAAAATGTATAGAAATAGTGCAAATATGGATGATTAGATGATAATACATTATGATTTATCCATAAAGTAGAATATGATGCCTTTCAGAAAAAGATCATTTAAAGTGTGTATTTACATGGGAAAATTACTCATGATGAATTTTTAGATCAAAATGCAGTACACACCTAGCACCCAAATCTTGGTTCCCTTTTTCAAAAATGTTATTTGTTTATTTATTTTTGGCCGTGCTGGGTTTTTGTTACTGTGTGAGCATTTCTCTAGTTGTGGTGAGCAGGAGCTCCTGTCCAGTTGCGGTCTATGGGCTTCTTATTGCAGTGACTTCTCTCGTTACAGAGCATGGGGTCTAAGGCACCTGGGCTTCAGTAGTTGCCACTCCTGGACTCTAGAGCACAGGGCTCAGTAGTTGTGGTGCATGGGCTTAGTTGCTCCAAGGTATGTGGGATCTTCCTAAATCAGGGATTGAATCCATGTCTCCTGCATCGGCAGGCAGATTTTTTTTTTTTTTAAACCATTGAGATATCAGGGAAGCCCCAGATCTTGGTTCTTAATACCATTTTCTAATGAAAGATATCTGGAGTCAATGGAGAAATAACTGATTCTAGGACTATTTCAGAAAATATACATAATGACCTTCTTGTTGTTGTTTAGTTGCTCAGTCATGTCCAACTCGTTGTGACACCATGGACTGCAGCACTCCAGGCTTCCCTGTCTTTCACTAACTCCCTAGAGTTTGCTCAAATTCGTGTCCATTGAATCGGTGATGCCATCCAACCATCTCATCCTCTGTCGTCCCCTTCTCCCCCTGCCTTCGATCTTTCTGAGTGTCAGGGTCTTTTCCAGTGAGTCAGCTCTTTGCATCAGATGGCCAAAGTATTGGAGCTTCAGCTTCAGCATTAGTCCTTCCAATGAATATTCAGAATTGACTTCCTTTAGGATTGACTGGTTTGATCTCCTTTCAGTTAATGGAACTCTCAAAAGTCTTCTTCAGCACCATGGTTTGAAAGCATCAATTCTTCGGTGCTCAGCCTTTTTTATGGTTCAACTTTCACTTGACTACTGGAAAAACCATAGCTTTGACTCTATGGACCTTTGTCTGCAAAGTGATGTCTCTGCTTTTTAATATGCTGTCTAGGTTTGTCATAGCTTTTCTTCCAAGGAGCAAATGTCTTTTAATTTCATGGCAGCAGTCACCATCCATGGTGATTTTGGAGCCCAAGAAAATAAAGTCTGTCACTGTTTCCATTTTTTCCCCATCTGGCCTTGGATCATCTTATAGTGCCTGAAAGTAAGGAAGTGTTAAACTAACAAACTCACAGGGATGGACTATTTCAGAGGAACATGGGAACCAACTGAAAGAGCTCCTAGTGCCCAAAGCTGGTATGATTAGAGCAACAGAATAAAGTGTTGGATTATAATCCAAAGTATGAAATAAATATTCATGAGTGTACACTAATATAAATAAATGAGTGAATAAATAAATGGAGAGCAAGAGATAAATGGTCCCTACAGAGAAATTCGAAGTAATTTACAAAGGTATTCCACCCTCAGGGAGGTGAAATGAAGCACTCTACTCGTGAATGTACCCTGCTAAAAGGGACTTCTTCCGAAGAACACATTATGGAAGAGGGCAGCATGCAAAAGGGTAACTGTACAGTGGAGGATTATGAGAACATTACCTCAGCCATGTGATCAAAGTAAATATCAATAGTGGTTAGTCAGGTTAATTGTATGCACCTTTGATATAATGTGGTGAAATGACATTTTATATCCTCTGATCTTCCTTCTCCAAATTCCAAAGTGTTAGTCCCTCAGTTGTATCTGACTCTTTGCAACCCCATGGATTACAGCCCACCAAGCTCGTCAGTCCATGGGGATTCTCCAGGCCAGAATACTGGAGTAGGGTGTCATTCCCTTCTCCAGGGGATCTTTCCAACCCAGGGACCAAACCTAGGTCTCCTTTATCTCAGGCAGATTCTTTATTACCTGAGCCCTCTCCAAATCCCAAACCCCAGTCTAATCATGAGAAGAAAACACCAGACAGATCCCAATTTAGGGAAATTCTACAACCAATCTGACCAGGAGTCCTTAAAACTGTCAAGGTCATCAAAAATAAAGAACATCAAGGAAACTGTCACAGCCAAGGATGGCTCAAGGAGAAATGATGACTCAGTGCAGTGTGTTAAACTGGATAGAGTTCTGGAACAGAAAAGGGACATTAGGTTAAAATGAAGGAAATCTTAATAGTATGGACTCTACCTAATAGTACATCAACGTTGATGATTTAATTGTAATTACTAGAAGACTGAGATGAAGCTGTTGGCAGAGTCAGTTCCTTCCAGGGGCCATGAGGAAAGGATATGTGTCAGGTCTCACCCACTGGCTTGCAGATGGCTGTCTTCTCTTTGCGTCTTCACATTGTCTTCCTTCTGTGCATATCTGTATTTAAATTTTCTCTTCTTGGAAGGACACAGGTTGTATTGGATCAGGGCCCACCCTAACGTCCTTGTTCTAGTTTTGCTACCTCTTTAAAGATCCTATCTCCAAACGTGGTTATTACGGTCTGAGATGCTGGGGGTTAGGGACTCAACATAGGAATTTGGGGGCATGTTGCAATTCGTCTCATGATACCAGGTTTCTCACTGTCAGAGAGAGAAGAGAGCAGCAACAGAGGAAGGCTAGAACAACCCTGTGGTGATAGATGAGGGCTGGAGATGTCAGTGGGGACTCACGTTCACTTTAATATATATGCATATAGATGCAGAAATAAATAGTCATGTGTGGACACATGGTTAGTATATGTGAACACATTGCATAGCTCATTCGCTGAGAGTTGCTAGAAGCTGTGACATTCCAGTAGCAACAAGCATGTCTACGACCAGTTAGTTTCTGAAAACCATTGTTTAAGCAAAGGAGAAATGGCTAATCCTAGGACCGAGGCAAGAAAAATATGATTGGTTAGGGAGAAAATTAAAGGAGAAAAAGGATATGTACATAGTCTCAAACTATCTCAACCACCCCAAGTACTTGTTAGTTACTGTGGTGGTTTTTACATATGTCCACAAACACCTTCATATGCCTCCCTCCAAGAGATGGAGCTCAGTTCTCTGTCATTTGAATGTGGACTTAACGACTCGCCTTCTAAAATTATGGAAAGAAAAAGCAGGAACTTTTCAGTGGCGAAACCAGCCGGACAGCACCTTAACCAAGTGATCAGGTTCGACATCGCCAATGGGAAGTCCTGTTGATACTGATATCCTGTATCACTGGTAGGATGAAATGGGAAGAGCATTTTACTTCTGTCGTGTTTTTCCTCCAAATCCATAACCCCAGTCTATTCATGGGGGGAGAAAGAAGATTCTCAGATTAAGGGACATTCTACAGTGTGTTTGACTAATTTGTTTCAAAAGTGTCAAGGTCATGAAAAATAAGGAAAGACTAAAAAACTGTCATAGACCAAACATAATGACTAGATGCCACATGTTATCCTGGAGTGGAAAAGAACATTAGAGGAAAAACTGTTAAAATCTGAAATGGAAGGTTAGTTATTAGTACTCTATCAGTGTTAATTTCTTAGTTTTGAGAAATGTTAAGATGTTATCATTAGGAGAAGCTGCTTGAAGGGTATATGGGAATTCTTTATCCTGTCTTCAAAACTACTGTAAACCTAAAATTACTGTAAAAAAGTTACAAAATGTAGCGTACATAATAGCATTGATTCACTCAAAAGTTGTTTATTAAGTACTTGATATGTGCCAGATATTCTTCTGTGTGCTGAGAATATTGCAATGAATCAGATATTATTCTTGCTCTTATAGAGTTTTTTTTATTTTATTACCAATTGGTCCTTTTTTTAAAAAAAAAAACTGTACTTATAAATATAGAATATATACTATGGGCTTCCCTGGTAGCTCAGATGGTAGAGAATCTGCCTGCAGTGCAGGAGACTTGGGTTTGATCCCTGGATTGGGAAGATCCACTGGAGAAGGGAATGGCAACTTACGTCAGTATTATTGCCTGGAGAATAACGGACAGAGGAGCCTGGTGGGCTACAGTCCCTAGGGTCACAAAGAGTTGGACATGCCTGAGTGACTAACACACACACACACACACACATAGGGATTTGGAAACAGGTCTTGCAGAGATTACCTCATTCCTTTAAATCAGTGGTTTTTGAAGTATGCTGCAGGAACCAACAGCATTAATGAGAGATTGTTAGAAGGGCAAATTCTCAGGCTGAACCCCAGTTTTGTTAAGTTGGAGACTCTGGTGATCAGGTTCAGCAATCTGTGTTTTTAACAAGTCCTCCAGGTAATTCTGCTTCTCCAAATCACAGTATCCATGCAAATAATAATACTACCAGCCTCTAATAGTCTTATATATAATATGAGTGTGCAGTGTAAACCAATTTAGCAATTGCCTGGCATATTGTAAGTGGTTCAGTAAAAGGTACCAATAAATGCCAGTTATTGCCACTCCTTCCCTCAGATGTCTACCCAGCTAACTCCCCTCCCTCCTCAGGGGCATTGCTTGAATGGCACTTAATCAAGGAGGCCCTCTTTATAACTACAATATGCCTGTCTCTCTTGCCCTGCTGTCTGGAACTCCCAATCTCCTTTTCTCCCTGGTGTGCCCTTCCCCCACCCCTCATATCACTTATCACTGTCTCATCAATAATATAATTTGCACATTAATTATGTGTTCCTAAATGTATGTCTTCCCTGGTTGGACTGTAACTCCTCAAGGGCAGGGGATCTTTGTTTTCATGTATGGAGCCCAAGTGCTAAAATCAATGCCTGGCACATGGTAGGCATTTTAATATTTGTTTCCACAATGAATGGTTGATATGACTGCTTTATGAAAGCAGGCTTCTAAGTGCTCTTCAAGCACTTTAGGTGTTCTGAATGTTTGATTTGACTTGTGAAATGCTTCCAATAATTAGGTTGTGCTTTTGGCACTGGTTGATGATCTCTGCACCCCAAAGCCATCTGGAGAGCTGCTGGGGTTGAGGCAAGAATGGGGTTCCAGTCCCCTTGTATGCCCCAGTCATCCACCCTTCCCTTAGTGCTCTAGTCCCAAATAGTTAGATTCTGGGAGGAATTTCACTGACCACAGAACTGTGTATCTGAAAGAGTCTGAAGCTTGCTTCTCTGTACCATTAGGTTGGAATGAATTTGCTTTCCCAAATACAGCTGAAGACTGCAGCCATTTTTCCTTGGTGAGCGTGGCAGATAAGAGCTGAGGATTGGTTCTTGGCAGAAGGAAGTGAGTAGAGATGTCAAGAGGAAAGAGTTAGGAGATGGAAGAGATGAGACTGGGGGGATTTAGATGGACCAGGCAGAAGTGGAGATCATGGTGAATGAAGTAGGAGAGGTGATAAAGGCAAAGCCCATGTGAGGAATAGATGTGAAAATCCCGTAAGAGAAATGTGAACCCCATGCATCAAGTCAGCAGAGGATTCTGAGCGAGAGGTGTTGTGACAGCTGCAGACGAGATGGGTTCTGACAGTATTTTTTAACAGATTGGGCATGGGAAGAATCTACTGAGCAAGAGACCAGATCTTAAGTGTAAAGTTTTACTAGAGGATCCTCACTTCCTAGGTGGGAAGTGGCGTGTGCTTGTATATATATGTGTGTGTATGTATGTATCTATGTATTTGTGTGTATATGTTTGAATATTTATGTGTGTGTTTTTACGAATGTGTATTTGTGTGTATGTTTCTGTGTATACATGTATGTTTGTGTGTGCATGTTTATATGTGTATGTACATGTGTATTTGTGTGTATGTATGTATGTGTGTATTGTGTGTGGATGTATGTGTGTGTGTGAGACTCTCTCTTTTTGGTCTGTCATATAGTAGTTGGTTCAGGATCACCCAGTGTTATTCACTTTTGTTTATTCTTCTTCTTGCCTTCCTATTTCCTTCTCACTTTTTCCCTAATATAGTACTGCCTTTTTAATCTGTCATCCTCGGGGAGAAAGGAGAGTCTTCCTAAGAAACCACTTATACCTGCGAGCATTAAGGTAGGGACAAAATCATGACTGTGCTTTAGTGATAGCACTTCCAAAACCCTGCTTCCTCTCTTGTTCTACTGAGCAGAATTTGTTTTCTTGATCTCGGGCTAACTGTTGTGAGCCTTATGGTTTATGCCCCCAGACAATCAGGCTCACATTACCTCTCTGTTACTTTTCTTATCTAAACATGGGAATCAGGACATTATTACACAATTCAGAGAGTGACTTTGAGGTTCGAATGAGATCATCTTTATGGAGCTTCGTCAGGGCCCGGTGCAGTGACACCATCACCACATTCCAACCCCTGACTAGTTCTTTCCCTCAGAGCCTTGGCTCACATGGAACATATCTGTTTGTTCACGCTGTGGTTTAGTGTTCAACACATGGTAGACACTTGATAAATATTGACAAAACAAATCAATGAATACATGATTATGTTGGATTTTTTTTTAGATTAAAAGACATTCTCAAAAAATGCCATTTTCCATTTGTTGCTGGCTGGATGATTTCTTTGGAGATGTGGTACACTTTCTATGCTTTGCGAGCATCCCCCAGCTTCTGATTTGGGTTGCAGCTATGCTCAACCAGCTTTGGAATTTAAATTTCTATGTGTGGCAGAGTGGAGCTATACAGAATATTTATAAAAGTCCTCATGCAACTCTGCTCATAAACTGGAATCACTTCGCAAGGGTGCACAATAAACTGAACTAAAAATGGCAGATGTTTACCCATCAGAATCATGTTCCTTTCTTTCTTCTAGGGCCTGGATCATGTATGCAGTTTATGAAATCACTCATCCAGCAGCAGAGAAAGAATGGCTTTAAGGAGATGTCAAATTAGATTGAATTGTGGTCATGAAAGATGTTGACTATATTGAGTCAGAGAAATTTGAACTCCACTGAGATGAAATATTATGCTTTGTATTAAAATGAGAAAGCAAATGTTTACCTGCCATTCCTATTGTTTTTAAGTCCTAGTTCACCATAGCGAAGGGCAAGAGGATGTGATTAATCACAGAAAAAAAATGAACAGATTCTGGGGATGTTACTTATACTTCTGTTATAAAAGGAGATCGTTGTTCATGCATTTATTGGGTCCTATTAATAGGCCATTGATAAATAATACTGTATGTGGTTTTCATTCATAGTCTCAAGCTTTGAAACTCTCTACATTTATAAAAGAGAAAATCAGTGCTTTCTTGAGCACTGAGATCTCTGATGCCCTCGGTGTCTGAGATCTAAAGGACTCTTTCAGTCCTCATCTTGTTGACTCAACAGCTTTCCACCCGACAGCCACTCCCTCTTTGAACTGCTCCTTCCTTTGACTTTGCCACATGGTTTTCCTTCCCACTTTCTGTCTGCTCTGCCCGGCTGCTCATCCTCAAGGTTCAGCCACAATGCTTCTTTCCTCTTCTCTTTCCCTCTCTGTCCTTCCCTTTCCCTCTCATCTCTTCTCACTTCATGCTTTTTTTTCTAAATCATCTCGTCTGTGTCCCTATCTATCGTCAGTTACCTGCACTGTGCTGTTGATTCCGAAGTCAAAAAACCCTCAGCCCGTGCCTTTTCTCTGAAGACCAGACCTCGCATCCAAACATCTCCCTTTGGGTCTAGGGCATGTCCATGTCTCAGTGTAAAATCCTCTTCCACATCACCACTGCCCACCCAGGTCTCTAAACGAGAGATTCCTCCTAGGTATCCTGACTGCACTTCCCTTTGACTTACCCTTTCAAGTCTACTCCGTCACCTGTTTATTTCATCCTCTAATAGCTTCACTTCACCATGAGAGCACCTGTCTCAACACTCTAGGCTAAGGCAGCAAAATCTTTCATATGGACTACAATAGGGATTGCTATTATAGACAGATCTCCAGACTGGTTTTCTCATATTCGTTCTTGTTCATCACAGCTACTATCCATGCAACATTCATGTCGCAGCCAGAGTAATCATGTCAAAACAGAAAGTTGATATCCCCTTGTTAAGATAAAAATCTTTAACACGACCACAATTTCCTGTGTGGACCCCTCCAACCTATGTCATCGATACTCCTCACTGTGGTTTCTGCCAAGCCACATCATCATCTGTTCAGTTGCTGGAAATGCACCCTGCTGTCTCCTGCCACAGGAACTTTGTACCTGCTGTTTCCTCTGCCTGGAATGCTCTTCTCCCTCCCCCAGCTTTTACTGCACAGGGCTGAATGTAGTTTACTGCTCACTCTCAAAATCTCAGTTGGAATACCATTTCCTCAATGAAGTTAATACCACTTAAATATTGTTAATATAAAAATCATTGTATTTTAAAATTATTAATTGAAGTATAGTTGATTTATAATGTGTTAATTTCTGCTATACAGCCAGGTGACTCACTTTTACACATATATGCATTCTTTTTTATATTTTTTTCCATTATGGTTTATTCCAGGATATTGGATATAATAGTTTCTCATGATATACAGAAAGGCTTTGTTGTTTATCCACTCTATTTATAATATCTTACATCTGCTAACCCCAGACTCTCAGGTCATCCATCCCCCACCTCTGTTCCCCTCTGGCAAATATGTTCTCTAGGTCTGAGTCTGTTTGCCGGCAGATTCTTTACCCACTGAGCCATCGGGGAAACCTTCTGTTTTGTAGATAAGTTCATTTGTGCCATACTTTAGATTCCACATATGAGTGATGTCATATGGTATTTGTCTTTCTCTGACTTAATACGATAATCTCTCTATGTAGCATCTATGTTGCTACAAATGGCATTATATTGTTTTTCTTTTTTAGAATTGAGTAGTATTCCACTGTATGTCTGTAGCATATCTTTTTTATCCATGCATCTCTCAATGCACATTTAGGTGGTTTCCATGTCTTGGCTGTTGTGAATAGCGCTGCTATGAACATATGGGTGCATGTATCTTTTTGAATTATAGTCTTGTTTGGGTATGTGCCCAAGAGTGGGATTGTTGGATCATACGGCAACTCTATTTTTAGTTTCTTGAGGAATTCCCATACAGTTTTCCATAGTGGCTGCCCCAATTTGCATTCCCATCAACAGTGTAGGAGGGTTCCCTTTTCTCCACATCCTCTCTAGCATTTATTTGTAGATATTTTAATGCTAACCATTCTGAACAGGGGCTTCTCAGGTGGCTCAATGGTAAAGAATCCACCTGTAAAAGCAGGAGATGCAGGTTCGATCCCTGGGTCGGGAAGATCTCCTAGAGGAGGAAATGGCAACACATTCCAGTATTCTTGCCTGGAAAATCCCATGGGCAGAGGAGCCTGGCAGGCTACATTCCATGGGATTGCAGAGTCAGACATGAATGAGCACATACACATTCTGACTGGTGTGAGGTGACACCTTATTGTAGATTTGATTTACATTTCTTAAATAATTAGTGATATTGAGCATCTTTTCTTTGGCTTATTGGGCATCTGTAAAAATAGTATTAAATTAGCATAAGATATTATACTATTATTTATATCATGATGTTAATAATTGATATTACTCAATTATAATATATTAATTTATATATTTATGAAGGTGAGGCTTATGTATCACCCTTTTTTCACACATCATAGCATTTAACAGCTTTTGTTATTGTTGTTTAGTCACTCAGTTGTGTCTGACTCTGCGACTACATGGACTGTACACCATCAGGCTCCTCTGTCCATGGGATTTCCTAGGCAAAAATACTGAGTGGGTTGCCATTTCCTTCTTCAGAGGATCTTCCCCACCCAGGATTCGAACTCATGTCTCCTGCGTTGGCAGGGAGATTTTTTTTTTTTTTTAAACCACTGAACTACCAGCGAAGTCCTTGAAGCTATTCTTTTACCTTATTTGTGTGTTTATTTGCTTATTATAAGCTCCATGACAGCAGTGACTATGGCTTTCTTTGTTCATAGTTTCCGGGTCTGTCATGGGGCCTGTATAAATTTTTCTTCATAAATGCAGGTTACATGATTGAATGAAAGCCAGAGATACTCAGATATTTGCAACGTATTCTTTTAGGAGCCAGTGTTATTAGAGTTCAATTTCAACATATTATCAACAGTTTCTTTAGTAGCATCTTCTTTCATCTTGCAGGATGAGCTCAGTGGCCAGGCTACACAGTACTCACTGTTTCTGAGACATAGAATAAATGGCCATATGCTTATCTGTATTAAATTACATAGTAAATTATTAAAATATGTATTAAATTAAACACTTAAAAATTTTTCTGGAGTATAGCTGCTTTACAATATTGTGTTAGTTTCTACTGTAAAGTGAATCAGATGTATGTATACATACATCCCTTCCTCTTTAGATTTCCTTTCCATTTAGGTCACCACGGATCACTGAGTATGGTTCCCTGCACTCTACAGTAGTTCTTCTTAATAAATGTAATACAGTTAGACATCAGCATGTCTTGGAACATTGTTTTTTCAATGTTTTGGGCCACGAGCCAGCTTCCCTCATGATTGATATAGCTACATGTGCACACACGTGACTGAAAACTCCAGAAGCCAGTATTTTCGCTGACTACATGCAGCATATTAATTTCTATTCTGTTCTTTTCTATTTTATGCTTTTCTGTATTATTTATTGATTAATATGGGTTAGAACTAAATTGATTTCACAGTTAGAAAAGGTTTTTTTTTCCCTAGAAAATATTTTGTTTTTAAAGCTGTGACTTTCCATGGATATAAATGTTAAAATCAAGAAATAAATTAAGATTGGATAGACATTTTATTTCTGAGTCAAGAAAACTATTTTGACTAAAGAAAGGAAAATGTTTTTGAGGGTCTAAGACACAATCTCATTGAAAGTATATGAAAGTTAATATATCAAAATTTTTTCCCAGCTAGTACTGGGAAATATTAGTTTTGAGAACTATTGGCTGTTTTGAAAGTCCCTTTTCTTTGTATCTAAAGCTATGTAGTGCAGTAGGGATATTAAATTTGGTTTTGAGCCGCTGCATTAGCGGGGTCAGAAAGGTTTTGATAATGTTTTGATGAAACTTTGAATGGAGAAAGACAAACAGTAGGGAAAAAAAATATAAAGGAAAGAGGAACTCTTGACGTCTGTTTATTTCATGGCCTTGGATTTGCACAGCCAATTTTTGCGGAGTAAAGCATGAAACACCAGGTTGGTGGGACCCACAGCTCATCGAAGTGAGGATGGTTAGTGTTAATACACTTTCCTGTCTACTGTTTAGAATAAGATATACAATTTGTCATTAAGACAGCTGAAATTTAATAAGACAAATGTTCTTTCAGAAAAAGTTTTAAAAGAAAAGGATACATTTTCCATTCATCTTTAACTTTTATCAGTTCACTGTGACCATTAGCTGTTGGGCTTGCTAAGTTGTGTCTTAGCCATAGGTTTGCATTCACGTCACTTTCTGAGCTGATTGTACATAGACCTCTCAGCCTAATAGTTCAGAGTAAAACTGGAGGAAAATGGCTTTATAAGTCTTGCCCCAGGATGATCTGCTAATCTTTTTGGTTTCCTTTCTTCTTTGCCGAAAGTCTTAAGCTTTTTTTTCTCCTGTAACTAGTACAGCTAGTTTAATATACATACTTTTTTCTAACAGCTTTTTATAATTAATAATTTAAAATATGATATAGGGTACTTGAAATTATGTCTTAATATAATGTTCTTAAAGAGCCAAAACCCTCATATAAAACATTTTCAACGAAATGTAAGCAATTGCTGTTTGATGTTTAAGCTAATTTAATCAGATTAATTCGGTTTAAAAAAAAGGACAAACAATGCTGAACTGTAGGGGCAACATTAATTTTCTTCTTACTCTTCCCTCCCTTTCAGGTCAGCTATATGCTTCTAGTTTATGCTTTTAGCTGCAACACATCTTTAGTCATTTATTAGAGACATTCTGTAACATTGGCTAAAAATGGAAGTGAAAGTAACTGTAAAGTGAAGTCCTGTAGTTCTGACTTTCTGTCTTAGGAAGTTAGGAATTTGTCCTTTATGCAAATTGGAGGAAAGATAGAACCTGTATGAATGTTCTTCCTTTCTCTCCCTTTCTCTTCTTCCATTTGCTAATACATCCTTGGAAACTCAGCTCAGCCAAAGCCTCCATTTGAAGTCACCTTCATATCCCTAGGAAGTGAATCTCTCCTTACCTACCCTTCCCAGTATAGGTATTTGTTCATTAGTTTTACAGTAATTCATCTAGTCATATGTCTGTCTCCCCCTCTGAACTATATTCACCTTTAAGGCAGGTACTATCACATATCCATCTTGGGCATCCTTCTGTATGACACTGTTTATAAGACAGTCTCTACCCAATAAGATTTGATGATTGAATAAGTTTCCATGTCACAAGTTCTTAAGTAGAGTCATGCCCCAGATCATGGAGCTAAACAAAGTAGAGAAGAACAAGAGAAGAAAGAACAAACAGGTATCCAACAAACCCAGTGTCAGAGGAACTGACTAAATATTATTTAAGGACAGATTTAGACGTTCACTCTCCCCCAGAAGGATATATAATGGCCATTTAAAGTGTTAAAATACTTCTAATATCTGAGAAACATACATTCTATAAATCAGTCTTTTAGTGTGTGCCAAGTAATCAGCATTAATCTACTCTCCATGTTCATCAGCTGAGCCATACAGGTTTTCTGTTTTCATGAAAAATCACCTCATGATGCTGCCTTAGCCCCCTCCTCCTCTTTTCCCAGTAAATCAGACAGAGATTTCAAGCTATCACCCATGAAAAATTTATCTGTGACTAAAAAGATACATCTGTTATTTTAAAATTAATAAAAAAAGATCTGTTTAATTCTCATGCCAGCTGAATTTCTAGCATCTCTAAGAACAGGTTGGTAAGAGTAAAAAAATGAGACTTCTCCATACCAAAAAAAAAAAAGAAAAATCACATTAAAAAATCTCCATTCTTGCCTGGAGAAACCCCATGGACAGAGGAGCCTGGCAGGCTATAGTCTGTGGAGTTGCAGAGTCAGACACAACTGAAGTGACTTAGTACACACCCATTTGGAAATAAGCACAGCATCTGATTTTTAGTTTTAAGGGTTTTGGTGTGTTTTTTTTTTTTTTTTTTGCTGTGATGAGAGGGGCTTGTATATCTTGATGTGATCTGATACTCTGGGGTGAACCCACTTTGAAAAAGAGTTTTACTGGCCATTCTTATATAACCAATGAGGTCCTGCATGACAGAGGAGTCAGGAAAGAGACACTATAGGAGAAGCTTCACTTTCTACACTGAACCATTAAGGTGATTCTTTAATTTCAGCCACAAATGTTTCTTACAGAGCCTGTCACTGTGTTGTGTGAGTTTCTGTATTATACATGATTATTGATTAGGTTGGTAAATTTAAGGAATCCTGTAGAAACATCTGATTTCAGGAGAAATCTCACTGGTAAGAAGATGCTGAGTAGTTGATGCTGAACAGTAGCTAAAATTTTGATTGTGATTCTTGTTCACAAAGCCTTGTCAATGATGTCGTGGGAGCGCCCATCAAATCAGAGCATCAATCCTTTCTATGCCTGAAGTCACCCATCTGTCACCTGCTCAAAAGAATACAAAAATTATTATCAGGTTTACACACTAAACACATGAAGCATCGTGTGCCATATCAACTGTTTTCATCTCCTTCAAAATTTTCATTCTTTACATATTCTCTCCCACCAGCATTCAGGAATAATCAGCAACAATCACCGTGATTAAGGGAAAACTATGGGGATGGAAATAAACGTCATCTTCTACAGTTTCACATTTATAATGTAAGCCTTGAGCATATCCTTACTGTGATGACAGGGGTCTGGGCAGGATGATTAATGTGAGACCACACCAGCCCTCGCTCAGTAGATCGTAGAGGAAATAGACTAGAATCTGTGGGAATGGCACGATTCATCACTCTATGTGGGCTGAAAGGGGACAGGTGAAAGTATTTGCTACCTACACCTTTGGCAGAAAGCTTTAGCCATTATGTTCCTGAAAGCACTCTGATGCACTTCTGCTCTTCTCAGGTGCAGGGGATGAGAACTTGTGTTAAAGCAGGGATGTTTAAAGGGACAGTATTAGCAATGCACAGAACAAGTATGAAATGCAAATTTCCAAACGATCCAAAACCAAGACCCTGGAGATGAGGCCCAGAAATCTGTTTTGCCAAGCTTTTTAGTTGATTTGGATACATGCTCAAGTTTGAGAATAACTGTATTAATGTATAAAATTATAATGAGTAATACACTTGTAATGTCCCTTTTGGAAGTCATGATATTATAATACAGCCGAGGCTAACTTTTGTTTAGAGTTGATGTCCATCATTTAGGGCACATATTTTGAAGATATTTGTAATGGTAAAATGTCATTATTTAAAACCATGACACTATGTAAGACTTTGTGATTATTTTTAAGGAAAGGCTCTCCACTGGGTTTGCATTTTTTAAAACTGGGTTATAAGAGGAGCATGGAGAGAACTGAATTGCTCTAAATAATAAAGAGAGATTATGTAGAATTTTCTTGGGCAAGGTGGTAAATAGAGGGAGAGAGACGGGCGAGCAAAGAGTGAGAAATCTAAATAGAATGGCTCCATGAGAATTCTTGGAGGGAAGGAAGTAGAAAGACGTTTTCTCTCCCACCCGCCACACACAGGACGTAGATCAGAGTGCTCTAGATCAGAATCAGACTGCATGCTAAGGCTCAGAGTTGTACCCCTCCTTTGTCTTCATTGCTTCCAATGGGTAGACTGGCCCCTCTTTAACAAAATGACCCATTAAAAATGTAAAGTCTTGTGACTAAATGAATCACTTGATCAGTGTGAATTTCTAGCCTGTATGTCACACCTGCCTAAAAGGACATAGCCTTTTACATGGCTAAGATAGATTTTTTAATGGTAGCCTCGAGGTCAAGCTCTCTGTCACACTCCACGTCTATCAAGGAGGAAACCAAGTCGGCCACAGTTCACACAATCATTGCACATGAGAGCAGAGAGGACCTTAGAGATTGCATTGTCTAACCTCTTGATCTAACAGATCGAAAGCCGGAAGGGTAAATGAGTCGCCTCTGCTAAAGAGTGTGTGTGGTTTCACAGTACAAAAGCCTCTCAAGGTCCTTTCTATCAACTACATAGAGAAAGGCTTCAGAAGGCCCTGCCACTGGCAGTCTGCACAGAAGAATCTGTAGTTAGGTAACATTAACTCCTGAAAAGCCTAGGAGCTGGAATTATTGATCATCTCAGGGTATCAGGGAAATATTAGGGATGATAGATTTTTAACAGTATTGGCTGACATGAGTCAAAGTGAACTTTTAAAAAATGATTAGCCTATGAGGATATTGGAGAAGGAAATGGCAACCCACTGAAGTATTCTTGCCTGGAGAATCCCATGGACAGAGGAGCCTGGCGGGCTACAGTCCATGGAGTCACAAAGAGTTGGACACGACTGAGCAACTAACACACACGAGGACATTAGTCAGGATCCAGCTCTCTTCTTCAGATGGTATAAAGGGAACTTGAAGACCAATATTGCAGCTATATGATTGTGTGTGTGTGTGTGTGTGTATACGGAATGAAATTCTTCCACTGATTTTGCAGATTTTTAGTTACACTACATTTTTAAGGGACCACTGAAGATCCTTTTTAATTCAAAACCCAAAACACACAAGCCAAAAGACCTTTTAAACATTTCACAGTCCAAAGATTAAGAAGATGGTGATATCTATCAAATGAAATTTCACAAGTGGGATAATCTGTAAATGCATTTTATAATGCTGCTTCCCTTTTACAAATTTAATCAGGGAGATGCTTGCTACCTTTCTTTCCTTTTGTGTTTATTATGAACTGAAGCAATTTCACAGAAAAGAAGACTATAGATAATATTAAATTCTAAATATTTGTAATACTACCTTTTAGCATTACATAGACAATAAAGCATAGACAATAAAGATGCCTTTAGTGCTTATAATACTTAAATAGAGGGAATCAATTAGTGAATATTAGTTATGTTGCTAAATATACTGTGGTTCCTCATGTCACTCAGAGACCCTCCCATCAGAAAGTTCTTCCTTGGCAGTATTTCTCTCCCTTCCCTCTCCCTCAGCCTGGTACTTGTTCCTGGAAGCCACCAGCCTCCCCAGCTTGGCGCCTTTGTACATGCTGGGCCTCTTGCTGTGAAAACCCTAACTCCCTGTTCTCTGCCCCATTCCTTTCCTTGTGGGCTTTCCATGTGGCCCAGTTGGTAAAGAATACGCCTATAATTTGGGAGACCTGGGTTCAATCCCTGGTTGGGAAGATCCCCTGGAGAAGGGAAAGGCTACCCACTCCAGTATTCTAGCCTGGCAGATTCCATGGATAGAATAGTCCATGGGGTCACAAAGAGTCGGACATGACTGACTTTCACTTCTTCCTTAGTCCCTGGTGGCTCAGATGGTAAAGCATCTGTCTGCAATGCAGGAAACCTGGGTTCAGTCCCTGGGTTGGGAAGATCCCCTGGAGAAGGAAATGGCAACCCACTCCAGTATTCTTGCCTGGGAAATCCCATGGACAGAGGAGCCTGGTAGGCTTCAGTCCACGGTACCGCAAAGAGTCGGATGTGACTGAGTGACTTCACTTTTAGGCAGCTGAGAAATAACAGAAAAACTGAAAGAAAGGAGAAAAAAAAAAAGACTGGGAAAAGAAAGAGAAATTACTTTCTTTGAAATTCTTACCCCATGCCCTGGTGGCAGCCACTACTTGCTTGGAAGTCTTGGGTAAATTCCCCTGTGTCTTTGGGACTCAGTTTCCTTATCAAAAAATGATGATCACCATAGCACCTACTTCTGGTCATTGTGAGGATTAAGTAAGTTAATGCATGTAAATGTAAATCACTTGAAACTGTGCTTAGTACACAATAAATGGCTCAGTGAAAGTTATATGATAATAATAATACTATTAGCCTTTTTTAGGTTAGTACCAATTTTTCTATGGGTAGTGCTTGTCATAGATCAAGGCATAGAACGTGACATGTAGTTGATATTCAATAAATGCTTATTGTGTATGTGATTGGATGATTCTCTCTTTGAATGTGAAAGATGAAGAGATATGATAACTGTTGATGCTGACAGAGAGAAATTATAAATAATCTTCCATGCAAGAGCGCCACATATTTCAGGAATATCAATAATTCAGGATGAGCATAGTTATTGATACTGGTTGCCTTTTAATTGTACATGGCTTCATTTGTCAGTCTATGCATGATTCCATTTTAAACACCTCAGGGGTATTAGGAAATGAAAATAGAAAGGTGGCAGGAAATGGGAAGGTAGAAATGAGCGAGGATTTTCTGACATCGTACCTTGATGGCACCCATAGCAGCACCTCATGGTAAAACCAGATGGGAGGAAGGAATGTTTAGCTTTTTTTTCATTTTTTGGATGCTCAGCATATGGGATCTTAGTTCGCCAACCAGGGATTGAACCTGTGCCTCTTGCATCAGAAATGGAATCTTACCACTGAACCACCAGGGAAGTCCCAGCGGTGTTTAGTTATGATATACAAAGAGTTCTAGAGGACACCCCCTTTGTGGAGGGGGGATTAGATTTATGCTGTGTGGCTCAGGGACAAAGGCTAAAAATAACTGGGGAGACAATTTAGATCACTGGTAGAGAGAGATTTCAGAAGTGGCAACAGTGACCTTACGAAAAGAGTGAGTCATTGGAACTGTTAAATAGAGAGCAAATAACCACATGTCAGGAATGTTATTGAGAGGATTCCTGTGTGGCCTGGGAAACTGAATAACTTCCATGGGGTTCCAACACTGTGTTTAAAGGAGAGCAAATAAATCAGTTGATGTGAGTTCTGGTCCATGTAGGCAGTGTGACCCTGGGCAAATTACTTACCCTCTCTGAGCCTTCTCGCCCATATAGTTAGTTTAAAAATATCTACCTGTTCTAAATTACTTTAAAAAAAATTACATGAATTGATGTATGGCCTTGTAACATGTTGTTCAGGCATACTTGCTTTTTCTTCTTGCCATTTCCTGCACATTCATTAAGTGTCCTAATCACTGGAGACTGTGCTCAGCATTGTGATTTATTCGAACCAAATGGATTATTATTTTCCCTAGGAACTTTTTTTGTGGAAATTATACTTACTCAAATTAAAAAAAAAAAAGACTTTTCTATCAAAAAGTGAAAAGCTTTGCTCAATAAAAAATAAGTTTATATCTTATTTCTTTTTACAGATGACTTAAAGTAGGTTATTTTTCTGATAAAACACACCGTCTTAGGGTTATTTTAAGACATAGTTCTTCTATTGAATTTTAGACTGTTGGAATTCAGTGAGTGAAGTTTATGAGCCTTTATTCATGCTGATAGGGAGATTCTCATCACAACTTCCTATAATTTGCTTTTCAACTTCGTAGAAACTGAATCAATAGTCTGTGATGGCCCTCATGATTTTCCTGCTCTTCAAGGACTATTCAATTAGCTTGGATTAATTTTGCTAGAAAATCCTTAAGCAGTTATTTTTGTAGAAATTAATGACAGTTTTATTTTAGAACCATGTTCTTTCATTTTAATACACAGGATGTGGTTGACCGCTTTCACTGATGCACTGATACCTTTAGGAGATGAATAGCTACTCTGCTGATTGATACAGTTTTGTCATTCTTTTGGAGGCAGATGGCCATGGCCAGGTCCGAAGGGGCAGCGGAGATTGTAGAAAAGAAGCGTTGGAGAACTGACACTGAGCGCCTTCCTATGTAGCAGATTATTCATTTAATTTTTGCACTGCTCTGGGTGTGAAGCATATGAGCTCCGTTATCTTGGTGATAACACTGAAATTCTGAGAAGTTGTTCACATTCCCAAGGTTCTAAATTTAGTAAGCCATAGAGATAAGATTTGGGTCCAGTTTATTCAGATTCTAACACCAGTACTTTGGCCACCTCATGCGAAGAGTTGACTCACTGGAAAAGACTCTGATGCTGGGAGGGATTGGGGGCAGGAGGAGAAGGGGACGACCGAGGATGAGATGGCTGGATGGCATCACTGACTCGATGGACGTGAGCCTGAGTGAACTCCGGGAGTTGGTGATGGACAGGGAGGCCTGGCATGCTGCGATTCATGGGATCGCAAAGAGTCAGGCGCGACTGAGCGACTGAACTGAACTGAACTGAACACCCATTGCCTTTGCTCCATCATGGACTTGTTCTAACCACAGTGATTAGAGCCCCAGAGATGGTCAGTTCTTGTCCCAAACACACATGTATGTGCACCGCCCTCACCCCACCCAATAAACACATGCACACCAGTTGTTATCAAAGTTATCTTCACCTTGACTGTGGTACCTTTGACAATGAGAAGAACCAGAAAGGTCAACACGGGCTGATTTGTTTAAGCCAAGGAGATTTTGCTGTTTCACATTACACCTTTTAGAAACTAACTGTACCAAACACACTGTATTTTATTTTTTAAAAGTTAGGAAAATGAAAGAAATATTCTCTTTTGTAACCATCTGGCATCTTACGATAGTGAAAGCAGGTAGCAGTTGTGTGCATATTTTGTTTTATAGAAAGACTTCTAAAAATAATATTGCAGGATATAAGCAGGTGTTTTTCAATTTTTTTGAATGAAGGATAATTATAGTTTAAATGAAAAACAGTTGAGTACATTTGTAAACTATCAGTTATTTTCCTTTATATTTGTAAAAGTAGTATGGGAAAAACATTTTTCCCCCAATCAAAAGGTTTAATGTTTTTAAGTAAAAGAAGGCATGACCCTTTTGTCGCTAGAATTGAAACTGTGCTGAATGGATGCTTCCTACCACACATGACCCAATGGAAACAGCACACAGGCCTTAAGCTGTGTATATCTCACTGTCAGCTTTGACCCCAGGGCTTAGTTTACACACAATTATTCTGTTTGCCACGATTTGTATTGGAGTTGGACTTCACTGGTGGCTCAGATGGTAAAGAATCTGCCTGCAGTGCAGGAGACCTGGGTTCGATCCCTGGGTTGGGAAAACCCCCTGGAGGAAGAAATGGCAACCCCCTCCAGTATTATTGCCTGGAGAATACCCATGGACAGAGGAGCTTGGTGGGCTACAGTCCATGGGGTCACAAAGAATCGGACATGACTGAGCAACTAAGCACAGCACATATTGGAATTTATCTATTTTTATATTCTTGTTTATCCTACTAAACTGAGAACAATTTGTGGGCAGGAACTTACTCATTTTTATATCTCTAGAGCCTAGGATGTGTTAAATCCTTAATAAATGTTTGCTAATTGACTGTATTATAGTTGGATGACTTATTCATCCACCTCGCTTTCCAAAAAGAAGTTGGGCTTAACTAAGGGAAATGCTGTCAGCTTTGGAATCAGCCTGGGGGTAGATGAATGTCAAAGTCCCTACCTCTCTTGTGATTTAATTTACCAACCTGCCCCTGACACTTGAACTATACCTATTTTTCTTTTCTTTCTCTCTCTCTCTCTTTTTTTTAAAAAACTGAAATAGAATTGACACAGCACTGTGTAAGGCTGGGTCTTCCCTGGTGGCTCAGACTGTAAAGAATCTACCTGCAATGCAGGAAACTCAGGATCAATCCCTGGGTCAGGAAGATCCCCTGCAGAGTGGGATGGAAACCCACTCCAGTATTCTTACCTGGAGAATTCCATGGGCAGAGGAGCCTGGCGGGCTACAGTCCATGGGATCGCAGAGTTGGGCATGATTGAGTGGCTGAGCACACCTGCACACACTGTGTAAGGGTAAAGTGTAAAGGGTGTTGATGTGATACATTTATATGTTGCAATATGATCCTTACCTTGGCACCAGGTAACACCTGTTACATTCTGTCACATCCTTTTTTTCAAATAACCCTTTACTTCCTTCCTGATATTGAAAATTGACTTTCCAATGAAGACATTGCTTCTTTAGCAGACTTCTCTAATGATGGCTGTGCTTTCTTTCATTTCTCCAGATTCATCGGAACTGATACTAAACACTTAGAATCCTTCATATACCCCTCAGACACATCTCAACATGTCTGTAAGTGCTTCCAATAGAAATATAATGCTAGTCCCCAGATGTCATTGAAGATGTTCCTTTAGCCACATTAAAACAATTAAAAGTATTAATTTTATTTATTTTAGTCTAATATATCCCCCAATTATCATTTTAACATGTATTAATAGCCAATATGAAAAATTTTAATGATATGTATTCCATTTTAAAATTCATACTAAATCTTTGAAACCTGGTCTTCGTTTCACACATGCCAGCTCATCTAAGTCCACAGTAGTCACATTTCAAGGGCTTAATAACTTCTTGTGTCTAACAACTATTGTATGCGACATCTGGTTTCAACTATTGTTCCCCTGCAATTTCTCACCATTTCAAAGCCTTTCTCTTATATCACCTGATCTTCATTATCTTCTCTGTGACCAACAAGCACTTTTTGGAATTATGGTAGCATCAGGTGCTATCCCGTTTCCCCCTATTCCTTTTCCTGTCATCCATCCCGTGGTCCTACCATCTCTCAGTGGCTTAGCTCATCCCCACCTCACTCGTCACCATCTTCACTCCTTATATCTCTTAACCGGTGCAGTTCCTTTCTCTGAGCATTCTGTTGTAACCTATCATTGTCCTTTGCCTCCTTTTTGAACTGTGGGGAAATCATTTTTACAGTTACTTCAGAAATAAGCCTGTGAATTACCAGCAAATACAATGGCCTCAAACCTATTTGTGAACTGTTGCTAATAATAGGGGGCTGCAGAGAAAATCATCCAGATGAAAAAGCGGTCCTTGTCTTCTCCTCCAAACTGAGGCCTAATGGCAACAGGGAGAGATAGGAAATAGCAGAAGCCACTACTGAGTCCAGCCCTTTCATTCTAAGGAGAATGAAAGGAGAAAATTGACACTCAGAGCAGTTATGTGACTTGTCCAAGAGCACAGAGCTATTAAATGACAGGTTTGATCCTGTACCCGGCTCCCCTGACTCTTGACCTGACATTTTTTTTTTTTTTTAATTCATGCTGAATCAATATAGTACTTGTGTAGTTACCATAGGAGAACAGTATCATACCACCACTACCTCCTGGAGATTCCACAGGTCAAGGGCAGAGTTCCCAGCAAGGCTGCCTTCACTTCAGATGCCAGTTGCAAGTTCTGGGTTTCTCTGGGCCTCCTTGACTTATGATCAGCTGACTATAAATTCAGGGGTTCCTATAACCCCTTCAGGTTTGATGATTCACTAGAATGACCCACAGAACTGAGGAAAGCACTGTTGTTTATAGTTACAGTTGTATTATAAAGGATACAAATCAGAGGGTCCCCTGGACTGCAAGGAGATCAAAGCAGTCAATCCTAAAGGAAATCAATCCTGAATATTCATTGGAAGAACTGATGCGGAAGCTGAAGCTCCAGTACTTTGGCCATCTGATGTGAAGAGCTGACTCATTGGAAAAGACCCTGATGCTGGGGAAGATTGAAGGAAAGAGGAGAAGGGGACAACAGAGCATGAGATGGTTGGATGGTATCACCGACTCGATGGATATGAGTTTAAGTAAGCTCGGAGAGTGGTGATGGACAGGGAGGCCTAGTGTGCTGCAGTCTATGGGGTCGCAAAGAGTCGGACAGGACTGAACGACTGAACTAAACAAATCAGAACCAGCCAAATGAAGAGACTTACAGAGCAGGGTCCAGAGGGAGCTTTCAAGTGTTCTCTTCTTAGGATCAGGACAGTGCCTTCCAGACACATCAGTTTGTCCATCTACCAGAAATCTCACCAGAACCTTAGGTCCAGAGATTATATTGGGCTTTTTATTCCATAGGCATGGCTTACTGAATCATTGGCCATACGATTGAATTCAATCCTTAGCCCCACTTCCCTCCCCAGAGGTCAAGTTTTTTATCACAGGGCTTTAAATCCCATCCTTGTAATCTCATGGATGGTCTTTCTAGCACTGCTGGCCTCCATCCCGAAACTAGGAGCCCACCTAGAGTTGCTTCATTAGCATAAATTCAGGCATGGCCTGAGAATCTACTATGAATAACAAAGATACTCCTGTCACTTGGGTAGTTCTGAGTTTGGAAGCTCCCTTCCAGGAAATCAGGACAAAAGCATTCTTCATTATATATTGGAAAAGACTCTGATGCTGGAAAAGATTGAGGGCAGGAAGAGAATGGGGCAACAGAGGATGAGATGGTTGGATGGCATCATCAACTCAATGGACATGAGTTTCAGCAAACTCCAGGAGATGATGAAGGACAGGGAAGCCTGGTGTGCTGCAGTCCATGGGGTTGCAAAGAGTCGGACACAATTGAGCGACTGAACAAAAATTATATAACATTCTTTATTATACATTATTGTACAACAGACAGAAATTCAAAACCTATTTGGCTTAGGAATTTTACTAAAAAGATAGCTGGCCCAAAAATAAGAAAGTAGCAATTGAAAGAGGCAAAAAGAAAAAAAAATAAAGCCTGCCTGTGAAGGGGATCTCCATAACCAAAGTGCAAGTTCATCTTTTTGTTAGAAGGGCAGCCTCTCAGGGTGGGGAAAAAACCATGAATGAAAACATGGCTAACTCCCATTTCTCATCCAGGCCCCTTCTGGAGGACATGGCATTGCAGATAGATTCAGATTGCTCAGGTAAGGTTGATGTCACCCGTTCCTTGCCTCGAGGGCTTTGGCAATTCCCTTTTCATTACCTCATAGGTGAAGGAAGATCTTTGCTAATGAGGTTCTTCCTGGTGTCTCCTGGGCAGAGGGTAAATCTCATAACAGATATTTGTTCAGTTGCTTACTGTGTTTCCTCTATCAACTTCCACGATCCCTGTAGGATTTTTCAAGTTTAAACAAGCGTTTACTTGGGTTTAATATCTAGTTAAAACTCAGAGCTTAATAAATAGACAGCTTGTGTTGAAAAAGAAGGAAAACATTGGGACCAAGTTAAGAAACATTCTTTAGTTTAGGGATCTTGATAATTTTATAAGTTTTTGTCACTTGCTATTTTTCCTGTTAAAGAATTTTACTGAAGCGTGTTTTTAAATTCACTGAAGTGTTTATTGGGCAAATATGTCTTTTAGTATCTGGCATATGGAGGGCACTGTGCAAGACATAAGTTCACAAACATGACCAGGACTTCATCTCTCTTTTTAGATCTGCTGCCAGATGATTATAATACAGTGTGGCAAGTTCAGTTAATACAGTTCTTTCTTGTGTACTGTGCCAGCACAGAGAAGTTAAAGGACTCCTGGGGAGCCCAGATATAAGGCTCAGAGAAAGTTTCTTGGAGAAGATAGAGTCTGAACTAAGTATTCAAGGATGAAAAAATGTTTTGCCCCAGGAAGAATGTGGCCAAAGCCTATTCCAGGTGGCACATAAAGCATGAGCAAGGGCTTTGGGGGTAACATGGAGCATGCGTGTTATTGTGGACTCTAAAGTGAGTTGTATGAAGTGACCTGAAAAGATAAGAAGTGATCACACTTTATGCCACATCAAGGTGACTTTGGAGATCTTGTAAAAGACAAGATCAAAGCCGAGAAAGTACCCTTCAAAACAAGGTCCTCTCATATGAGCATACAATTTGCAAGAGAATATTTAGTACACTTTGGGAGAATGAGTAATGCTGCGGGGGGAGGGTTGGTGAGGTTAAGACTGGGAAAAAATAACCTCCATTAAAGGGAGCTTATGCAAGGGAGAACAACGTGCTGTGGGGGGAAAAAAAGCCCACTGACTATCACACAAATCTGCTAAAATTTAGATGTAGGCTGTGGTTTAATACTGTGCACAATAAAAGTTGCTGACTGACCTCACTTCAGTATTCAGATATTTCCAAAGCTAAGAAAGATTTCACTGTGATGAAAGCATTGCTGCACTATCTTCGTAGATGGGGCACTTGTGAATCCATCCACTAAAATGTAAGCCCCATGTAAGTTCCATGAAGGCAGAGAACTTCTTCCTTATGTTTCCTTATGAGGTCCTCAGAGCCTGTTATAGCAGCTAGCCATAGTAGGCCTATTAACTTTTGAATTAATTTCTGTTAAAAGGACTGAATATGCAGAAACTAAGATGTACACCCTGGTTAAAATGTGTAGAAGGAGTTAAATAATTGATGTTATGCATTTAGTAGGATAAATGAATTTCAAAATCAACAAAATGCTAGGCTGATTTTATCCTCAGACTAGAGTTATGTGTGGGGAAAATGTCAGCAGTCATTTCCATATAATATGACAGAATTTATTTTTAGTTTAATTACGCACAAGTGAGCTCATCTTATACTGTAGATTTCTCTGGAGAATTAACATGTTGATGATCCCAAACTCCTCTACAGCTCCTCTGGGAAGAGGTACACTCTTGGTCATGCTTTTATATTGACATAAGACTTGGAAAAATGGTGTCAGCCTCCATTTATGTTGACTGTACTTAAGAAAAAGGTTAGGTCAGATCATCGAAAGGTACTTTGCTATGGAAAGTTAGGCTCAGCTGACAAGCTCAGTATCCAGGAGAAAAATTAGATTAGGGGCTGAAAGATGTTATAGGAAAGATTCTTAATAAAAAAGGCAGTTGCCACCTATAAGAATAATGTCATCCCTAGGTGGGTTTACTGTCACTTAAGCACATTGATAACCTGTGAGTCTTTTCTTTCCCTCTGATTTTAGCCCCTTGAGCCTAATGCCTTGGATATTGTTTCTTAGTATATATGATCTTTATCCTTCTGCTCACATAACGAAGTGATTTGTTTGCTCCAGTCTTAGAGCTGAAACATAGGAGTCCTCAAAAATTACTTGTATGAGTGCATCTCATTTTATTTTACTGGTTTTTTTTGTTTTGTTTTGTTTTGTTTAGTATTGAAGTATATATTTGATTTACAATGTTGTGTTAGTTTCAGGTATACAGCAAAGTGATTCAGTTACACATATATATGTTTTTTCAGGTTCTTTTCCCTTATTGGTTACTGCAAAATAGCAAGTATACTTCCCTGTGCTATATAGTAGCTCTTTGTTGGTTATCTATTTTAAATATAGTAGTGTGTATATGTTAATCCCAAACTCTTAATTTATCTCCCACTTTGCACTTTGGCAACCACAACTTTGTTTTCTACATCTGTGGGTCTATTTCTGTTTTGTATATACTTTCATTGTTTGTTTGTTTTTTTTAGATGTCACATTTATGCATCGTATGATATTGGTCTTTCTCTGTCTGGCTTACTTGAATGAATCCCTTTTTAGAAGTTAAAATAGTGAAGCAGTTGATGGATTGAGGATTCTTTTCCAGGGCAGGAATTAGTTCTTAGAGTGTATGAGTTTCCAATTTGCTACCTTTCTCAAATGACACATGAAGTAAAAGCGGCTAATAGATGGTTAGACTAATGGAGTGATTGCCTGCTAGTTTGTGCTTTTGCTGTTCCTGGATGGGTGGGATCTTCCTGGGGCTGTCTTTGGGGTTGTAGATCATAGCTGAGAGGCACAGTACTCCTGGTTCTTGGGTTCCAACACCTTTACCAAGTTTGCTGGTGGCCAAGATCCTTTGTGTTGTCACTTAGTCTTGCTGGATGGTGGTTGAAAAGCATAGCTCTTTGATGCTCTCAGAGTGTGAGAGATGAAAAGTAGTATTTAATGACTTTTCCTTACCTATAAAATGCATACATTTTAAACACTCTTCAAAGGAATTTCACTTTTTCTTCTGTTATAATCTTTGTGCTCAGTGAGTATGGTAATTTCTCGCCATCGAGTCATACAAGTTCAGTGTTCTATTTAGTTATAAGAAGCCTTCAGAATTTGGCAAGAAGCCTACAGAATAACCTGTAGTTGGTATTGGAGCCATGTAACAGTTCTACAAAATTCTAAAAAGAGAGGTCCCCAAATTCCATGGTATTTAGCAGAATTAAGGGAGAAATTATTGGATGCTGTGTTCAAAAAGTCACGGAGCTTTCCCTTATATACGTTTTACCTACTTTTCTCAGATTTCTAATTTCTGAAATTGCATTCTTTCCCCTCATCCCACTTGTGACCCTTTATTTTAAAAGAGAGTGTACTCGTGGCTCCTCTTATGTTTTCTAAACCTGAGCTAGTCTTCCCCAGTGCAAAAAGGGCAATCACACCAATTATTTTTACTTAGAGATTTAAATAGTGCTCACAGATTTTAACATCTCTCCTACAACATTGAAATAGACACCTACTCCCTATTTCTCTCCTGTATTTCACTGTCAGTCTTTCTCAGCAAGCATGCCCTGGTTTTCCTTTCTTCATCGTTTTATTCATTGCTTAATTACCTGCCAGAGTGATCCTCTTCATTATCCCTCTGAACAGTCCAAGGACGTTAGGACCTCCCGGTCATGCACTGTTCATTCTTTTTCCCTGATGCGATCGCTGACGCTGATGGTCACGTCTTCGCAGTATTTCAGCTTTCCCTCTGCCTCAGGTCATCTCTGTGACGTGACAGGGCTGTCATTTAGCTCTTGGACTGCTGCTTCTCTCTCCCTCTCTTCCTCCGTCCTTAATTTTTGCAAATGGTAAGGTTCAGTTCTTGGTCTCTTGCTTTTATTCTTTTTCTTCGTTTCCTGTGAAGAGGCTTAAATTCTGTTCCCGTCGCTTTCCGTATCCATGTGAAGGCAATCCATTTAGAAAGCAGCAGAGTGAAACACAGCGTAGAGGGGGCGGGAGGAAGAGTGCATTGCGTCTTAGGAAATATTTCACTGCATACACATTGGTGGTTGTGGCTTTTCCAGTTCTTCTCAAATCCATCATTTGATAAGAATTGGGAGGATATCCCACGTAGGTCCATTGGAGCTAAATTAGGCTAGATTCTTGGAGCCAGGAGAGATCCAACACACCAAACCTCCCTTTGCTTTACATCCAGGATTAGACCTCTTCCCTGCCAGACAGAGACAGGGATAAGAGCTCTCTGAATAACCTGTTTGGTCAATATATGAATCTGACTAGACCTCCCCTCCTTCTAAGGATGAAAACAGGGGAACTTCTAAGTCTGGGCCCCACAGAATAACAGTGCAGGCTAAGCAGAAGAGGCATCAAGCTGAAGGATCAGAAGAAGAGAGTACTTCTGAGTATAATTTATTACAGGAAATAGCATGCTATTTTAAATAACTTAGGCATCTTCATCAACTACAAAGAAACAGAAGCTCACTAACAGTGCAGAAAGCCCCAATGAAAGAATACTTTGAGGTAAAAAAGAGAACCTGGATGACAGGAGGAAAAGAACACATGGCGGGGGCGGGGGGGGGGTATCCAAATGAAATGACAGAATTAAAGTTTGCATTGAAGTGTTTAAGGAACAGAATTGGCATAATGGAAAATACAGTTAGTCATGTGTAGGATAAGCTTGACATGGTCTTCTAGAACCAGAAAAAAATGCACTGAGATGAGAAAGGCAAATGAGCAGGCGATGGGAGGGAAGGGCTGGAATCAAAGGTCCTCCTATGTTAGGATCTGGGTGTATAAACGTGAATAAGACAAGTTTCCTATTCTCCATGTACTCACTAGCTAGTTGGGTAAATAGATCTAAGGGAGGCTTCCTGAAAGAAGTAAGATTTGGGTTGTGCTTGGGCTTTCCTGGTGGCTCAGAGGTTAAAGCGTCTGCCTTCAATGCGGGAGACCCGGGTTATATCCCTGGGTCGGGAAGATCCCCTGGAGAAGGAAATGGCAATCCACTCCAGTATTCTTGCCTGGAGAATCCCATGGACAGAGAAGCCTAGTAGGTTACAGTCCACGGGGTCGCAAAGAGTCGGACACGACTGAGCGACTTCACCTCACCTTAATATGGGTAATACTTGAAAAGCCAAAGACGAAGGAGGAAAGTTGTTGTAGGAGAGTGGCAGCTTGGAAAAAGAGATAGGACAGCATAGGGTACTTATTTGCAATTTAAAAGTATTTCTCAAACATCTTCTATGTGCAAACTCCCAATTCTGGTGTTAACAATACAGAAAAGGTCTGTTCTTTGTGGAGCTTATGTTCAAGAGGGAGGGAACCAGAATGGGAACAAATACATATGTAATTTCATATTGTGATATGTTCTATGAAAGAACCAAATCAGATTGATATGGTAGAGCATAGCTGGAGGTGGAAGGACTACTTTAGATAGGGTGGTCAGGGAAGGCTTCTTTTGTAAAATAGTAACATCTCAGCTGGGGCTTCCCGGGTGGCTCAGTGGTAAAGAATCCACCTGCCAATGCAGAAGACATAGGTTTGATCCCTGGGTCGGGAACATCCCCTGGAGAAGGAAATAGTCATCCACTTCAGTATGCTTGCCTGGGAAATCCCATGGACAGAGGAGCCTGGTGGACTACAGTCCATGGGGTCACAAAAGAGTCAGACATGACTTAGCAACTAAACAATAACAACAAGGTATGAGCTGAGATAGAGATGCTGGGATGCACCCAGCCATGGAGGGAGTGAGAAGAGTCTTCTAGAGAAAAAGCAGAGCAAGTGCAAAGTCACTGAGGTGGGCATTTCAGCATATGACCCACAGTCTCATGAATTCTGGGACACCTGTTGCTAAACTTCTAATTTATATTTGTTCTTATTTTCTTACAAAGATCAAAAGAAGCATTTGGCCTTGGAAGTTACAGTGAGCTTGAGTCTGTTTTCAGCTCTGCTAGTAATATCGTAAGACCTTTGGTCAAGTTATTTAACCTCTCTTGGCCTCCGTTCTCTGATGTGTGACATGAGAGTAATGGCTGGGTAAACTTACCATCTGCCCGTGGGGATACACAGTGGTGTGTCAGTGAGGACAGCCTGCAGACAGAGCAAAGACAGTGCTCATCTTGCTGGGCTATTAATCTCACTAAGGGGTTGGGAAAGACTATATGTGAATAATATTCTGCCCTAGAATACAAAATCCCTTTGCTTTTTAAAGATTAAAAAGTCAAGTGTCGAAGATATTCCACACTTTTGACTGGCCACTTTAGGCACGATTTCCATTCTCATAAACATTTCCCTTGTGGTTTTCAGTGGAAAAGTTTGAAAGGCATTCATCTAGACACTCTTGTAAGGTTTACTTCCACCTGTGATTCTATGACCATTACTGTTATAGAAGTTTTTCATCTTTGAGTTTTTTATTGTTAATTTTTTGCCTCTATGAATGAATGAATTATCCAATGAATATTGCTTTATGTTGCTTTTAACTTAAAGGAAGTCCTTTTCAATTCACAAAAGAAACTTTAAACGCAAACATCAAGGGTATTAAATATCAAATTTTGAGAGAGGGAAAAGAACCTTATAAATTATTAATAGTAAATGTTGTTTGGACTTTACAGCAATAATCATGGATTCTTCACTCTCTGGCTGGGTCTTGGAGCAGATATTCTGCCCTTCTGGTCAGAGTTTAAATTTAAATGCATTCTTGTATTCTAAAAGCACATTTCTTTTCCCATAATGTGGAGTTCAACAAATAGCTTCCAGAGGATTTTATCAAGATACTTTTAACTATAGGCAACGAAAAACTCCACTTAAAATGCTGTAAATAATAAACAGATATATAATCACACTGGAAGCCAGAAGTTGGACAGTTCTGGCTTCATTTTTCTAATATCTCAGATCTACTCTGGTCTCCATGTCACCCTTTTTCTAAAGCTAGCTCCCACCATGGTTACAAGATAATTGCCACCACTGGCAGCTGCTGCTGCTGCTGTCACCTCAGTCGTGTCTGACTCTGTGTAACCCCATAGACGGCAGCCCACCAGGCTCCCCCGACCCTGGGATTCTCCAGGCAGGAACACTGGAGTGGGTTGCCATTTCCTTCTCCAATGCGTGAAAGTGAGAAGTGAAAGTGAAGTCGCCCAGTCCTGTCTGACTCTTTGCGACCCCATGGACTGCAGCCCACCAGGTTCCTCCGTCCATGGGATTTTCCAGGCAAGAGTACTGGAGTGGGGTGCCACTGCAGCAGTTGTCCCTAATTATAGTGGAAGAAAGGACTACTTCTCTGGCCATAGACTAAAAATCATTTCTTCGGTCTGACTGGTTGACTTAGGTATATGCTTACTTCTGAACCATCAACACCAAGGGCATTGAGATGATCACGGAAAGAGTACATTGTCTAGACTCAGCCTTGAATCTGGGATAGGATCGGCTTCCTCTGAGAACTATGGGCCACATTGAGAGGGGGAGACTTGAACTAAATCATGGCCCATTAGGAAAGGGGAAGGGGAGGATGGGTACTAGGAGGCAGCCACGCCTATGAGGCAGATATCCACAGAAATGTCTAAAGATGTTTTGATAATGAGTGCTCACTTGTTCTTTACTGGTGGCAGCCACCTTCTTTGGAGTTAGCAATATCCTTGTGATCAGAAACAGAAATTTAGAACTTTCTAAATGAACGTTTTCATTTGGAAAGTATTTATGAGTTCCTACTCTTTGTCAAGAACTCAAAGCCACAGGACAGTCACATAAATAAATAGTAATAGTGATGAGAATGGCCAAGAACATAGGGACGCATCTTACTGACCTTACACGCTTTTCATCGGTATCTGCTCACCTTACACACTTTTCATCAGTATCTGCTCACCTTACACACTTTTCATCAGTATCTGCTCACCTTACACACTTTTCATCAACATGTGCTCAGTGATCAGTCTACAGCATGGTTACCCCACTGCTGTGTTCGCTGTGTATGTCTGACACCCAACATGCCGCTTGACACATGCTAACCTTACCACACGCATTTATTGAAGAAATGTTCATTGGAACCAGAATCATTAACAATTTCTGAAAGGATCATGGCATAAAAGAGACATGTATAACAGAAGTCCAGTTATGGGCATGAATAGTTGAGGTTCTGTAAGGTAAGAAGTCTGAGGGGATAAACCAATTCTTTCTCCCCTGGAGGATATTAGCATATAGTGAGGGTCTTCTGATGTCAAGAAAGCTCAGAGACTTTAACATAATGTAATGAGTTGGGTGATATCTATGCCTTAGAAGGCTTTTAAAAATTTTATTGAATGTGTACCATGTGTCTAAGTGCTGTGCTAAATATAAAACTATTATAAATATAAAATTTAGCACAGCACCTAACACATGGTACACACTCAATAAATAATGAGTGAATGAATGAATGAGCAAATAAATGGCGAGCCATCTAAACAGATTTACAGAAACATCATGATTGGATTAAATAGTTCATATCCAACTGTGCCTTCATGAATTTATTTTTTTCTTTGCTCTAGTGGTATGGTTTGTGATAATATTAGTGCTGTATGATTTTAATGGCAAGCATATTTCTAATGGAAAAATGTAACCGAGTGAAATGTGCTTTGACTCAATATTCCATGTTAAAAAAAAAAAGTCGGTTATTCAGAGAACACAGGAAGAGACTTCACACCTAAAAGAATTGCCTTCTTATGTCTGAAAGTAGATAACCTCGAGGTCTACCAATCAAATATGCAAATGGACATCTAAAATCACGTAGAAGAGCTTGACAGTGTCTTTGGGAAGAACTTCAAAGACCATTTAATCAAACCCTCCCATCTTGCAGATGGAAAACATGGGACCAGACAAGCAGGGTGAGGACATGCGACTTCAGTGCTGGTAAGCGGGAGAGGCCGAACCCAAACTCAGGTTTCTCAACTGAACTTCAACCCTGTGAGGAAATAAAGGAGAACTGAGAGCAGCAGGCTTATTTTAAAAGTTTGATTTTAGGCAATAGCTTAGCTTGGAGCCATGGGGGTTCTTGCAAGTATTGAATAGGCCTTTATTTCACTAATGGGCCATTTGGAATAAGGAAAAAAAAATTAAAGTAGCAATCTCCTTAGGTGGTGGAGAACATTATTATGTGTAAAAGACTGAAGTTATTGTCAGAGGACTGGTAACACTGTATAACACTGAGAATTTTAAACAAAACCCCCTCGGTGACTCCTCCTGAAGTGCATGGTGGGGTAATGACTTTGCTGACCTTGAGGAAGGGAGCTTGCCTTTGAAATGCTGCTTTAGTCGCCTGTGTTAAGGATTCTCTCAGTTTACTTCTTAGAATACCTGTTATCATTGTTCCAATATTAAAATGTCTAATACTTTTATAGTCAGTTTATTCATTCATAATTCCTACCTTCATGCTGTTTATTCATATAGTTCAGAAAATTTCTCAGACAGATTTAACTATAATCCTATGGTTTTAGGACATCCAGGACATCCTGTCATTCCTTACCCTCTCTAATGACCCAGACAAATGAAACCTCAGTGTCTATTCATTCACTCTACTTTGTGATATAAGAAGGATATCGCATTATACTTCCCACAGGCCATGCATACTTCCTTTTTCAAAATAATTATTTCCTGGAGTGTCGTTCCTGACCAAACTGATGTTAAGTTTGGGTACTTTGGCTTTGGTGATCTGTCCTAAACCCATTTCATTGGCACTGTTACATTTTGTGTCACTTGAGGCATCAGTGTGTTTGTGTAGATCTTTACTTAGCTTTTTTTTTTTTTTTTTTAACATCTTTGCTTTTGTGTATGGGATGGTGATTTAAAAATTCTTCTGGCATGGTTTTTTTTTTTTTTTTTTTTCTGGCGTGGTTTCTTAAACTCATAGCATTCTGTGGATTTATTTACTTACCTTCCCAAGTGCCCCAAACCTGTTAGAAAAGTAAGAGTCTCACCATTTCTTTTAAAATAATGTCAGTTATAGTAGAATTTACTTATATTTTGAAGGGGAAACTTCTTATGTTGTTGTATTAACTTTTATACAGCTTCTCTTCTGAGCTGGCATCATTTGCTTTGTGGTATGTCTCAGCAATCTCTCAGTTCAATATGGTAGGTAGTTAGAAAAGGAAACGGGAGTCCTGAATGGCGGTGGCTAAAAGACAAAGAAGAGAAGAGCCCGCGAAAATAGAGCAAAGGAAGGTCCGAGGACCGGAGTGAGGACCTCAGGTAGAACAAACAACACTCCTGGCTGGCCCAGTTTACACAGGGCAGACCCAGGGGGAGGAAAAGACATAAAGAGGAGCCGAACGGCCGGGGTTCTCTCTCTCTGGCTCTCTCTCCTGCGTGCTGGGGCGCTCGTCTCTTCTCCTCTGTGGGTCGACATGTCCTCATGCCTTGAGGATGGATTTTCCTGCTATTATATAAATAAAATGGAGCTGTAACACGGAGCTGTAACACTGATTTGCCTGAGAGCTATAACACGGGCTGTTTGAGACCTGAGAGCTATAACACGGTCTGTCCAAGACCCGACAGCTGCGACATGCCGAGGACTTTAATGTCCGTCACTCCACATCTTTGTTGTGATGACACAGAACCGAGGAGCGTACACTCGCCTGACAAATACAAGATACCTGTTTTCTCTTTTTAAATTGCTTTATTTGACGAGAGGCGAACCTTGTTCACATAAATGCCCTATCATTTTGTTTTTGTCCGCACCACTAGGCACATGGGATCTTAGTTCCCTGACCAGTGATTGAACATATGCCCTACATTGGGGACTGAGAGTCTTAACCACTGGATTGCCAGGAAAGTCCCAAGATCACTGTTTAAATCAGCCAAGCACATCTTCATACCATCAGGCGAATATTTTCTCCTCGGTTCTGTCTCCTCCAAACAAAAATTTGAGGCTACGGACATTAGAGCCCTCGGCGTGGCATAGCTCTCGGACAGACCGTGTTGTACCTCTCAGGTCTTGGACAGACCATGTTATAGCTCTCAGGTCTCGAACAGACCGTGTTATAGCTCTTAGACAGATCAGTGTTACAGCTTCTTGTTACAGCTCTATTTTATTTAGAAAATAGCAGAAAAATCCATCCTTGAGGCGTGAGGGCATGTCAGCCCAAAGACACGAAGAGAAGAGAGTGGGGCAGTGTGCCAGCACCTGGGAGAGAGAGAGAGATCCCCGGCCCTTTGGCTCCTCTTTTTATATGTTTTGTCCTCCCCCTGGGCCTGCCCTATGTAGCCAGGAGTGTTTGTTCTACCTGAGGTCTTCACTCCGGTCCTCGGACCTTCCTTTGTTCTATTTTCACGGGCTTTTCCCTCCCTTATCTTTTAGGCACCGCCATTCTGGACTCCTGTCTCCTATTTTAACTACCTAACAATACCAAGTCTGTCACCTAGAAAAAGGCAAAAGAAATCAGAAAATGTGATCATCTCTGCTGGCTTATGGTGCACCTCTGGATAAGTTACACAGACATATGTGTATAACTTTACCTGTAATACGGGCTCAATTTATTTTCCAGGGATTTCCCCTAGATTTTAAATGGAATTTGTTTTAATGGATAGTTCATTCAGCAAATGTTTATTACGTGCCTCCAGTTTATCAGGCTCTTTACCTTATGGTGACTGTGACAGATAGACTTAATTACAGTAGGAACTAACATTGTTTCAGTGCTTTCTAGGTTCCAGGCATCAGCATGCAAAACATTTATCTCCTTTAATCCTTTCAAAAGCTCATGAAGTACAGATACAATTGTTTCCATTTTATAGATGAGTTGAAGCTTAGGCAGGGTAAGGAATCTCCCCAAGGTTTCTCAGAGAGTGGACAGGGTTCCAACCTGGTCTTTCTGCATTCAGAGTCTGGCCTCTTAACCCATACTGACTCAGAAGTAAGAGGGGGTTTATGAATTTCATGGAGGGAGCTGTGTTGGCCCTTATCTGATGATTTCTACATTTCTTTTCTCCTGAAGTAAAAGGTGAGATTGTCTGTTTGAATTCAAAAGAGGATGGAGGTTTGTGGAAAGCTGAAGAGACTTGGAAGAACTCTTGTTCAGTTGGAAGGTCAGATGATGGTGGGAACTGAGTAGTGTGCCAGGCATTTCTGAGGAATCAGTCGATATCGTGGAGCATGAACTAGTGGTGGCCTCAATCAGCCAAATAATGTACAGTGTTGCAAGACAAATTTCTTTAAAAAGGAGTCAAACAACTTACAATAACTGTATTGAGATAGTTTCAGCTGCCAGTTGTAGAGACCTGAGATACTAGTAACTTTAGAGGTTCATTTTTTTTCTTATGCAAAAGAAATCTTAAGGTCAGTAGTTAAGGGCTTCTATCACACGCACACACACACACGCACACACACACACACACACACACACACACACACACACACAAAATCAGTGGCTCAACTGTTTCTATTATTTTGTTCCGTTCTTCTTAGGCCAGGCTTTCCATTTTCAAGGTCACTTCCATTCACAAGATAGCTGCTGGAGTTCTGGCCATCATGTCCACTTTCCAGAGAACAGGAGGGAGAAAGATGAAGGCTGTCAACCCTTTGAACAGCATTTTCCAGAAGCCTGTCAATGACATTTGTTCAAATCTTTATATTCTCCTTCATACAAGGGAGTTTGGGAATTGTAGATTTTTAAAAACTCAGTTACATTGCCACCCATAACAATATGGTAATCTGCTTTTAAAGAAAAACAAAGAAAAGAGATATGTTGAGAACAATTGCAGTCTCTGCAACACTTTTCTATTCCCAAACCTTGTGTTGTACACCCAACATTTGGAAACTTGAGATGAAAATTAGACATCAGGTAGGTACATTGTGAAATTCTCTCACAAGTTTAGAATGTAAATAGCTGCTATTGTTTTTTATTTTAATATGACACAAGGCCATGGAGTTCTGATTTTATAGAGGAGAAAAAAGGGCAAAAGAAATGGATGCTTCCTCCTTTCCCCCCCCGCCCCCCCAGTACAAGCTTAGCACTATGTACATTGTTCTAGGGTTACTGATGTATTCCAGAGGCAGGGAAACTGGGTATATTAAAAAAGTGGTTACTGCTGATTGTTCTGTGTATTTATTAATTGGTCTTTTACATTCTTTTCCAAAGAGAATTTCACAGTCCTTGGTTTTTCTTATAAACAGTTAGTTTCCAAATGAAATATAAACTAGCTACATCCTTTCTAAAAAGATAGGGGAAAGTAAACACTTTTGAAATGAACACAGTTTATTTATTTCAGGTTAATAATTTTCTGTACTTCTGTTCTTGGAAGCGTGGAGCCTGGTGGGCTGCCTTCTATGGGGTCGCACAGAGTCGGACGTGAGTGAAGCGAATTAGCAGCAGCAGCAGCAGCAGTTCTTGGAAGCAGTGGTCCTTTTTCTAATTCTCTTTTCTTTCAGATGGTAGGCAAGTGGAAAAATTAGCAGGAGCCTCTGTAGCTACTTGATAGTGACAGGGGAAGAAACTAAAGATAACCTGAAATCACAAGGACCTGTTGAAGAGAGCTGAAGAAAAAATACCTTTAGATCTCTGGAACTGATCCTTCAAATGTTGAAGTGCCCCCAGACTGAGCTTCTGGTCTCTCTGTCTAGTTTTAAGCAGGTTCAAATTGATAATTTGCATTTTTGGTCCTGGTTATCTCCCGCCCCAAAGGGGACAAACAAGTGATGGGGTGTGATTAGAGGTGGGAGTCACCCAGGGGGTCTGCAGTGTGGGCAGGTCAGTAGCACTGGGAGATGGAAGTGCACAGGGCCTGGGGGTGAACACGTAGGTTTAGGTAGGAATTAGAAATGAAGATGGGAAGGAATTACTCAGAAGCCTGGCTGGAAGGCAGCCCAGGTTCCTTCAGATGGTCTTTCTGGGATTGTTTTGTTCTTATGTATCAATATGTCAATAACCAGGGGCCCAGAGCCAGGAGCTAGGAGCAGTCCCCTTTGTCAGTCTTGTGTGTGAAGTCTTGCATGGGGCTTTAGGCAGCTGACACATCCTGGATTTATGGGAAATGGTTTTCCTGGATATTTTGTCTGTCTTTCAGGATGACATATCAGGTGGGAGGCTCTGGTAGTGTTTTCTTTGCTCTTATAAATGGTCGTATGAGCTGAAAGACTTCCGAACTCATCTCTCATTTCCCTCAGGGTGGCAAGTGATGTCTCATGATTGGTAGCGAAGGTGCACGTGTCACCTGCCTTTCATGGTAATATCAAGGCATCTCATTCCCCTAATTTCCTGTCAATCTGGGTGCTGGTGTTCAGAGGCTGGGTTGTGCCATACCAAATGAAAGGGGATGATAGGATGCATCCTCGCCCCAAGTAACAATATGCCACAGTGCATTCTGAGGAGTCCTTTTGTGCCTTATGCCACATGAATGGAGCCCACTGTTGAATTCCCATTGTTTGATGATGGGACAGGGGTGTTGGAGAGGTAGAAACTGTTAAACCCAGAATAAGTGGGAGTCTCAGCAGGCGAGCAGGTAACCCTCATGGACACTGATAAGCTGTGAAGAGGCTATTCATGCCCACCAATGAGTAAAATATTTATGAATTAATATAATTTTTTGCCCTAAAACCATGAAAATACTGAGTGATCAGTGATAGGGAGATGATTCTGAACTAGACACCAACAGGTCTTCTTAGTCTTTGAGTTTATTCCATTGTTTCCCTAAAGGGACTTTTCACTCAGGACAAATTTCCTTGGTATCTCTGAGAGTCAGCAGATGGTGCTGAGTGCCTTTTGAGCTTTGGGGACACGGATATAACATGTGCCTTGTTACCGTGTTTGTGGGTTTTTCTTGAGCTAATTCAGCTACTTGGGGGAGAGAGAGGTTTGGGTGTAATCAAGTGATCCTACTGTTGAGGGAGAAGGGCCAGGGGTGAATGCGCAGGGGTGATGACAGTAGTGGGCTGGGAGACATGAAGCCAGGTAAACAGCAGAGTGGGGACACCAGAGAGGTGAAGAGTAAATTACTGACATCCTGCATTAATACAGATGGAGGAGAACATGCGTTGACAGTTCCAGGACAACTGAAACATTACTTTTAATCTAAGTCAATTAAAATTTGGCATTTTGGGGGCTTCCCTGGTGGTCCAGTGGTTAAGACTCTGAGCTCCCAATGCAGACGGCCTGGGTTTGATCCCTGGTAAGGGAACTAGATCCCATATGCTGCAGCAAAGATCCTGAGGGCTGCAACTGAGACCGGGTACAGCCAAATATATAAAAAGGAAATAAATTTTGAAAAAATTTTGGCATTTTGGGATAACTTAATTTTTTTCTTGCTTCATCCTAATTTTTGATAATCTGGGCTTTATGATTCGAATTGATTTATAATTGCCAAAATTGAATGTACAAGCAAATAACCCATTTATATAAAATTTCTTTATATATCTATAAAATATCATCTCCATTGGATTTATATTACTGATAATTGCTTGCTCATCTAGTATTTCTGGTTAATTGACGTTATTTGAGTAAGTTTATGTAGTATCTCCAAGGTACAAATGAATATTTTCACCCAGAAATATTTTAGCTTTACCAAGGTAGATTTTACTTAAAGGTGTTTTTGTATATAAGACTTAAAAAAATCTGTTAATAGTTCCTTAACACATCCAGTCTTTTCCCTTATTTTAATGTCTACTGCCTCCTCCATCCTAGTCTGGTGGAGAGGTATATCAATATTATACACGGTGACACATATTTCTGGTTTACTTCCTGTCCTTATCCTCTCATTGGAATGAATAGTTGAGGTAATTCTCTGAGGGTGAAATCAAGCCCCAGACCAAATTCTTGCTTCATTACACTGGTGTCATTGAGGTGCCTCCCTTTATATTATTAGGAAACAGACAACAGTCTATTACGTAAGCCAGAATAAAGGAGAATGAGGTAAGAAGTGTAGACAAGTTCCTGTGCAGTCTAGAAAAGAAAAGGGACTTGCAGAGAGAAAATCTGCAGTTTTTCTCCAGCGCTGCCCAGAGGGCAGGTGTTCTGATTATTATGAGTTATCCTGCTCTTTCCACAAAAATATATCCCCAAGGTAGAGAGGGCTCCACCACTCAGCTCAGCTTCCCTAAGGAATAGCATAATCTGTGCTCTCTTCTGTTCTCACCAGGCCAACTGCCAATTGCTAACTTGGCTTTCAAGTGAATACCCGCCCAGCCCCCAGCCCCCAGCAAAGACCTGTTCCATAGAGAGATGTCTCTAGTTCTTGGGTCAAACGATATCTTACACTTAAATAGTTGATGATTTAGGATTTAAATGGGTTTCTTTCTCATTAGATTCATGTGAATCCATTCCATTAAACACATTACAGCATGGGGGAACCAAACAAAGCTGCTTTTCTGAAACTGTAAAAAGTCAGATCATGAATCATAGTGATGACAAAGGTTCAGCCCCTAGTGAGCCTGAAGCTCAAATGACTGTGTGGCTTCACCCATTTATGAACTATTCATGATGGATGTTCAGTATTTGTGGTTCATTTTTTCGTATACATTGTGAGGTTGTTATAAGGCTCTAAATGGTTAAATGATAAGATTCGGTGACATTTGTATTAATTTATTCATGTATTCTTACTCTTCATTTTACATTTTTATAAAATGTCTTTACCTTATATCTTTAATGATATCCTGGAAGCTTGGAGACAAGTTTCCAAATGAAGATTGGTATTTAAATCTAGGCTTAACACTTTCTTTTAGTTTATCTTGAGGATATCACTACTTTATTGTGAGAGGCAGCTAACATAAATAATATGGAACTTTAAAAATGTGAGAAAGGAAGGTTTTTCTGAATAATTTAGAATAACTATTGTTTGGAAACATTTCAGTCCTCCAAAACTCCAAAATTTGGGAGAATTGGGGGAAAATATATCAATAATCTCAGATATGCAAATGACACCACCCTTGTGGCAGAAAGTGAAGAAGAACTAAAGATCCTCTTAATGAAAGTGAAAGAGGAGAGTGAAAAAGTTGGCTTAAAGCTCAACATTCAGAAAACTAAGATCATGGCATCCAGACCCATCACTTCATGGCAAATAGGTGGGGAAACAGTGGAAACAGTAGCTGACTGTTTTTCTGGACTCCAAAAATCACTGCAGATGGTGACTGCAGCCATGAAATTAAAAGGCTTACTCCTTGAAAGGAAAGTTATGACCAACCTAGACAGCATATTTAAAAGCAGAGACATTACTTTGCCAACAGGGTCTGTCTAGTCAAGGCTATGGGTTTTCCAGTGGTCATGTATGGATGCGAGAGTTGGACTATAAAGAAAGCTGAGTGCCGAAGAATTGATGCTTTTGAACTGTGGTGTTGGAGAAGACTCTTGAGAGTCCCTTGGACTTCAAGGAGATCCAACCAGTCCATCCTAAAGGAGATCAGTCCTGGGTGTTCATTGGAAGGACTGATACTGAAGCTGAAACTCCAATACTTTGGCCACCTGATGTGAAGAGCTGACTCATTTGAAAAGACCCTGATGCTGGGAAAGATTGAGGGCAGGAGGAGAAGGGGACAACAGAGGATGAGATGGTTGGATGGCATCACCGACTTGATAGACATGGGTTTGGGTGGACTCTATGCTGCAGTTCATGGGGTTGCAAAGAGTCGGACACGACTGAGTGACTGAACTGAACTGAACAGAATAAAAGGTAGCATTCGTGGGACATCATTGTTTGGTCTGATGATTAATTTTATGTCAATTTGTATGGGTGACCATACAATTTGTATGGCCACCAGGGTGCCCAGATGTCTGGTCAAGCATGAATCTGGATGGTTCTGTGATGGTGTTTTGGCTTAGGTTAGCATTTAAATCCATAGACTGAGTAAAACAGACTGCCTTCCCTACTCTGGGTGGGCTGCATCAAATCAGTTGAGGGTCTGAATAGAAAAAATGGCCAATCCTCCCATTAGTATGAGTAAGAGAATTCGTCCTGCTTGACTGCCCTTGACATGGAAGGCGGGTTTTTCCTTTTCTTCAGGCTCAGACTGAGGGTGGAAACTTTGGATGTTCTTCCTGCATCTTGAGTCTACTGGCCTTCTGGCCTGGAGCTGTACCCTTGATTCTCCTGGTTTTCAGGTCTTTGGGTTCAGACTAGAACTACACCATCAGCTCTCCAAGATCTGTAGCTTGATGACTCACCTCAGGTCTTGTGACTAACACTATAACTGTGTTAGCCAATTACTTGTCACAGGTTTTTTTTCTGTCTATAGAGGGGTCTATCTGTCTGTGCACATCCTTTTTGTTTTGTTTCTCTGGAGAACCCTGACTAATGCAGTTAAACTAAGTAGTTTTGATTCAGAGATATAAAGAGAGAGATGAGTAATTATTCTGAAAATTACAAACACCAGAGGGAACATTATATAAAATGACTTAATTGGTCCAGTTTAATGTTTCCTAGAATATCTGATTTAAGAAGAATTATTCTGAGAAAACAGGGGAAATTGAAATGATGTATTAAATGTGGCTCAGAACATTCTTTAAAATGTCTTGTGATTGAAATTAATGCAGTAAATTTCCCCTCTGGCAGATTTTAGGTGTTGGATAAATAATGATTAAAGCAGTGCACTTGGCATGTGATAAAGGAAATCATGTCTTTACCTTACGTTATCAATTAATGTCACACTTTAATTATCATGAAAATATACAATTATAAACCCTGATTTATGCTCAATAGACATCATGGCATAGTTTTACCATAAGCAATTAAGAGTAGATCCTATTTGATGATGTTTTTTTACTCTCCTGTTACTCAACAGTCCTTTTCTGGAATAAGGAAAGTGCCTTCACAATATTGGGAAACTCTTTGCTTTGCAGGAGGTACTGTATTTGAAACCATGTGTTAGGATAGCATAGAGATTATTGATTACTGAGCTTTGTTGTTTTTTTATTGATCAGAATGGCAACTTGTGTCTGTGTCATGAATTAGGGCTATGCTGATAAAGTATAGAAAGGTTAAAAATAAGCATAAATAAAACAGGAGATGAACTCAAAAGTATTCTTTAAATATATGGGATGCAATTTGAAGATTATTGTAGACTCCCAGAAATCCCTCTCTGCATTAAATTTTGTAAATCCTCTAGACATGTTTCATATCTCTTGAAAATATATCTTGAAGCTTGGAACATTTGTAAGGAAAATATACTTTCTAGCTTTAACCAAACAAACAAACCAAAGCCTATGCTGATGTATTTTATAAAGATATATTCCTAGCGCTGTGTGCTATCTTCCTATCTTGTGCTGAACAGAGTTAATTTTAACACAGCAAAGGTGATATAAATTATCTCTTCACAATATCAGGCTTCCATGTAAAGTAAATACCATTTGATCCTAGGCCAAAGGGCATGTAGAAGAAACTCTATTTAATGTTAAGATTTTTTTCTTTACCCAAATCTTCATTTCCTAGATTTTCTTGACTTTTTTCTGATGGTGGCTCCCTAAACATTTTTGTAAAATGAAAGAAATAAAGATTTTTAAGCACTCTATTTTTTTTTAAATCACCTAAGAAACTTGTTGGAATGTGAGATTTTGAAGTATGTACATTTTTGCCTGTTAAAAAACATAACACTTCTAATACTTTTTTGTTTGAAGGTGGGATATTTTAAACATGAAAGGCACTTTATAGTACACGGGCAGCTTCCAAGAGGGGTTGCTGGAAGGTGCTGAGACTGTTGTCTGTACAAAATCAGTACCTCCCGGGGGACGTGAGCTCTGCATGCCTCGACCTGATTAGGTCTAAACTGTGTGTGGGTGGAGGGGAGTGTGAATACACAGATGCTGGCTCTCAAATTCTCCAAATAGGGACATCCCAGACGCTGAGAGGGCAGCCATACAGATATCCCTTTGTCATTTGTGGGGGTCATGTCCTAAAACATCACATAGGACACTTTGTCTTTTAGTCGTGAATTTAAAAGATCATTTCATTTACCATTTTCCTTTTTTATGAGGCTTCCTTATAACATGGTTTAATAGGTAGAGCGGGGCTGGGCATCCTCAGTGCTCAGAGGGGCCACACATGCACTCTTCTGAGCATGTGCACACACACGTGCTTGTGTGCACATGCCTGGGGTGCCATGGTGTTCAGCCAAAGCTCAGTAGGTTCCCAACCACCTATGCTTCCTGCCTAACCCTCAAGTATTTGCCAGGTGCCTTCTGGCAACATTGGTCCTTCGCAAAGGGCTTCTGCGGGAAGAGTGTTCTGTATCCTTCTTCGCACTTTGCTCCCAGTTTTTGTTGTTTTTGCTTTTTGGCCTTACCAGGAGACTTGTAGGATCTCAGTTCCCCTGACCAGGGATCAAGCCGGCAGCCTTTGCATCGGAAGCACTGAGTCTTAAGCACTGGGTGGCCAGGGAATCCCTGCTTCCAGTTTTGATTGAGTGTTAATAGGTGCAGGACCACCTGAGGGTAGACGGGCTTAGACTTGGTCTCACCCTCTGTGCCAAGCCCAGTGTCTGGCCCACACCGTTAACTCGTTAGCTTTGTTTATGGAGCAGCAGGAAACAATCCTGAGGAAAAGTCAGGCTTGCAGCTTGGCTCGCTAATTATCCAGCATACAAGACGTCAACCCCACCCTAATTCACCCCATTTAATATCTTCCTCATTCACTGAAAACCCCATATGAAGAAGCTTCCCAGTTGGGAGATCTCGGGCACCTGCCTGGTTGGCGCACGGTGCCAGGATGAGAGCTCTATCCAGGCTGCTGTACTGTTTAATGCCCACCCACATCCCGGGCCTGCAGAGAACATGGACTCTGCATGATCTCACCCTTTTTCTGTCTCACTCCCCTTTGCCACAACAGACTTTTTGTTTTTCTTTCCAAGAGCTAGCTGTCTTCTTGTCTAGACAACCCCCCTCTTCCATCTCCAGATGGCTTTGTCTGAAAAATCCATACACTTTCTCGCTAGAGCTCCTTCCTCGGGACGCACAGGCAATTAAGCTAGTCTGATTCTCAGGGTGTTACTCCAGTTAGTAAGCCTTTGCCAAATAAGTAAGATTTTGCCAAAAAGAAAATGACAGTATTTTTCTCAATCAGTGAATTTCTTTAGGATGTTTATTCCTTACAGTGGCTAAGACAGTTTACTTGGAACATGTCAGGATGGGCATCTCAAAGGCAAGGTGCTGGTCTTGTTCCAATGGGACTTCATGTAGAAGGCCTGGAGTTTAGGAAACGAATTTCCCGAAGATGGGGTAAATTGGGAGATACAAACTGGGACATCCAGAGGCATGCTTTATGTCTCTCATAAAATAGGAAGGCTTGTTTTCTTTCTCAGCTTTAATCTGATTTTGATTTAGCTTTCTGATTAGATCCACCTTCAGCGCCCTGGTATTTGTTTTTCTCAAGCCAAGGTGCATGCAGCTTCCTCAGCTTTCAGGTTGTGGGGTCATGATCATTATGCAGTCTGAGAGCCACCAAACTTCTCATGGAGGAGAAGCTGGGCTGGGCAGCCCTCTCCAAGGGCAGTTTTTAATACAGACATGCCTTACACACTGTGATATGATATACCAACTGATCAACGATGCCGTAACAGATCCCAGGATTTTCTAATGATTGTCTTTTTTATTTAGATTCTGATTTATGCCTATGATACTGCTAATTGCTTTATGATGTTCTTTCTTGGGTAGAAGAAAAAGAGTAGCATAGAAACAAGTAGAACATGAGTTGCCAATCCTCTGTGGTTATTGTTGTTGTACCAGTAAAAGTTTTGATATTTGCTTGGTATATTAATGTCTACATCACAATTATTAGCAGAACAGCAGGAAAGATGATGATGCAAGTGTTATTTGCAAAAACATGATTTATACTCATTACAGTTTAAAAATCTGTAAGTTCTATGTGATTTGAAAAAACAAGACAATGTATTTTTTTATGTTTATTCTTCAATGTATGCCTTTTGTTTAATCAACTTACCTGTAGAATAGCTTTGGGAAAATAACCTCACATTGAATCAATATATACTTTGAAATAGTAGTAACTATTCATTTTCTTCTGCATAAAATGACAAAATTTTGAGGTCTTGAAAATTGCAGTTTCTTGACCCATATGCCTATAAAATACTTTTATAAATACCATAGCAAAAATGCTATCATACTCTCAGTTTATTTTATCAGATTTGGTTTTGTCAAAAATAGGTTGAGTTTTGGGAATATGTCATATGTGAACCTCATCTGTTGAATGTGGTGCAAAGAAAATAAAGGTCAAGAATTGTTTCTAGACATAATAAATTGAATCAATCAAAAGGAAAATGCCTGTTCAAGAATATTTATAACCTTTGCCAGTATTGTTAAAAACAAACAAAGAAATCCCAAAAGAACTAAGTAGTGAAGAAGGATTTAGCTTATCATGCCTGAAGCCAGCATTATTGATTATTTGCCTCCCACAGTCTTTGAGATAGATAATCATAGATCAAATTAAAAGCACTTACAACCCCAGAATTTGCTATTTGCACAATGAGAAAAATGGTTAAAATTTAGAGATAAAGAAGAGATCTCCTTATTTCTAATAGTGTCCTTCTGTAGTCCATAAACCATTCCTCGTTGGTTAAACAGAGGTGGCAGTAATAATACCAGTCTCTTAGGATTGTTATGAGAATTTAATGACTTAACATGAGTGTACCATGACATACAGCAAGTAAGTCTTGGCTATTATCATTATCGCACCCAGCCTGATGATGATTCTTCAAAACCAATATTTATCTTTCTTTCTTAAAATTGAAGTATAGTTGATTTATGTTATATTAATTTCTGTGGTACAGCAAAGTGATTCAGTTATACATTCTTTCTAATGTTATTTTCCATTATGGGTTATCTCGGGATACTGAATATAGTTCCCTGTGCTATACAGTAGGACCTTGTTGTTTATCCATTCTATGTATAATAGTTTGTGCCTGCTAACCCCAAACTCCCAATCCATCCCTCCTCCACCTTTCCAACCCTTGGCAACCGTAGGTCTGTTCTCTGTGTCTGTTAGTCTGTCTCTGCTTCAAAACCAGTATTTAAATGCCTTTTTGATGACAAGAAAGAAAAGAAATTATCTGCTTAGTAGACTAGATTTCAATATCAATTGATCTGTTGTTATTTAGTCTCTGAGTTGTGTCCAACTCTTTCACACCCTCATGGACTGTAGCCTGCCAGGCTCCTAGGTCTGTGGGATTTCCCAAGCAAGATTACTAGATGGGTTGCCATTTCCTTCTTCAGGGGACTTCCCAACCCAGGGATCGAACCAACGTCTCCTCTATTGTTGGGTGGGTTCTTTACCACTGAGCCACCAGGGGAGTTCATTCTCCATTAAAACACCCTCACTAAATGGCGTTAATACTATGCCATCAGATTTTACACATCTATGTCACACATGAGATTATTGGGATAGTCTTCCGGCCTTTTACTATGTATTTTTGTTGAAGACGTGGTATTACTAAGTGTTCCTTGTTTAAATTTCCTTGATTAATACATCTTGATAAACTCTGGAATTTAGTAGTAAAAATGTTTGTTTTTTTCCTTAAAAAAAAAAAATCCCTTGAATATTTGATCTTATCGGAAGCATCAAGTATAATTAAGTATTCTTTCATGTTTTCCTTTTTGCCCAGACTGCCAGAAAGATCAAAGTCAAATTTAATACACACCATAGTAATATCTACATATGCTTTTTAAAATTTAAACGGGCCTATATACTACTTCAATTCCCTTGGAAGCAGGTGGTACTTAAATTTTATGTTAACAGTGAAAGATACTTCTTATGCAGCCTGTGTTCACAGAAAATTTATCTTCAAAACGTTTTAACTGATAAATTTTTTCATGGAAGTAAAGTTACGTGTGTGTTAGATTTCACGCTGGCCTTCAAAGCTTAATTCATTAGCTAGCAAAATTATCATGCACAGAGATTGAAGTTAAAAAGAGAAAGAAATACCAAAATACTTTATAAAATTACATATGTAGAACAGTTTGGAATTTTTTTTTTAAGCATGATGATTTTCTAAAGGTTTCAATAGTTAAAAAGTAATTAAAAATAAAAGTAAAATTTTAATGAAAAATAGATTCTGGCCATGAAATCTACAAAAGTAGGTAATATTACTTTCTTGTTTGTTGTAGATTGATCTTCCTAGATTACTTCTTGGTATAGGTTTATTTGGTGAAAATCCAAGACATAGTTATCTCAAGCAGCAGAACTCAGATGCTCATGAAGGCATTGATGGGAACTGTTGGTACTCTTATGTTCATTCTGCTTTTCAACAGCATATTGAGCCATGCATTTTAATGATGGTCAATACCTTAAACGTGTCATGTGTTGTAACTTAACATCAGTAAACCATTTTAATGTATGTTCTTATATGTTTTTTGTCATGCTGTTCAGTTCAGTTGCTCAGTCGTGTAGATTTCCATTAATTTTGAATGTTAATTATTAAGAAAAATGAGCATTCACAGTCTGCAGTCACATTTTATTATGTCTAATTTCGGTATACATATTTTTTCTTGTTCCATGATAGTACCAGGACCGCTCTTAAAGCTATCCCCCAGAAAACAAAGTTTTCACATAGAGAAAAATGATTTCATCGAGTCCTCATTCTCCCCAAATTCTCTCCCTTTTTTTCACATGAAGCTATAATACAATTGGTATAAATGGAGGCTGTATACCTAGAGAGCGGAGAGTCCAGAAAAGGGGGTGAAGACTGAACTCAAATCTTTAAAGCCAATTTTGTGGAAAAGGTTAACAGACCCATCTCTGTAGACTTAGAGATAGAACTAGAGCCGATGGATTGAAGCCACGGGAACATAGATTTCAACCCTAAAGCGGAAAATTGCTAATAATTACAAGTGTTAAAAATAGAATTGGCTACCTTGTAGAATTACCCACCACTGGATATATCTAAGCAGAGTTTCAAAGTCAATTTCCAAGCCAGTTTCCAGATGTTACGGCATCTGTTTAGTTTAATCTCAATGTCCCCTGTTTTCCCCCCTCATAGCACCCAGTCACATTCTGCCCTGATTTTTGCATCCTTTGTCTATCTTCCTATCTCCAGGAAGAACTTCTGGGGGACAGCAATCATGTGTAACTTATTTTTGTGTCTCCATGCCTTAGCACAGTGCCTGTCACAGAGATGCTCAATAGATGTTTGTTGAATGGATGAATGCATGAATAGATGCAGTTTGAAATAAGATTTTTAAACTTTTTTTACAAGCTGCAGAACTGGTCCTTCAGGTTGAAGTCTGACATCTGAAAGAAATAAAAATGTTGCTGCTCTGGTTAAGTGGAGTTAGAGACCTAACAATCACTTAGTTCTTAAAGCATCTCTGAAGAATACAGTTTAAGAATCACTGATCTTGAAAGTTAAACTTTGAAGATTTCTTTGGTTTACTTTTTGATCTCTAGGTCTTTGATTCTCAATCTCTTTATTTCAAGTTTAATGTCTTTCATTTTCACACCTTTTCTTTCCTTCAGAATATTTCCTGAGGTTAAAAGCCAGATGCTAAATAGGAGAGGCCTGAGCTAGTGTTTACCCTCAGACACAATTTCATAGGTTCTTTAGGTGGAAAGAATGTAAGATGCATTCCACAGTTCTTGCTGGAACATTTTTGCAATGAGCTTTTGGTTTTCATATGTCTTGGGTTCTCAGTGTTCTGGCTTCTGGCTCTGAGACTGGTTGAACTGGAAGTTTTATATGCCCATGTCATTACCAAAATATGAAATTACACTTGATAAAAACCAGGAGAAGAAAGGAAAGGGAAGATCCAACCCTGAAGAGGGAAACAGGTGTCTGGATGGCCCTCAGCCCTGCTTCCTCTTCAGGCAGAGAGAGAGTGAGAACTGGGGGTTAGGGCTGGTGATGGATCTGTCAGCAAACTGGCCAAGAAGACAGAGGAAACAAGGCCAATGAATGGCAAGAAGAGGTGGGAGAGCTGGATCCTCGGCCTGAGTATTGCTTTCGAGCAAGAGAGATTCATAATTCAAGTGCTTCTTTGTTTGGAACTCCATGTTCTACCTGAATCAGTCATACTAGTAATAGTGCCCTTCAACCTTGGCAGCACATTGAAAGAGCGCTTTGGGGACCTCCCTGGTGGTCCAGTGGTTAAGACTTCACCTTCCAGAGAGGAGGTATGGGTTTGATCCCTAGTCAGAGAACTAAGATCCCATGTGCCTCACGGCCAGAAAAGCAAAATATAAAACAGAAGCAATATTGTAACAAATTCAATAAAGACTTTAAAAGCGGTCCACATTAAAATCATCTTTTTTGAAAAAAGAAGACATTAAATTGCTGGTGAGAGATTATGATTTGCTTGGGTGCTATGAGAAGTTGAAGTGGTGGAGATGAGATATTTTGGATGCGAGCTGTTGATGGAAAGTCTTTGATCCCATTTTCAGGAGATTTGACAGTTATGAAAATAGCTTAGAACCATTTTATTATTTTTGGTCAGGTAACTAGAGATGGTAGTTTAAATTAGAACAGACAGTGTGGAGTAAAGAGAAAGAGAAGGTAGGGAAGGGGATAACAAGAAACAAAGGGAGCCTAAAGATGTTTGGAAGAACACTTTAACCTTGTTCCCACACACTCTGTTGCCACCTCCACGATAGTAGTTCTCTCATATATTACTTGCATGATCCAAAAACTGCATTCAGGAGGCACTCAGCATATCCTAAGTGGGTTTAAGAAAGGATGAAGTAAAAGAGTAGAGTGTGGAGACAGAACTGAATGCTGGCAACAAGGTCGAGGGCCATGTGAGCCCTCAACCTTAAATTGCCCATGTGAGCTGATGCTGAAACATCCCTGTTGAGCTGTTCTGTAAACACATTTTAGGTTGAAACCAGTTTTGCATATGGAACAGGTTTCAAAATCCTTATCAGTACTGAGCAGGTGAATGCCCCATTTGTTGAACCAACCTGGATTTAGCATTCACAGCAAGCTACGTGCCGCCCCGCCCCGTCATCTCTCTGTCCCCCAGCAGGTGACCTCCTCTCCAGCTTCACAGAGGACGCTGGAAGGGTGTGGCAGCTGGTGTGAGGTGTGGTGGCTGGTTTGAGAGAGGTCATTTGAAGTGGAGGTGAGGGAAGTCGCAGAAGCTAAGGCATCAGCGTGTACTGACAGGCAAAGTAGTCAAATAGAGAAAGGAATACGAACATGGACTGAGACAAGGAATGAAGGAAAGCAGATTAAAAACATTAAGTTAGCAAAAAAAATTTTTTAAATAGAAACCCGTGGACAGTATTAGCAAACAATTAAAAGAAAGGGAAATAGCAAAAATATCACGGAATGTGCTAAAAAGGAAGAAGGATGTTTGCTGCTGGGCTCTAAGTTAGCAACTGTGATGAATGACGTTTAAAGTTATCAACTCCATTGAGGGGCAGAGGCAGTCTTGCAGGTGCTACAGACTTCCTTTGGGTCCTCTTAAATCTGGGATTTGTTTTCAGGGCAGATTTTGGAGGGGCTGGTGTCCAGGCAGATATCTTGCATCTACTTCTCTTATTTTTTTTTCTTTTTCTTTTTTGGTTGTGCAGTGCAACACATGGGATCTGTTTCCCTGACCAGGGATTGACCCCAGCCCCCTGCATTGGGAGCATGGAGTCTTAGCCACTGGGGCACCAGGAAAGCCCCTGTCTACCTCTCTTCGACATACAATAAAGGTATCTTCATGGCTGAAAGTTACTGTCTTCACTAGTCACCCGAGGACACCTGCAGATGTGCAGACCTCTTTCAGTCAGACCCCTTCTTGGCTCACTCCTTCCCTTTGGTCTAGGAACATGGTGTCCTCCAGAAAAAATGCCTCTTCCACTGTTTATTCAGTGCCCTCTTATCTCATGCCTTTGCCTCTTAGGAAAACTCTCTGGGAGAGAGTTTTCAAGACAGAACACTCTTTCTTCAGATCAAATTCCCCGTCAGCTTGTTTTAATACAGTGTCTTGTGCCTGTCTATGACTACGCTGAAACCATTCCAACAAAGGTCACCCATGACAGCTAACCTGCTAAGGACCAGTTGATATGGATCCTTTCAGTGTTCCTCCTGCCTTGAAACTCTCTGTTGTGCCTCCTTGAAGTCCTCTCCCTCTCTGATTTCAATGACTGAGATTTTCCTGGACTTTTTCTTCTTCTTTGGTTAGCCTTGCTTCTGATCATCACTGGCTTTTTGTCTGCCCACCATACCCTGTGTATCAGTCTCTGGATGCCTCCTGCCAAGCTGTGTTCTGAACTCTTTTCTCTGTCTCATGTTCTTGTGGGTTTTAATATTGGGTATCATCAGAATCTATATTTTTAGTCAAGATCAGGACATTTAGAAACCATAAACCCTGACATTTTCTATGTGATGCAATTCAAAATAATAACATTGCTGAGCTGTTAGAATAAGTTGAAGGAAGTTTAACAGAGTGCTTACAATGTCCCATGATGTGGATGCCTTTTTGGGAAAATAATAAATCTCTTTATTTTTCCAAAAATTTTCTTCTTACTCTTGTTACCCTACTTTTGCTGATGCCCTAGTCTTTGCCGTCTTGAAGGGTAATCCAACATTGTTCTTGACCCTCAGTGTCTCTTGATCCTTTGTATCTGCTAGACTTACGTTGACTTGGCCTTCCTCCCTTCTCTGTTCACCAGCCATCCTCTTGCCAAATAGCTCTGAAAACAAAAAATTAATGGAGCTTATTATTTTGTGTTTGATATAGCAGTCCCATTCTCCTTTACTTTTCTACCTCTGTCTTCTCTTACTGCCTTATTTTTATTTGAAATTTCTCATCTCATATGTAACCAGCAGTTACTCTTCCCAGTCTCCTTGAGCGCCTCTTCTTCACACCACTACCTTCCATTGTGTGTGTGAAGCCACATTTGAAGTTACTGTACTTCCTCAACTCGTTTTAATTAAAATTACAAGTACTCCTGACTCCAGACATTTGCAGAGGCTATTGCCCCTTTCTGGAACACTCTTGTCCTCCCTTAACTGGCTACGGTCTGAATAGATCTCAGCTTACTGCCTGCCATTTCCTCTAGGGAATCTCCCCTTGCCCCTTAGATGAAGTGAAATCCATTTGCTGAATGGTCCCCATCCTCCTTCCCTCCACTTTGTAATTTCAATGCTCTTGTCATGATTCATTTAATACCTCATAAAATGCAGAAGAGCAGAGACCATTTCTGTCTTGTTCAAGGCCATATTCACAATGCCGAAGAGTCTTCCCATTACTATATGTTGAGTTGAACAGATGAAATATAAATAATAAATCGGCAAAGTCCTACTTTATTTTTCCATACTAGGTCAAATGTCATCTTTCTATGAAGTCTCCCCACCCTCAGGCAAAAACATAGTTCCCTCAAACAATTTGTGCATTCCATTATGACTGTTCAGAAGTCAACTAACAGAACTGTCAACATCATGAAAAGCAAGGAAAGACCGAGAAATTGTTGTAGATTGTAGGAGACCAAAGAGACGGGATGATGAGCAAATGTAACCCGGGCTCCTCTCACAGAAGAGCACCAGTGGAAACACCGGTAAATTATAAATAAAGTGTGTCGGTTAATTCATAGTATTGTACCAAGGTCAATTTTTTTTTAATTTAAACCAAATAATTGGTATGAAGATTATATGGGATATTAACATTAGGGCAAGCTGGGTGAAAGGGATATTGGAATCATTTGTACAACTTTTAAGACTCTTCCCAAAGTCCAAAATTATTTCAAGATCATAAGTTAAAGTCAACTGGGAGCTTTCCATAGACAGAAAGTATGCCTTAATAGTTAGATCTTAGCCACTAACAGGGCCCAGCCTCGTAGGTGCTCAATAAACATCAAATGAATTTACCCTTGCTTCCTCCCACATTGGTTATTTGCAGTCTGTGTTTTCTCCTTGCCCTTCCTGCCTTACCTAGCAACAGCTTGGCGCCTTTAGGGAAGATCTGGTCCCAGAGTGCGTGTGCTTGAGAGGCCAGCATCCTCAATTGTGGTGGCAGAGGTACTCTACTACATACATTCTGTGTACTGGCAGTTTGCTTCTGAAGGTAATAAATAAAATAATAATAAATTTATAAATACTCTATTTATATATATAATAAATTAAAAATAAAAATAATAAATAAAATAAACCTTTATTACTGAAGGTAATAAAGAAGAATTGTATCACAGAAAAACAAACTAGAAATGGGAAATCTGGTCTCCTTATAGCTTGATTTTTAAATTGTTTGTATTTTACCTTTGAAAATTGTTTCTGTTTTTTTAAGTCTTTATTGAATTTGTTGCAATATTGCTTCTGTTTTATGTTCTGGTTTTTTTGGTGACAAGGCATGTGGGATCTTAGCTCCCAGAACACGGACCCAACACACACTCGCTACTCAGGATGTAAGGTCTTAAACACTGGTCCACCAGGGAAGCCCTCTTTGTTTCTATATGAATGCCAAGATATTCCAGCCAGATTCCCCACTGAGAATCCTTTTCTTTTTCAATGATTTAATTCAGTCTTATTTTATTTTACATGTTAAAGGCTGACCACCTTTTTTACTAACCACTAATCTTAAATTTTGTGTAGAAAATGTCCCTCTAAAACGTCTTAAACATATAAAAGAATATCTTCATCCTAATACATTGTGATAGAAATCCAGAACCCTGTAGCTTTTAGGATAACTTGTAAAAACTGAAAAAATAAGTTCTAAATCTCAGAAATTCTCTTAAGAAATTCCCTGAGCATTTCTGAGTATTCTAAACTTAGTCCATCACTTTAGAATGGCTATACAGTAGCATGTATAGTTAATAAGAGCTATAATAAGACCCTCTAATCAGCTGGCAATTTAAGAAAAAGACTTCTAAAGGTTGAATCCTTGATAGACATTTAGGGTCATTGTGTGGTTGTTTTCCTCTGCTCATGAAACCTTTAACTTGCAATTATTTCCTACTAAAACACATTTCAACCTTAACTTCACTGTCATTTGCTTGCATAAACCATACACTACTAACAACAGGGTTCAGGTTGTCTTAGCAAAGAAAAGTCTCCCTTGCCTAGCATCCTCCCCTAGGGCTTCCTGCTTTGCTCAGCTACCTACCTGGGTATTTCTGTGGCATCTATCATTTCTGTATCTAAGCGTTCACATCTCACAAACACAAACATCCACAGACCTAAAGTGTGGAGCTTGGAGCAGAAGCTTCCTACAGAGAACATTTTTACAATTTAACAAGGCAGCTTTCCACACTTTTGTTCCTTTAGCATAAAAATGAATGGGGCCATTTCATCTAGAATTTGAAAGAAAATAAGAAAAAGAGAGGGTCCAGTTTTCCTAGATAAGGCTATTTTGAAAGCATTTACTGAATACCTCAATGCTACACACTTTGTGAAGTATCACACATGCTTCTGCAGGGTCAACATTTATGAAGACTCGATAACATTTGGTGTATCTGAGGACCTTAAGGGGGAGTTGACATTTCTCTAAGTGCACTGCAGGAGTGACCTAGCTCCTAAACTCCCTTTTGCTTTTCCATTAAAAGGATGAAAAATACCAATACTACATTTTAACAAGTTTTCTAAATTTAAGGGTATGGGGCTCCATACACAAAGACCTAAATATATGGTGATGTCTCTAGTTAGGTATATTTTTAGGCACTATCTTAGGATAGAAATTTCCAGCATTTCATTACAGGTTCTTTAATTGTTTAATTAATAACATCAACCAGTTCTCACATCAACTAGTTTTCCACCTGAGAGCCTTGCTTCTTATCATTAAAACTAATGCTGTCATGATTTCCATTTTTTTCCATGCTATTTTATATAACAAAATAAGAAGATATACTGAAATACTCAATTAAGCACTGCTGCTCACTTCAAGAGGGCATCACTGTTCAACTTAAGTGTTGGCCAGTAGGCAGGACCACCATGCAGTCATTTGAAGTATTTGTTCAGTAACTGGTGTGCAAAAGTCTGGGTTAGACAAAGGTTGAAGACATATCTGCAAAGATTATACCGCAGTGCCCTCTAGCCTATATAGCAGGAAGGAAAGTGTTTCCCCTCCCTGCTGTTCATTTCTGGAGCTACAATATTTAGCAACAGCTTTTTAGCTGTGGCCAGGCTCGATATATATGTAATATAAAGAGTATGAACCTTTCATTGAATACTCCCTATGATGCATCATCAAGTCACTTTCCTGAAGAGCTGATACCTCCCAGCAGAAGAAATATCCAGTTTCCTAAAGTGCTAACAGGTGCAGAGACAGCACCACTGTGTCAATCTTTGTTTCTTTGATTGGGTCAAGGGAGAGAATAGCTCCACTTCCCACCTCTCGTCCCTTCCTTCACTGAAAAGCAGCAATCCATAAACTATCCTTGAACGTGGCAAAGGCAGGCGTCCTTGGTGTTATCTAATGATCCTTGATCCCAAACTCATTATTGTCTGTTACCATTCTCTCCCTTCATATTATTTTGGGAAGAAAACAAAACAAAACTATAATTGTAAGCCTTCCTGTCTATGTTGATTTAAATTCAATTTTAAGGGAAAGATTTAGTATTTCCTTGAAGCTTTTTATTAGTTCTCTGTGGTTTTCTTCCCTGCCTTCACTTTAAGGTGCTCAAATGCTCAGTCATGCCTGACTCTCTGTGACCCCATGGACTGTAGCCCACCAGGCTCCTCTGTCCATGAAATTCTCCTGGCAAGAATACTGGAGTGGTTTGTCATTTCCTCCTCTAGGGGATCATCCCAACCCATGGATGGAACTGCATCTCTTAAGCTTCCTGTATTGGCAGGTGGATTCTTTACTAGTGCCACCTGGGAAGCCTCCCCTTCAATCTTGAAAAGCTAATTAAGTGAGGTCCACAATACATATTTTCTTTAGAGATTAAAAAAAGGTTTTTATCTTTAAAAATCTCCAAATTGCAGAAGTAGGTAAATAATAGGACATAATTTATTCTACTCTTGTCACTAAGTAACCTTGGAAGTTTGCTAAAAAGGCAGTCTCTTTCCTGACTATAGAAAACATTTAATGGGAAAAAGTACTCCTGAGGTTTGCAGTACATAGACTTTTTAACTTAAAAAAATATACTGCTACGCATTTACTCTCTGCCATAAAGTACTATAATGAATAATTAAAATAGAGCTAGAGTTGTCAAAAATAAATGATAACTATGGATTGTGGTACGGGGCTCTTAATTTTTTTTCATGCTTTTTTTACGTGTTGATTTGCATAGCATAGTAATAGGCAAAGGGTTTCCCAGTCATTAAATGTGAATTAACAAGAAGAGATTTTAATGGGCATTTTGGCCTCGTTTCAGGCTTTAGTAACTTAATTCTGTACTCTCCTTCTGCATCGGCTCTAAAAACTAACTTATTTATTTGTACAAATAGTGTTTGAAGGTAAACAGATCAGAACTTCATGCTTGGAAAAATAACATGTAGCAATTAATTTTTCACATAGACGTGAAGCTTTCCCTAGTGCTCGATTCTGAGTGTTGAAGAAATGAGCAAGTTAGACAGAACATGTATCTTTACTGTTAAATAATTCAAAAGGCAGTAAAAACAGTATATTTTAGGATCTTTATATTTCATCATGATGTACACACTCTTAAAACAACAACAAAAATATTTCTATGTCTGTATCCAAAGATATTAAATGATTTCTAAGTGAATTTTCCCAGTGACTGTTCCTATTTCCTGTGTTAGGTGATTGGTACTGAAAATCCAGTTCACTCTCCCTCTTTCCCTGTGTGTCTTTTGCAACATTCCAAAACGGCCTTCCCTGGTGATTTCAGCCTTGAGCTCTAACTGAGCTCAAGAGAGCTCATTGAGAGCATGAACTCTTAGCCACTGGACCACCAGGGAGTTCCCTGACCTGAACTTTGAAGCTAATGCTCTTCCCATATCCCTGTACTTTCCTAGAACTCTTGCCTTATGCATCCCTCAGGTCAACTGTTTCTTCTGGGTCAGCACCCGGAAGCACTTCACATTGTGAAGGAGTGGACGTTTTTTATCCATGGCTCTGCTAATACCCCACTCCAGTACTCTTGCCTGGAAAATCCTATGGACAGAGGAGCCTGGTAGGCTGCAGTCCATGGGGTCGCTAAGAGTCGGATACGACTGAGCGACTTCACTTTCACTTTTCACTTTCATGCATTGGAGAAGGAAATGGCAACCCACTCCAGTGTTCTTGCCTGGAGAATCCCAGAGATGGGGGAGCCTGGTGGGCTGCCGTCTCTGGGGTCGCACAGAGTCGGACACGACTGAAGTGACTTAGCAGCAGCTACTAATACCGGTATCCTCATCTACCCTCACAGTGTATTACTGTGATCAAATTGTGCTAGACATGCGAGCCTAACTATTTTTTGTGAATGAAGTTAGAATGGATACTGGAGAAGGGAATGGCACTCCAGTATTCTTGCCTGGAGAATCTGATGGACAGAGGAGCCTGGCGGCTAGAGTCCATGGGGTTGCAAAGAGTTGGACACGACTGAGCAACTAACACTAACAAAGAATCTCAGTGGCTGATTGTAAAGGTCAGTAGAGGTTTATCAAGTTTAGAGTAAGCCCCAACTGTTTTGAGATAGCCATGAGATCGGATGCTCTTAGACTTAGCCATAAAAGCAATCTCTTAAATGTGTACCATCTTACATATATGAGACTATTCCATAAGTTGCCATGAAAGAAAGAAGTCCCCTGTCGAGCCATATAATCTGATCTTCTATTCAGAGAGCATGTTGACTATAGCCACAGGGTATCAGGAACCATAAGGATAACCTAGTGAAATATTTAGGGTCTCTCTCTCCACCAGATGTGTCCCACACATGGTTGAGCGAAGCCAGCCCTTTTGTAAGCAAGAGTGACAAGTCTTAGGCTCATTCTGCTTTCACTTCATCTTTTGTCTATCGCTTAAAATAACTAAGCTTTTTATTCTCTTCCCTCATCAAGCGAAATTGCAGATGTTTACTGGTTTCATTCTTGTGGTGAATTAACTCCCCCTCTAATAGATGGTTTTTGTTTTCAAAACAAAGCTCTGCATTCCAGTTTGAATAGCTCCCTCTGACATGATCAAGTTCTGTTATTTTACTTATATAATCAAGATTTCCTTTCATTTCCAAGTTAAAAATACTCTGAAGAGATGTGAGTGATAAATTTCCATGCAGCTGAGTTAAATATCCTGATGTGTTTTCATCCCTGGGTTTCCACTGCTCTGGGAGAAATGTGAAATTCAGGGAAATGCTTTTAAATATGTATCGCTTAAGTCAAGACGAGATGTGTTTTGTCTAGTTATCTTGTTACAAACTGATAGTTATCTACCCAGTATCCATTCTAACTTCACTCACAAAAAAACCTAGTTTTTTTCCTCCAACTGGCAATGTGCCTGGATTAAACACCTTTGTTTCCCAGAACCCCTTAGGTGGTCGGTGAGAATCAGCTGCATGGTTGGACTGGCTTTCAGGAAGGCTCTGTTAGGCAGACTGACTCAAGTGAGACGTATGACTATAAAGAAGGCTGAGCACCAAAGAACTAATGTTTTTGAACTGTGGTGTTGGAGAAGACTTGAGAGTCTCTTGGACTGCAAGGAGAACCAACCAATCAATCCTAAAGAAAATCAGTCATGAATATTCGTTGGAAGGACTGATGCTGAAGCTGAAGCTCCAATACTTTGGCCACCTGATGTGAAGAACTGACTCATTGGAAAAGACCCTGATGCTGGGAAAGATTGAAGGCAGGAGGAGAAAGGGACAACAGAGGATGAGATGGTTGGATGGCATCACCGACTTGATGCACATGAATTCGAGTAAGCTCCGGGAGTTGGTGATGGACAGGGAAGCCTAGTGTGCTGCAGTCCATGAGGTCACAAAGAGTCGGACACGACTGAGCGACTGAACTGACTGACTTCTTGCTCCTCTTTCTGCTTGGAATGTAGTATCTGGAATTTCACAGCCACCTTGGACTTCCAAGATGAATGCCATGTAGAAATATAAGATTCAGGGTTTCTGTCAGTTTTGGAGCTGACATGGTGGTATATATCACCTATGTATTTAGGATCTTCCATCGGTATCCATGGGGCACTGGTGCCAGCACCTCACAGATACCAAAATCTGTGGATGCTCAAGTCCCATATATACAAGGATGCTCCAGTTGGTTGAATACAAGGATGCAAAACCGGTGTGGATACGAGAGGGTGACTTTATTTTCCTTGCCTATATCAGAAGTAAATTTCTGACTTATTTAAGCTACCTATTTGAGGTTCCTGTTATATGCAGACAAACCTGATCATACCCAATAGGTGTGATTTAACTTTCCCATGACTCTAATGTGGAACCATCGATTCCTACTTCACTTGTCTCTTCTCTTCTCCCAACTCTAACTCCCTCCTCTACGTATTACCAGCATTTAAGAGGACATTCTCAGACTGGAAGTGCCTGCCCTAAAATCACATGCACAGATTGGTCTGGCTGGAAAATGTAATTGCGGCTATTTCTACTTCTTCCTTTGTTCTCCTTGGAACACAAGAGTTTTCAGAGGCCCAGGGACTTTTCACAGCAGTGCTCACAGTAGGTGTGGGGTGGGCTGGACAGTACAGGGCAACTCTTTTGCACACATGAGCCACTAACTTTTATAATCTAGCCTGCAGCACAGAATGCATTGCACCGAGTTAGAGCAGTGGGCCCCAACCTTTTTGCCACCAGGGACTGGTTTCATGGAAGACAATTTTTCCACAAGACTGGGGTCAGAGTGGGGATGATTTCAAGATGCTTCTCATCGAGAGCCTGCAGTCAAGATCCCTCGCATGTGCAGTTCACAGTAGGGTTTCCTCTCGTATGAGAATCTAATGCTGCTGCTGACCTAACGGGAGTCAGAGCTCAGCAGCAATGCCAGCAATGAGGAGTGACTGTAAATACAGATGAAGCCTTGCTCGCGGTGTGCTGCTCATCTCCTGCTGTGTGGCCCAGTTCCTAATTGGCACAGACCACTCCCTGGTCTGTGAACTGGCGGGTGGAGACTCGTGGGTTAGAGTCCCCTGGGACAGGAACATAGCTTCTTTTCCATGATGTCTACAGGAGTAGATTCTTTCCTGCCAGCAACACTTCGTTGGGTGTGTCATGGACCAGTGAAGAAGAAATCTGCCTTTAAGCCTTCACTGAGGGGCAGGGGCCTCTTAATTCCTTCCTGCAACTTTCTGTGGGTTTGCTAATGTCAAGGAAAATAGAGGTCGCATTCAGGCAAGGGTATATTAAAGGAGTGATCCACTGAGAAGAAAATAAAACCTTGAAGGACCATTATGGACATAAGTTGGGAAGCTGGAGTGAGTTACTCCAAAGAGAGGTGCAGGAATACAACCACAGAGAAACAAGGTAACCTGCGACCTTTCTCTGCCACACGCCTCTGCTCAAAGGACGAGGCTGTTAGGTGCATACTGTGCCCTGCCGCTATCACCCTAAGCCACTGTCAGGATGCTGGGTGTTGAGGCCTTACATAAACGCCCCTGCTCAGCAACCCAACACCTACCAGCATGCTCTATTTCCCCTCTAGGCACCAGAGCATTTGGCATGCTTGTGGAGAGTAATTTCAAGGTAGATTGTAATTGCTGGTAATAAACACACCACATTGAGTACAAGCTGGACTAGGAAAGAGGGTCGTAACAAGAGATCTGTGATGATCATGGTTTGTAAGTTGATCTCGAATATCCTAACAAGATAAAGCTTTTATTAAAATTATGAATCAAATCTCATTCTTTCTCATATGAAAAAGAAACTGGGAAGGATTATTTTAGGTGTACTTGGCATAGGTTCTTCACTTTAGGAGGAGTGTGTGTGTTAGGAGGAGGGTGTGTGTATATAAATACACATACATATATGTATGTGTATGTACATGTATATATGCATGTATCATATACATTATATAGATATATAACATAATATCATTATATATTACTATATATATGGATAGTGATATTATATAACATAATATCATTATATATTATCTGTTATATAGAGAGTATATATACCTTCCCTGGTGGCTCAGTGGTAAAGAATCCGCCTGCAGTGCAGGAGACACAGATTCTATCCCTGGAGAAGGAAATGGTAATCCAGTCCTGTTTTCTTGCCTGGGAAATACCAGGGACAGTGGAGCCTGGTGGGCTATAGTCCATAGGGTTGCAAAAGAGTCATGACTGAGTGTCTAAACAGCAGCAATTGTGTGTGTGTGTATAATAGGCATTTTGAGACAACTTTAAGAGCTTGGAATGAGTCCAGAGAAGAGCAGATACATTTATCAATAGGTAGGAAAATCGGGCCTTTAACGAAAGGTTAGAGGAGTTGGATGCATTTAGTCTGGAGTAGAGGCAATGTAATCATGATTAAAGAATTGTTATTAAGGAAGACAATGACCAACGTTCTCTCTCCCCGTTGAAGACATAAATAATAGGAATTGTGTAAACCTGAGGAGAAGAAAGAGGTTTAGATTAAATATTGGGAAACATTTCTTTAAAGTGAGCATCATTAAATAAAAAAATGTCACAAACTGTAACCAGTTATTGAGGAAGGCTGGGGAATCTGTATCTTATGATATTAGTGTCATGCGCACAGCACAGGCTCTGAATTTGGAACTGATTTTGAACCTTAGTTCTTGCCTTAGTTTAACATGAGTAAAATTGTCTTTAAAATTCCTTCACTTTGTAGGATTTTCAGGGATTATGGAACAGTTAGCATTTGGACAAGCAGTTAGGTGATAAAGGTGATAAATAAACATGATTTCCCCCCCTTAGCTCCCAAAATATTGTTTGTTTGAGATTTTACAGCACAGGGGCTTGGCAGTATATTCTCGTCAGTATTGATGGTTTTCCTTTGCTTTGCAAAGGATTTGGCTTTTATAGAAAAATGAATCCTAGCATTTTGTGGCAGGTGATTATTATTACTGGGATTTACAAAGCCCTGACTGATGTGTGTGCATGTGTTTGGATTCACACCGATGTCACCAACAGAACAATATAAAAAAGTATTTCAGGATCAAATTCAAGAAAATGAGGTACTATAAGTCACAAAAAGGAATCACTGGTCTAGCACTATTCTGAGGCAGAGTATTAATTTCCCCTGTGTTGGTATAACTGGATCTGTTCACATTACTAGGTTTATTGTCACTTTGTCACCTCTTTGTGAAAACATCTGTATGGAGGCAGCACCGCACAGTTTGATCTCAAATGCCATCTCCCGCTTGTGAGTATGCTAGTCTCTGAGGCAAGTGTTCTGAAGCAGCTGCTGGCCCACCTTGGCTGTATCGTGGTCTTAATCAAATTGAACGGAATGCATTTTTCTTACCTACATGGTATGTAAGCATGTGCAGGTGTTAATCCAGTGTCAGCTTTCTGTATTGCCAGAGCTAATCAAGAAGAGGCAGAAATGCTACAAGCTGTTGTGCTTTGACCTTCACTTATATAGACAGCTCCAAGAGTCTTAGGCTTTGATCCTAACTTTTCTTGCTAAATAGAGGGACATAATTCCTAGCTTTCGGGGCTGGAGTTTCCAGTGCTTTCGAGGAGCTCTTTCCTTCTTATTATTAAGGAAACAAACACATATTGAGTACCTTCTGGGCACCTGCTTCTAATCTAGAAACTTTACATGTGTTCGTTCATGACATCCTCCCACAACGCCATGAATGTAGTACTGTTTATTATGTGAAGAAGGCTGAGCCCCGAAGAATTGATGCTTTTGAACTGTGGTGTTGGAGAAGACTCTTGAGAATCCCTTGGACTGCAAGGAGATCCAACCAGTCCATTCTGAAGGAGATCAGCCCTGGGATTTCTTTGGAAGGAATGATGCTAAAGCTGAAACTCCAGTACTTTGGCCACCTCATGTGAAGAGTTGACTCATTGGAAAAGACTGTGATGCTGGGAGGGATTGGGGACAGGAGGAGAAGGGGATGACAGAGGATGAGATGGCTGGATGGCATCACTGACTTGATGGACGTGAGTCTCAGTAGACTCCGGGAGTTGGTGATGGACAGGGAGGCCTGGTGTGCTGCGATTCATGGGATCGCAAAGAGTTTGACATGACTGAGTGACTGAACTGAACTGAACTGATTATCGTTCACATGGTATAGGGAAAAAATGAACACAGAGACTTATGAGTAGTAGACTCACTGTAGACTAGGAGGGTCTCGCAGCTGGCAAATGACTGAGTATTTGGATTCAGGCAAGCCAGCATGTGCTTGTGCACTAACCATCATTCTACCCTGCCTCTCAGTCTGAGCAGCTTCCTCTTACTGTGGAAGCAGGATTTAGGAAGGGTCTGGAAATTTCCTTGACACATCCTAATTATTGTTCCCTTATCTTGGACATGGTTTTTGAAATTGTGGAACCAGAAAACTGCCAAGCCATCTTCCTAATCCTTGTTTCATGACACTTAACTTAGAATGAAGAATTTGTTACAGCTGGTTAACTTGGAACTCTCTGGATTCTAAAAGCAACTTCCTGACTTTCTCTCCAGTCTGCCAAAGCAGTTCTTTGTGGCAGAATTTTAACCCCTTTATGTCTTCCTTCCTATCACCTGGACCCAATTTTATACCATGTGCTTGTGGGTACTCACTCGTATTCGACTCTTTGTGATCCCATGGACTGTATGTGGCCCACCACGCTCCTCTGTCTGTGAACTTTTCCTGGCAAGAATAGTGGAGTGTGGAGTGGGTTGCCATTTCCTACTCTAGGGAATCTTCCTGACCCAGGGATCAAATCCGCGTCTCCTGCATTGGCAGGTGAATTCTTTACCGCTACGCCACCTGGGAAGCCTGATCTTATACCACAGCCATCCACAGAAGATGTGGGGAGGTGTCTCCTCACGTGCAGAACCACATTGCAGGTGACAGCTAAGCTTCTTTGTTAGGATTCAAAAACACTGAGTTAAATCCTCTCTTCTACATCCCAGAGGGAACCCAGACCCGAGAAAGACTTTTTGTTTTTTTAGATAAATTCTCGTAGTCATTCTCACTTTGAGCTCTGGTTCCCGTGGAAGGCTTGGTTGCCTTTGCTGTTTTCTTCCCTCTGCTTCATATTGACCTACACGTGACTTTTTCACCTCTGGATTTCCCTGCCAGTTACTCAGACAAGACATTTTTAGGTTTAACAGTCTACTGAAAGCTTGAGGCAGTGGGGGAGAGTGAGCAGTTACACCATCACAATGCAAATTAACTGGAATTGAATTTGTTTTTATATATTTACTTTTGTTTTATATTGGAGTGTACTTGATGTACAATGTTGTGTTAATTTCAAGTATACAGCAAAATGATTCAGTTACCCATACACCTATATTCTTTTTCAGATTCTTATCCCATATAGATTATTACAGAATATTGAGTAGATTTCCCTGTGCTATACAGTAAGTCCTTGTCGTTTATCTATCTTATATATGATAACATGTGTATGCTAATCCCTATCTCCTAATTTATCCCTTCCCCCCACGACTTTTCCGCTTTGGTAACCATACGTTTGTTTTCTCTCTCTGTGACTCTATTTCTGTTTCATAAATAAGTTTATTTGTATTATTTTATTTCAGAGTCCATATATAAGTGGTACCGTATGATATTTGTCTCTGTCTGACTTACTTCACTTAGTGTGAGCATCTCTAGGCCCATCCATGTTGCTGCAAGTAGCGTTACTTCATTCTTTTGTGTGGCTGAGTAACCTAGACTTGACGTTAGACTTTCCTTTTCCTAAATGTCCCTCATCCACTCCGGAAGAGAGAACATTCTCACAGGTCACTCTTGCCCACCCACGTGCCACTCCAGTTCTCTCTCCACTTCAAATTCAGTTTCTCTCACCCTTTATGCAGTGCAGTGTAGCACAACCCACAGTTTGGCTCCATGCCTGCCTCTGTCTGTCTAAGGATTCATTACTATCTCACCATGCAAAATGGCCACCCGCCTTTACCCGTGCAGCGGAACTGGCAGCGGCTTTGGAATTTCGGCCTTCCCTCTCCCTTCTCGGTCATGTCTCCTCACCTCTGTCTCATCTGTCCCATCCCTCACTTCTCCGTAAGTTCTGAAACTGCAAAAGATCAGAGGATAGCACATGGTTTTTTTCTCAAAGATATGGATTTTGGCTTTCCTGTTAGATGCCAGAAGTAGCTACCGTCAGTTTGAATTTCAATACATTTAATCTTTGGGCTAAACTAGTAACAAAGATGTATTAACATTAGAATTAAGACACTAGGAACAGCAGGATACTACAAGACGTGTATAACCTCCTTTGGTTCTGACAAATGAACATTAATATGAAATAAACCAGTAGCACACTGATATGAACCGTGGGAGGTAGTGGCAGGTCTAGGCTACCTTTACCTTCGAGGACAAATCCTTGAATATGGCAGTCATTGGTAAGCAAGACTCATTTTTGCTTATCAGTGGTGCTCAGGGGAGCCTGCAGTGAGGGCTCAGGCAGAAGCAGAGAATTCAGACACAATAAGGCTGTGAGCATGCTGTCAGGGCACCTGAGTAACCCAAAGATGTGTCTGAAGAATAAGGGAGTGTTGAATGTGGATGGACCTGATGGGCATCATGCTTAGTGAAACAAATCAGAGAAGATGAACGCTGTATGTTATCACATACAGTGAAATATGTGGAATCTAAAAAATAAAATAAGATAGTGACTACAGCAAAACTGCAACAGACTCACAGATAAACAGAATAAACTAGTGGTTTCCAGTGGAGAGAGGGAAGGAGGAAGGAGCAAGATAGTAGTAGGAGACTGAGGTACAGACTGTTTATATAGTACAGCACAGGAAAGATAGCTAGTATTTTATCCTAACTGTAGATGAAGTATAACCTTTAAAAATTGTAAATCACTGTGTTGTACACCTGAAACGTATGTATTTTTGTACATCGAGTATTTCTCAATAAAAGATTTTTTTCAGTCATCTAAGGTCATTCAAAAAAAGAAGGGGTGTGCTTAGCAGTCTGTGGTCCGCGGGTAGATCGTCTGGCAGATGGGCTGCATCATGGTTGCAGTGCCCTCTCAGCGGGCAGAATCAGCACAGCTGAGCCACGTCAGGAAACCCTGTTTCTTCCCAGCAGAATCACAGCCACTGGCTGGAGGATGACAGCAAGACCCCAAGAAGGGTTGTGCTGGGCTTAGTTGCTTCAGTCGTGTCCGACTCTGTGTGACCCTATGGACTACAGCCTGCCAGGCTCCTCTGTCCATAAGTTTCTCCAGGCAAGAATATTCGAGTGGTTTGCCATGCCCTCCTCCAGAGGATCTTTCTGACCCAGGGATTGAACCCACGTCTCTTATGTCTCCTGTATTGGCAGGCGGGTTCTTTCCCACTAACGCCACCTGGGAGGCGCAAGGGAAGGGGCAGAGGGGTGCAATCACAGTGACTAGGGTTCCAAGTCCCAGAGGGAACCTAGGTTAATGGCCTGTATATCCAGGAAGATTCTAGAAATACAAAGGTGGATGCTTCCTGCTTGTGCCCTGTGGAGGCAGATTGAGAGCACAGTTTAATTCTCAGGTCTGGGTCTGGATGGCAGTCTCTGTCTTCTGATCAAACTCTTGCCATTTTCAGAATTAGCCTAGGAATCAGGGCAGGGCTGGGCCTATGAGGACCTGGGAAGGCAAAGGCAGGGGAATGTGGCCCGGACCAGTGATCCTAGAGGCCTGCTTTGCACACCATGGGTATGAAGCACGTGGCCTCTCTCCTGGGTTGGTGGTCAGCTGGAAAGAGCATCTTCCTGTCTTCACAGTGAAAAAAAATTTAAAAAGCACTTCAAACCCCAAGCTTATGTTTTTCTAACTCGTTGGAGAGTTGGTTGCAGCTGACCCTACATCTAAGGAAACAGGTTGCTGCCAAAGAGACAAGATGCAAACGCTGGCTTACCTGCAGCAGACACAGCGCAGCGCTGGGCGGTAATTTGACTATGGTAGAGAGAGAGGATGTGGAGGCCTTAGGGGCGGCAGTGGCGGGAGTGCACACTCTCTTAAGGGTTTTTCTCCATGAGCCTCAGTAGACACTCACAGAAAAGACTGGAGAAAGACTTTCAAGTGTTCTCTCTGAATAGACCTTCTGAAAAGAGATGGTCATGTTAAGTGAAGTAAGTTAGGCAGAGAAAGACACATCAACATACTTTCTGTGTGGACTCTAAACAAATGCTATAAATGAACTTATTTACAAAACAGAAGGCCTCAGAGACGTAGAAACAAACTCAGGTCACCAAAGAAGGGGGAGGGTAGGGGAGGGATAAATTAGGAGTTTGGGTTTGGCAGATACAAAATATTGTAAATAGATCAGCAATAAGGACCTAGGGTATAGCACAGGGAACTATATTGAGTGCCTTGTAATAGTCTATAATGGAAAAGAACCTGGGGAAAAAAAAAGTGCTTTGCCATACAACAGAAACTAATACAACTGTAAATCAACTGTGCCTCAATTTTTTTTTTTAAAAAAGAAAGCAACATGTCCTTTCTGGATAAAATAAAGGCCGGGCCTTGAGAATGAGCGAGGAAGGCACATGGACTTCTGAGGGACAAGTGGTCCAGGCAGAAGACTCAAGTTGGAAGGAGCATGGCTGATGAGATGAACAGAAAGGAGGCTCATGTGGCCGAGCAGAATGAGCAGTCAAGCCACAAGAAATGAGGTGAGAGAGGTAATAGGGACCAGATTCTGTAAGGTGTTTGAGAGGACTGAATGGACTTCGGCTTTTAACTGGAAAAGCCCCTGGAGGGTTTTGAACAAGAAATGATATAGCATGACGTTTCATTTAAAATGATCGTGAAAATAGCTTAGTGGTTCCCAATAAAGGTTGACATACATTTACCATTTAACCCTGCAATCACACTTCTGGGTATTTATCCGAGGGAAGTGGGAACTTGAGTTTGCACAAAAACCTGTGCAGCTGCATAGCAGCTAAATTTTCACAGCAGAAAATGTTCATAGCAGCAAACTGGAAACAACCCAAATGTCCCTCAGTGCTCAGTGAGTGAATGGAAAACAAGCTTTGGTACATAGAGATAATGAAATACTACTCAAGAGTAAAAAGAAAGAACTGTTAACTGCACACAGCTTGGATGGAGCTTAAGGTTGTTATGCTAAGTCGCTTCAGTCATGTCTGACTCTACGACCCCATGGACTGTAGCCCACCAGGCTCCTCTGTCCATGGGATTCTCCAGGCAAGAATACTGGAGTGGGTTGCCATTTCCTCCTCCAGGGAATCCTCCCTACCCAGGGATCGAACCCTTGTCTCTTACATCTCCCTGCACTGGCCGGTGGGCTCTTTACCACTAGCGCCACCTTATGCTGACTGATAAAAAGCTGAACTCAAAAGGTGTTATAGCCTATGATTCCACTGATAGAACGTGTTCTAAATGGCAAAATGATAGTGACGGAGAATGGGTCGATGGTTGGGAGGCTGAGGATTGGGGAGGATGTGATTGTGAAGGAGCAGCACAGGCTTTTTTTTCTTATTGTGAAGGGAGAGTTCTGTATCCTGATTATAATGTGGTTGCACAAACTTATTTGTGTTATAATGTTTCACAGAACCAAACAGTAAAAAAAAAAAAAAAAAGTGAATGCATGAAAAAATGTGGTGAAGAGCCTCATAAGGTCTATAGTTGAGTTAATGATATTGTACCCATGTCAGTGTTCCTTGCTTAATAATATACTCTGGAAAGATTGGGGGAAGGGGGACACAGAATCTCTTTGTATTAGTTTTGAAACTTTCTTGTGAGTCTAAAATTATTTCCTACTACAGTTTAAAAAAAGATCTCCCTGGCAGTTACATTGAGGCAACACTGAGGGGGAAGGGATGAGATAGGAGACTACGGTGCCATCCAGGTGAGCGATGATGGTGGCTGGGGCCAGCGTGGGGCCAGGCAAGGGAGCCTCTAGCTGTCCCTTCTGGGCTGTACAATAGAGTGACTTTCGGATGTGCCAGAGGGCCAGGCTGTCACTACCCTGTCACCATCTCTCCTGTCTCTCCCGTCATCTCTGGACCCAGTCTCTTGCTCATTGCTTGCCCTGATGCTGCTTTCTGCCATTGCAGCTGCCATCTGAGCTTCACAGTGGGCGTGCTGCCCCAGTATCACTGCCGCTGCGTCCTTGTGCCAGAATTGCCCGGGCCTTCACAGGTCCTTATCATCTACTCTCTGAGCTGCATTTCCTCTGCCCTTCCAGTGAGGAAGGCAACCGCCACCTGCCCCGTGTGGTTTGAACTGGACTTCCCCGCAGTCTCCCACTGGACGTGTATCACGTTCTGCTTTTCCAAGTACTATTTTCTCAGGGAATGTGGAGGAATCTTCTCAGGAAGCTTCCAATTCCTTTTCCACATCAATGAGGAAGAGTTTGCTTTGGCATCTTTCCCAAAGGGGTCTCCTCACTTCTTAGCTCTCTCTCAAGACACATTCTCATCTGAGATAAGGAAAGAAAATCTGTGTATCAAAGCATTGTCTGCGTGCTGATCCAGTTGATTCTTGGTGAGTTTCTCAGTCATGTCCAACTCTGCGACCCTATGGACTATAGCCCTTCAGGCTCCTTTATTCATGGGATTTCCCAGGCAAGAATACTGGAGTGGGTTGCCAAGCCCTTCTCCAGGGAATCTTCCTAACCCAGGAATCAAACCTCCATCTCTTGCATCGCAGGCAGATTCTCTTGCGCTGAGCCATGGGGGAATGGTATATATTCTCACCCTCGCTTAGGAGCACGGCTAGCTCTGTGACCTCTGGGGAAGTACCAAAGTCACGTCATCCCGAGTTCCAGGCCCTGGGATGTGGGGGACTCAGCTGCCCCATTTCTGTTTTCGGCAGCCAACCCTTCAGGCAGCATCCTAACCTCAGCACACTGCCCCACACCCTTCCAGTGTATACTTATGGTGGGAGATAAATCTCCCCACATTGATTCCAGGCCACTGCCAGGCCCTCCACCTTCCCATCCTCCTAGAAGCATATGTGACTTTGTGATCACTCAGACAGGAACACTTTTCCAGGGCTGATAGCCCCGCCAGGTCCTTGATATGTAACATTTACATTAAGTCCTTGAGTGGTTCTGGACCATTGAGTCATAACTGCAGCCTATTTCTTAGTAAGGTTATGAGAACCCCTGTATAAATTTTGAATCAATATGGCATTATCTAAAAAAAAATGGTTGGAACTTTTGCCAGTTGCTTCCAAGTGTAGAACTCAACCTTTATGGCGAAATATAAAAGCTTTACCATGCTTTGAGGTCCTTCTACTTTTATTGCATTAAAACAGACTTCTAGGCAGCTTATAATGATCATAAAACTGCTACTAGAAAACCAACTATATAATTTTTAGATCAACATGAAAATATAGCAACACTTTACTTGTTTACTCTCTTCCCTTGAAATCCGCCTGCTCTCTGTGATGTTATTTAAGTCTCTAGGAAACACATCATAAAGTCATTGAACAACCACTGGTAATCCTGTAAGAGGCAAGACCCACAGCCGTAGTTTCAATTCCTGCATTGATGCAGTTCTTTCTAGACATAGCACATCTGTTACCCTGCTACATTCCCTGCCCTCCTGCTAAGATTTATCTTTAGTCAGATAATTTTTTTGGGGGGTCTTAAGATGGTTAACCCATTAACATATATAATAAACTCATTTGTATTCCAGTTATAATCATCTGAATTATTTGCATTTAAAAATGCTTTCTCTCTGCCTGTGTTTCTGATTTTATAATCCCTGGTGCTCACTCTCGGTACAGAGCAGAGAGTGGTATTTTGTTACAGGTGTGTCACTTCTGAACCCGGTGTCATTTTTCTGTCATTTGGACCAACGAGGGCTTCTTCAACTGTCTTACATTCAGGATTCATCAGTGTTCATCTTCATCTTCATCATCAGTGTTTTCTCGGACAGTTGGGGTTTTCTCAACCTAAATTATGCTTAAATTCAATTTCATCAAAAATTTTTAGTCTAATTTTATATTCAACAAAATTTAACTTTGAATGTTTTAAATCAGTTATTACAGCAGTATAAATTTGTGGATAAAATATTACGTTTAAGATAAACTGATCTGGATTGGAATCCTTGGTTTGCAACCAAATGGCTATGCTTGTGAGCACTGTAAATTTTCTGAGCCTTGGTTTATCCATTTATGAAATGTATATAATAAATTTAAAGGCTGCATAAACCCTTAGTACCATGCATGGCATATAATAGGGACTTGACAAATGACAGTTATTATCATTGCTATGGTCTTCCCAGGTGGTGCTAGTGGTAAAGAATCTGCCTTTAATGCAGGAGACATAAGAGACATGGATTTGATCCCTGGGTGGCGATGATCCCCTGGAGAAGGGCATGGCAACCCACTCTGGTATTCTTGCCCAGGAAATCCCATGGACAGAAGATCCTGGTGGGCTACAGTCCATAGGATCATGTCTATAATAGTATTGTTATATTATTACAAATGCAGTCCCAAGCTCAGTGATGTGAAATATGACAGGTTAGCACATTATGACACATGCTGATACATTATGACACATTCTCTACTCAGGAATATAGCCAAGGTGTCACAAATTAATGCTTTAAATGTTATACAGGTAGTATGAAATTACACTTAAGAAAATTAGCATGATCTCACTCTTATTAAAATTTGGAAGCCTACTAAATATATCTATTCTGATCAGAAGCTAAGGATATATTTTAGCTTCTGTCATTGACCATTTAGCGCAGTTTATAAGCATGTTTTTTACCTTTGTATTTTATTCAGAGTATAGCCATTTAACAATGTTGTGATAGTTTCAGATGCACATATAAGCATATTAAAAATTGAACATATACAGCAGATAATGTTCAGTATTGGATCACAGTTTTTCAAAAATCTGTGAAACAAACAAACGAAAAAGGATGCTTTGTGCATACAAACAGCTAGACATAATACAGTGGAGGAACAGTGGCAGGGTAGGAAGCAAGGTGCGATACCAGAGTCTGCTGCCGGCTTTGTTCCCTGGGACAAATCATGGACCTTCTTGGAGTTTCACTTCTCTAGATCAGCTGTGGTTTCCAGAATTACTTCTTCATTAACATCCCATTGTGGTTATGCACGCATGCTGTCTCTTCAGTCGTGTCCGACTCTGTGCAGCCCCATAGATGGCAGCCCACCAGGCTCCTCTGTCCACAGGATTCTCTGGGCAAGAACACTGGGGTGGGTTGCCATTTCCTTCTCCATGTGGTTATAGAGGAGCACACTATTTTTTCAAATGTCTTTAAACTTTGTAGGACATTGTATTCTTCAGGTCAAAACGTGGCTTCATTTATTTGAATGTGTCTTTTGAAGTCTGAGGAGAGCTAATCTGTTTTTCAGTAGTAAAACATCAGAGATTCACAAAAATTTTGTTCCTGTTAGCAAAATAGGACCTTGGATATTGACTTTTGGTCCATGATTCTCAACCCTGGCTGCACATTCTTGAATAGGTTTAAAATGTTTCAGTTCTTGAGCCCCACCTCTGACCAGTTGGATTAGAATCCTCAGGAGCAGGACTTGGTTAAAAGCTCTCCAGAATCTAGATGATTCAAATGCACACAGAGGACAGAGAACTGCTGAGGTAGGCCTATCCTTATCTAAATTAAATTTCCTTCTAATTAAAGTAACATTTTGTTTCTTCTGATGGGGGCCATCTGGGAATAAATATTAATATCTTCACATACTCTTGATTGGTAAAGAAATCTTCAGTTAAAGAGAGGTACTTTAACATGGGATGCACTGCTCTGTTGCTTTTAGTAAAATGAACTTTGAGATTCATTTTTAAAAGTTTATAAAATTTTAATAAAATTCATTTATAAAAGGTTTATAAAGAAACTTTTAAAATCTTCATAATCATATCTTACCGTCAATTCCTTAAGAGATGTTTGTCTTAGAATAACAATATGTAAAACATGATAGCCCAGACACACTTTCAGAACATACGTCTTCATCCATTTGGGTTGCTGTAACAAAAAACCATAGTCTGAATGGCTTATATAGAATACACATTCCTCTTGCAGCTCTGGAGGCTGGGAAGTCCAAGACCAAGATGCCAGCAGATTTGGTGTCTCATGACAACCGTTTCTTATAGGTGGCTGTCTTCTCTCCGTCATGAAAGGGGCAAGGGAGCTGTCTGGACTCTCTTTTATAAAAGCACTAGAACCATTTATGAGGGTTCCATCCTCATCACCTAATCACCTTCCGCAGGCCCACCTTCTAATACCTTCACCTTTAGAATTAGGATTTCAACATATGGATTTGGGGAAGGATATAGACATTCAGTCTGTAACAATGCATATAGAATTTTCTAACTAGGTAAAAGGCAGCTAAATATTAGAAGTAAATCTCCTTGACCTCTAGAAAAAACAAAGACCTGGATGAAGATATCCATAGTTTATTATTCTACCTTCAGAAATAATAATGCCACTAGCTAATATTAATGGGCTCCTGGTATTCCAGACAATATTCTGAGTGTTTTAGGTCAGGATTTCATTCAGTCCTCACAGCAATCCAGGAGACAGATACCGTCTCATTTTACCCATGAGAACATTGAGTTAGAATGAGCAACTTTACATTTATAATTACTTAAATATTGTCATTAGTAATTATAATTTGAATTCTAAGCCTTCTCAAACATTTCTGTGCCTTAGTAGTCCTTATTATGTCTAAGTACTGCTAGCACTTGAAATGCCAACCTTTATTAAAGTATGTTTTGCTCCTAAGGCAAAGCCAGAAGGCAAAGTCTTCAAAGCAGTTGAATCTCCTAGGCCTACATGGTTAACAAAGCCTGAGAAACAAAGGGTAAGATCAAGTGGTTCGCACATCACAATTTTAATTGTTTTGCTTCTCAATTCCCCAACTTTCAAGATGTGAAATTCATTTAACATCTAAGGAGTGATGCTTGGAGATCCTGAGCACTGGGGAGAAAGAACCCAGGGAACTTCTCATTCCAGCTCTCACTTAGGGGTGTGATCTTGCAAAGAAACTCTTTGAACCTGTTGAAACCTCCTGTTGTTCTATCCAATAGAGGAAGTGGAGTGGTAAGAGGAGTCATTAACAAAAGCAGCAACATTTGCCAGAGCCTCTTCACAGTATGGTTGGCACAACCAAATGAGATATCTGTTGGAGAGCACTTTTGGCTATATGATGGTATATAGATACTAGTTTTTCCTATTACTATTACTTTGTCATTATTGTTGCTATTATTGTCTTTTTATTTGTGCTTATGTTTACCACCAACCAAAAATGGTCCCACCTTTCCAGAGTAGATGGAGGGTAGGATGAATGAGTGCTCAAGATAGGAGCCAAGCTCAGGAGTCTAACCTCTTAAGATCATATGGAGAGCTTAAACTTTGGGACATGAAAGTAATTTTTATTGGGAAATCTCTTGGATTTACTTTCAAGAAAAATATTTTTGACTGAAGAGGGAGATGATATGGAGGGGGGGTGAGGTAGATTGTAAATAGGCTTGGGGAGGAAACAGAAATTGCAGAGTAGAAGCCACCCAGGATATATAGATCATCGTTAATTTATTCCTCCAAATGCACAGTTTTCCTTTTTTAAAACTAGTCATTTTGTTCTATTTGTTACGTGCATTTTTAGCTTGAAGGCCTCTGTTACATATGACTTAAAGATAATCCTTTCTTTAAAAACTATATTATATTAAGGCTTTTACCTAGTTATGGAGTTAATTCTCAGCTGATTTACCTACTAAGTGAGTATTTTCATTTGAGTTTGAAAGAATTCATGCTAAAGTATTAACAGTACCTTGTGGTGCACTTAGGTTCTCTGGTAAGAGGAGGCAGCAGACAAACTGTAACCCCTGCAAAAAATGTAACCGCATTTCCAATATCAGCTTCATTATAATTCAGGAAGTTCAGTTTTTAGGTATTATGTGATCTAAATTGGTGGTAGGCATGTGCACAGCACATATTGTGAAACACACACTGGAATTCTATTCCTCAGCCTTTTCCCCTTCTAGATTTCAGGTGCTTACATCATTAAGTTTGATTCTGCTTTCAAGGAAAAGAAAGTCTGGACTTCGGGGAGTTAGGAACAGCTGGGTTTGAATCCCAGTTTTGCCCCTAATCAGCTGTGTGACCTTGTACATGTTCACTGACTTCTGTGAACCTTGGACTCTTCCATAAAACAGGGATGCTGTTGCCCGTGTCATCTCATGTGGTTGTTGGGAGGATCGAGTACAGAGTATATTATGATACCAGGTTGTAGAAGGTCTTCGGTACATTTTAAGTACACTGCTCCTCACCCTCTACCCCACAGTGCTTTTTCTACAATTTTTCATACCATTCCTTACTTTAAAATGGAGAGTTTTTCTGGGGTGGCAGGAGAAACTAACTTTTGCTCTTTGTTGGATCTTTTCATCATTAACTTTGAACAGAAAGATGCCATCAATTTAATTTCCCATAAGTTGGACATACGTGGGGATTTTATATCAAGAGTCACATACCATAACTTCAGTTTCCTCTAACTGTAGCACTGGTCTCCATTTCCTCATAATTTTGCCCATTTAAGGTAAGAAGGTCATTTTTAGGTGAACGCATTCTTCTTTCATGGAGAATCTTAATCTTTCCGATTTTTTCTCCTTTTCTATCAGGCATCTGGGTATCAGAGTGCAGTGTGGACTCTGCAGCCTCCAGACCTTGGTGGAGGGGCAGCAGCTGGCTCCCCAGCTGTCCCCCGTTCTCCCTGCCTCCTCTGAGATGGCTCATCCTTCCTGATCTTTGGACATCAGCCCCTGCCATACATCTGCTCCTGATGTGTCTCTGATCTGATCTTAGCACAATCAGTACCTGAAGCTCCTACTGAAGCTCCTTCTCCTCTAACCTTGCCATCACTTTGGCTTTCTCCTCATGCTGTTTTCTCTCTGAGATTCCACCATACTTGCACGAAATCCTGGCTTTGGCCTACGCACAGCTGTTGCTGCAAATTCTCTGTCACTGGCTACCCGGATGGGATAGCACAGTGGCCCCCTGCTTAACCCCATCCCCTCCTGTCCCTCCATGAGCCTTTCAAGGGCCCGTGGGAATTCTCAGCTCTCCTCCATGCCTTGCTGGTGCCCACAGGGACTGGTATGGAGGGAAGTGGGAGTGGCTAGTTCTCTCTGCCTGAATCTGGCATTTCTGCTCTGTTGCAGCCTTCTTGATTTGGCCCTGGAACCACTGGGAGTTTCAGTTGACCAGGGGCCACAAGTGTCCTCTGCTTTTGGATGCTGAGTCTTTTTAAAGAGTTCCTGTCCATTCTTCTGGGGTGTTGATCTCAGTGGGCAAAATCTACCAGACTCATTGTAGATTTTTATTCTAAGTCCTTCAAGCTAGCTTTGATATTTAAAGTACATCTTTGGAGTCCAGGGAAAGTATCTCCTTTAGGTACTAAAGGCAAAATCAGTGTTTTCATGACCTGTTTTAAAACAAGGCTACTTAAAATCTAAGATGGCAATGGCTTGTTCTTATTGTCTGGGCCTGCTCTCTTCTTTAAGCAGTGAATGCCTCAGCTGAGTAAAGGACTTTGAAGTAATAAGAATTGCCAGGGATGATGCATATTTAGGATTATATTTCAAAATATTATTCTGTTACCTGAAAAAAGTAATATTCTTTTATTTTCTATTTTGCATTTAGTTTCTTTATGCCTTGCTTTTCAGTCCAAGAAATTGTACATCAGATATTCATTGTACAGCCCTTGTATTCAAGACTAAGTTTTATCTTCATAAAACCTGAGACTTCTCTTTTTATAATCCATTTACAATTTTTGTCTCTTAAAGCTTTCGTTTCTTATAACTTCTACATCTCATGATTATTCATTTCCAATTGATGTCAACTCTGCTGAATAGTAATACTTTAAACTGCATTAACTTTCTTTCCTATTCCTATGTGTTTTGATTCTTATTTCTCTAAAACAAATGTATCATTTATCATAAGATGATTCCAGAGGGTAATAGTCTCATTTTCTAGTCTTAGCCGTCTCTACCAATTATAGATCCTCAGTGATATGCTTTATATAATTATTAGAGGCTAGAGAGATGCAGTTTTTCAAACAGCTCTCTGTTCCCTTGTGGCTGATGAGAGTTCTAGAAATACAACAGTGGGAGTGCAGGTCCCCGCTCTTTGTAGTAAGCAAAAGTGCTAAGTGGTCTCACTTAAATTATTAACAAAATACGCAGGTCAAGCATGCAGTCTTTTGCCCTGCTTTCCCCATTTCTCTGCTCTTAAAAGCACTATTGTAATGCTGCACAAAAGGCACTCATACATGCTCTGCTGCTGCTCTAACCTGACTCAATTTGTTGGAATGTGTTGGAGAGCTAACGTTTGGTAACTGCATTTTTTTTGCTCGTAAATGCAGGCACACTGGAGTGATCAGCTTCTCCAATCAGGTGATAATACAGCTTTAATATCTTTGAGCCAGGTGCCAGGCATTATGTTGCTCACTTCTTTGCAGGCATCATCTTGTTTAATCTTCACAGTCCCATAAAACAAATACCCATTTTGCAGATGGAAATTTAGAGAAATTCAGAGAAGTTGACCGAAGTCATGCATCAGGAAGGTGAAAGTGAAAGTGTTAGTCACTTAGTCATGCCTGACTCTTTGTAACCCCATGCACTGTAGCTTGCCAGGCTCCTCTGTCCATGGAATTCTCTAGGCAAGACTACTGGAATGGCTTGCCATTCCTTTCCCCAGGGAATCTTCTTGACCCAAGGATTGAACCCGGGTCTCTGGCATTGCACGCAGATTCTTTAGCGTTTGAGCCACCAAGCCCAAACCAGGTCTGCCCTTTTCCCCATCCTGTAATACAGCATTTGTATGGGGACATCTTTGAGAGTGAAATGGGATACACTTGCTGTTTTTAGTTGGATGAAAGTTACAAATCAGAGATTTTGTGTGCAGACTAGGACGTAGGTTCACCCGGACTCTAAGCCCTTTTGGTTGGGAGCATTCAATCATTGAAACAGCAAAAGAAGACCCTGGGGTCCTTTCCCCAAGATCAGAAACCCTGGATTTAATCAGGTTCAGTTTTTACTCAAAGCAGGCAGTTTTCCATGAATGTGTCCACTGATGCCATACTGAGTAAGTACAGACAGGGCTATACCCCCATTTCCCTTTATTTGCGTTTATTTGCATTTCAGTTTGTTTGTTCAGCAGATATTTGCTGAGCATTTACTATGGGTTGGGTATTTTGATGGGTCGTGGGAGAATGAAGATGAAAAGTCATGGCCCATGCCCTCAAGGAATTTATAACCTAGTGTGGAAACAAAAGCCAGCAGTGAAACAGAGCAGGGTGAACAGAGATCTGAGGGGGGTGCGGAGAATGCATGGATTCACTGGGACATGACTGGAGGAGACTGTCTGGGCAGGTAAGGGGAGCCCCTGGAGGAGAGGGACATGACGGGGTTTTCTGTGGAGAAAGGTTGGGAGGGGCAGGGACTCGAGGGGCAGGATGAACATCAAGTCATAGTTTCAGTCATCCCAGTGAGAGATGACAGAGGCTGTGGCCGTGAGGAGGGAGTGCAGAGAACAGAAGCGGATAAAGCAGAGAGGGCAGAGTACACATAACACGTGGGCGAGAGGGAAAGACCCTTCCTCCCAGTTTTAGTCTCTTACCTTGCTTATGTGTTTGTCTTCCTCATGTCTGCAGCCAGAATCCAGGAGTTCTTTAGGTATGAACTTCGCAGAGAATGGCAGAGGAGGACAGTTATGTCAAGCAGCTCAGATTCCTTGTCAGTGAAGCAGAGATGATAACACTCCCACTCCGCAGGGCTGTTGGGGAGCCAGAATGTGAGCATAAAGAAGGTGCTTCTGAAACTAAGAAGCAAAATGTAAACAGAATCCTATTATTATAATTAATATTAATTATCACAATTCCAGACTTATCTTAAAATGAAATGATGATGGTGGTGGTCATGGTAGCTAATACTTTAAAGTGAAGCCGCTCAGTCGTGTCCGACTCTTTGTGACCCCATAGACTGTAGCCTACCAGCCTCCTCCGTCCGTGGGATTTTCCAGGCAAAAATACTGGAGTGGGTTGCCATTTCCTTCTCCAGGAGATCTTCCTGACCCAGGGATTGAACCCAGGTCTCCCGCGTTGTAGGCAGATGCTTTACCGTCTGAGCCACAGGGAAGTCAGGTAATACTTTATTTGAGGCTTAATACATTCCATAGACAGAGGAGCCCAGTATTCTTGCTTGGAGAATCCCATGGACAGAGGAGCCTGGCGGGCTACAGTCTGCAGAGTTGGACACGACTGACAGTGTTCTCAAGGTTTGAGATGTATTGACTAATTTCATTCTCACCGTGACTTCACTTTACAAAGACAGAGGCACAGAGAAGTTGGGCAGTGATTCAAGGAATCAAGTGAATCATCACCCATTTAATGGCCTAAAATGGGTTTGGGTTCAGGTCTGCTGGGTCCGTTTACTTCTTTTTCTCCTGTACCATCCTCATCGGATCCCAAGTACAGTTGCATCCCGTTGTCCTCTGGCAGTCTTGGAGATGTCCTGCCCATGTGCACTGCCCTGGCTGCCAGCATTCCAGATATAGTTGACATTCTCACTTAATATTAGTCTTGTGTTGACTCAGGTGCTTGAACATCTATGTTGATAAAGGTGTGGTCCTTGAAGCAAAGGTAGACTGTTTACACAGCGGGTGCAGGGGATGGGGTCCAAGGCTTAGGTCTCTGGTGGGTGTCTCATGATGATGTTCAATACCTACTCTTCCCATGTGACCCCAGAGGAGTGAAATGGTGCCTCTGCATATGATGGAGGGTGTAAGATGAGGAGGAAGGGACGAGGCGGGTAAGAAAAGGAACAAGTGCACAGGAAAGAGAAGACTACAGCGAGGAAGAGGTGAAATAATGGGAGCTTGAATTAGGAATTAGATGCTGTCTCTCAGACTCAGTGGATGGATGAATGAAAGGACAAAACTTAAAGTGCCTGCTGTGTACCAGGCATGCTCAGGCCTTCCTATCAATTATCTCCATTCATCCTGGCAACGACTCTACCCTTTATTGAAGAAAATACAGTCTGACCATCTTATTTCTAACAGCCCAGCTACACACTGCAGCGTCAATGTTTTCTTCTGGCTGGGTCCCAGGGTTCTTGAGTAGATAACTGGGCTGGGAATTTTCAAGCTGCTCAGCCTTCCACAGCTTCGTGCCTGACTGTTTCTCCTTCCTTTGTGAAACTGTCTGTGGGTTTCATGCCTGCGGTCCTTAGATCCTTTTAACAAGACCTTCAGAAGCTGTAAAGCTCAACAGTGCATGTGATGAGGAAAGGCAGTAAACTGAACATTCTCCATCTCTATCAGGTCCCATGAAGGAAAGAGTGTGAATAATGGGTTAAAAAGAGCTCTTAAGTTATAAAAGTCACAGTTATAGATGCGTGTAATTTTTAGCACAGAGATTTATTAATTTGCATTCAGATCATTAGAGCCAATTAGCAGCTTCAGCTTCTTCAGCAGTGCCTTAAGTCTTTTACCCTTTACTTCCCTTGTGAACCCCAGATCACATCTTCACAGACTAAGGCTTAAAACTCTCCTCTGATGTTAGTGTCCAGAAAAAATGAATTCCTACCCTGCTGCCCCCTGATTACCGAGGGTAACTATACCCAGAAGCTGCTTCTTCTCTTTCTCTCTTGTTCAATCCACAGGGCCTTTTTCTTTAACTCTATTTACTGTTCATCAAAGAGTCCATTTGTAGCAATACCTGCAGGAATTAATAAGTGAGGGGAAGAGAAGTGAAAACTCCCTTTAGTCCTCCTTTTCCCACTTAGTCGAACACGTGTAATTTTCAGGAAAGGAAAAGAACATAAGAATAACAGAAATTCTGCTTGAAAACCTGTCTTCTAATGTGGAGCCACAGGTAAGATCTAGAGATTTCTTCATTCATCTCACCACTTACTTGGATGCCGTATCTGTAGGAAACACATATAAATGAACCTTGAGAAACATTAACAAAGTCTGCTTAATTTTTAGAAGCCTACCTATGGAATGGTACAGGTCAGTTAAAAGTCTGCCTATGGAATGGGTGCAGCATTCTTTTGGGATTTGTTTCGCTAATCTTCAGCTACTATAAATTGG